>NC_137429.1:16232500-16702500 GCF_964374335.1 Astatotilapia calliptera
GGCCACACCTTGCTTCACAAATGTGAGCAGCGTTTAGTCAGCTATCTTAGGTTCAATGCAAATTAAAGCACGTTACCCGCATGATTAGAGACTATAGTTTATCTAGACACCAGCAGTACGCTAGATATTAATGAATATTTAAATTGTCAACATCGGAGGAAATATATCTGATTTTACAAAATCAACACACGCAAGTTAATGACAACATTTAAAGATTTCGACTATATTTACATGTACGAAACCTCTACAATGTGCAAACAAGCTCATTTAAGAGTGCTGCTGCTTCTCACTCGCCTTTACACTCAGTGGACAAAATAGACGCCACATAACAGCCATGCTAACAGTCTGAAAAGCTCATTTCGCCTGCACAGACATGACATCATCGTCTTAGGGATATCCTCTTTCTTTGACATCACACAAAGCTAGGAGTAGAAAAAAAACAGTGAAATGGAGAGCTCAGAGCCTGAGATTACTTATACATACACTGACCTCAGTATTTGAACTTTAACATGAGCTTCTATGATTGTAACAGAACAGAAAGGAAAGATAAAATACGGCAAAACATCACAGGTATGTTTTAACCCCTTAACGCCTAGTGTATCATATTTCACACGCACGATTTTGGTTAGTTTTTGAGGCTTCTTTGAGAATCCACAATGAGTAGGCCAGTGAGACACTGGTTTGATGTTTTACCAGTAAGGTGTTCCCACGAAAGAGTTGGCTGGAGCGACAATAGAGGCCGAGCCAAAGTCTCCCAGTTTGACCTGACCTGGCTCTGTCAACAAGATGTTTCCGGCCTTCACATCCCTGAGAGAGAAACGATCAGACAGGAGAGAATGACGGGTCAGGAAAAACACGACGGAGACAAAACAGTTTGAGAGAAAATGCATTGTTGGAGGCTGGGGAGCAGCATGATGCACAGTGTGTAAGCACAAGCACCATTGCATAAGCTTATCTCAGGCAGCACAGTTTGTGCTTTCTCCCCTCTATTTGTTTAGTCTCTTGTCAGAAGTGTGGGGGAGGAGAGCAGAATAGATCCAGATAAGTGAGAAATGAATAGGGGTTACCTGTGAATCATGTTGTGAGAGTGAAGATACACCAATCCCTGCAATGCACCATGGGTTATGGCAGCTATCTCCACTTCCTGCAGCGGTTTCTTGTGGACTGAGTGAAGAGAGACATTTGGGAATATCAGGCAGTTTATGTGAACGTAAACTCAAACGGGTAAAACGGGTTTTGTCATTACTCATTTGTCTTACTTACCTTCTAAAAGGTCAGAAGCTGAACCCAAGCAGTACTCCATCACCAGCTAGAAGAGAGACAGGGTGGAGTGTTAAACCAAGAGTACACTTGGTGTTAAAAACTTTGTCACACTTGACCTAGGCGGGAAGAGCTTTTTTTTGTACCAGAGACTTCGACCCATTTATCAAAGTTTTAACACTGCTGTCAAACTAAGGTGGAGTCCGAGAAAGTGTTCTCATGTCCACCTCACAATGGAGCTCTGAGAGCCAAAGTATGCATGAGATGTAAAAGCTAACCATCCCACATAATGTAACATTATTTAGGTGTCTATAGACGACAGCACACCTTCAAAGTGAAACATTTTAAGCCTTTGTTTTAATTTTGATGATCGTGACTTATACCTTGTGAAAATCAGACATACAGAATATTTTTATACGTGGTTGGAGCTCCATTACCATGAATCACTGCATTAATGCAGCATGGTGTACAGGAAGCCCAGGCTGCTCTGATAGCTGCTTTCATCCTGTCTGTATTTTTGGGTCCTCATCTTCATTTTGACAATAACAACACAGACACTCTGGGGTTCAGGTCAGATGAGCTGGCTGATCAATGAGGCACAGCAATACTGTGGCCAGCAAACCATTTGCTAGTAGTTTTTGTACTGCGAGCAGGGGCTAAATCCTGCTGGAAAAGGAAATCACCATCTCTCTCCATAAAGTTTGTCAGCAAATTAAAGCACAAAGTGCTCCAAGTCTCCAGGTGGGTGACTTTGTTAACTGTAGACTTGATAACACAGTGGATCAACTGACACCAACATGAGGAGATGACATGGCACTGCAGAAACTTCACACTGGACTTCAAGCATCTTGGATTTTGTGCCTCTCTACTCTTCCTCTAGTCTTTAGGACCTTAAATTATACTTTTATGTGGAAAGAGAAGCACTGAGCAGCTGTCCAGTCCTTTTTGATGTCATCTCCGGTTCAGGAGTGACTCGATATTAGGAATGCTGAAGTTGTAGCTGCTTTCCTGGAGACGTACTGACACCAGCCTCAGTCCACTCTTTGTAAAGTCGCCCAAGTTCTTGAATTGATTTTCTTGACAATACCATTGAGGCTGCAGCCATCACTGTTGTTTGTGCAAAATGCCATTAATATGCTGTGATCGAGCACTCTGCGAACAGCCAGACGTTCACCAACAACATCCTGCGGCTTCCCCTCCTTGTGGAGTGTATCAGAGATCATCTGGAGAACAGTCCAGTCGTCTCTATAACTGTGGTTACATGTACTCAACTATATAGAGAGACGCACTCAATGCCACTGTTCAAACACTAATATACTAAAATATTGTAGTTTTATTACAAGGGCTGCTCATTTCCATGCACTACAAGGCATACTCACACAAAAGGCTTTTAATACTTTAATTTTTGGATGAATATGTAAAACAAACAAACAAAACTTTCACTTCATTCTAATTTTCTGAAATGCACTAATATGTTTTGTTAAAAAACACACCAGTTAATTACAATGATGTCATTTTTAGAGCTTTTTTGTTTTTTGCCACATCAACTTTCTCCAGGGACTGAGAGCCTTTTGAGGATATCTGGAACGAAACACTGCTTTTTGGCTGCAGAAACCAGAGACTATATTTAATTCCTGCAGTCACAGTGAAACAAACAGACTCTGTGGCAACTGCAACTTGCCTCAAGCTGCACAGAAAAAAGGAGGAAGTACCAGAAACCGGTTTCAATATTAGAACAAATGGTCAACGTTTCATGTTTTTATTCACACTGAAACAAAAGGCTGCTCTCTTCCTGATCGAGAGAGAGAGAGAGAGAGAGAGAGAGAGAGAGAGAGAGAGAGAGAGAGAGAGAGAGAGAGAGAGAGAGAGAGAGAGAGAGAGAGAGAGAGAGAGAGAGAGAGAGAGAGAGAGGGGTGAGAGAACCAAATTTGATGGTTGTTATGATCTCAAGTTGAAATAAAAATAAAACGATAAATTGAGTATTTATTTATCAATCACAGCACTGCTTTTACTCATCTTTGACATTTTTCAAATATAGTGAAAATGAACACAGGAATACTGCAGAGGGGACAAAGTTCTGGGTGTATTTTTACAATCCATTGGTGGCCCAAATATGTGCATAAAAAAGAAATGTGTTTAAAGTGGATGCTGAAATATCCCCAACTATATTCTTTGTTTTATTTTTTAAATGTGTGGTACTGGGAATGTTAACATCTTTAACGACCTCCTAAGCAAGTCACTTTTAAAATCATTCATTTGATTAACACAACACTGATGAGAGCACAGCTTTTGCACACACTCACCCAGGCTGTGTGCTCTCTCAGGTAGCAGCCACGGTACTCCACAGTGTTGGGGTGGCGCAGTTTCTGGAGGAACTTCACTTCCTTGATGATATCCTGCCATTTCTAGGATACGAGCAGAGCCTTCATCACTCTATCCATAAGATATTACATCTGCAGCAGACCAGCCATTAGAGTCGCCAGGTCTTACCTCATTGGACTGTTTGCCACTATAGGACATCTTCTTGATGGCCACCACCTCATTTGTGCGGATGTCGTGGGCCTAGTAGGGAAAATTTAAGGACAACATGCAGTAAATTTTTTGAAGCTTTGGATGCTGCTCGAACCATCTTTGTCACTATTTCTTTAAATAGCACAGACGCCCTCGCCTTGTTTTCTTTTCCTTCCACACAAAGTTAATTGCAAGCAAAACTCAAACACTTAAACCTGGCTGAGAGCATCAGTGCAGCATTTATTCCACAAAGCACTTGAGACACATCCATCAATGCTCCTCACATTAAATACAACAAAGAAATGGCCATTACATAAAACGAGCATTTCTGCAGAGCTTCCTTCCCTCTTCTCCTCTGCCCTCCTATCATCCCTTCATCCATGACTGGCTGCTTTTCACCCTTCATTAAACAGGGACTTTTATCCTGCTCTGAAAAGTTGTTCTCCTTCCCCGACTTGCACTGTGTTTTTACTTTTTCCTTCTTCTTTCATCTTCAGTCGACAGGTTTATCCAGCTTGTGCTCTTAATAGAAGTACCGCCATCTGTCAGCTATTCTTCTTTGCTGCGCTTAGCTTTTCTTAGCATCAATCACTCCGACTTCAGCAAGATTTATAGCAGTAATTACATTTGAACCAAGTGAAATCTCCCCAAAAAACAATGCAAAAATCAAAGTATGAAATTTTTTTTAAATTACGCTATGAAAATTTTGCCTGTCCAGGTTTTTGTTGTTTAAAATGCGCCTATGCACATAAGCACGACTGGCCTGCATGTAGTTTAGGTAATGAGTCATGTTACCTTACTTAGTAAGATCTTTTATTTATAGTAACTTCCTATGAGGGAAGTAATAACCTCTCAGGTGGGCGCTGAAATGGTTTATATGCAGGAAGAACTGAGCCTACACTGTTGTCTATGGCGCCAAAACACTGATCAACTTACATAAGAAGAAAAACAAAGCCAGAGAAATAATTAGACATTAATAAGACGATAATATATATACAAAGGTAATGATTTTCATTTCACCTGCATTCTCATGCTTACATTATATAAATTCAGTGAAGAACAGCTGTATACAACATTATGAACACCATGCTAACTACTCAGAGACTGCAGTCTTAAATTTATAACAAGCAGAGCACTTTTTAAAGTTTGCCAGATGACTGAGTCAGTGTGTGACTGAAAACTAAAATATCATCCAAACTCCAGAATTCAAAAACCGATTTTCAGCGTACTCAGTCAGCGTTATTTGTCCGTAGCCTGTCCCCATGTTTATATGCCTTCAGGTAAGCTGCATGTTAAAAACACATACCTGAACATTTTCCTACTACTGAATTCAAACGAACATAACTACACACCTACAACTCTGTTGCAGAGCTGACAAAGATCAAACACACAATTCAAACCGATAAATGAACACAAGTATCTGAAATCACATTAAGTAACAGGCCTTCACATTTAAGCCTGCACTCAGGGGAAAGCACACTTAAGGGCTCTTGTGTGCACTCTATCACATTTCTATTAAAGAGCCAAACCCTAAGAAAACTAACTTACAAAGTACACTGCTCCGAAGCTCCCGTGGCCGATCTCCCTCAGGTCCGTGAAGAACTTCTCGGGATCCTCCCTCGAGAAGAGCTCAGCCACCTCCGGGTCCTTCAGGCTCCCGGCCCGCACACTCGACGGCATGGCCAGCGCCTGGTGAGCGTGGAAGAGACACACTGGGTGAGCATCTGTTATTTGGATAGGATACCAACATTTGTGCTGAAAGCACGAGTTGCCTCGGAAACACGGTCTAGTCTGTCACATGAAGTCGACACACTTAGATCTCTGTGGTGGAAATTGTTGACACTGATGTCACTCATGCCATTTAAAAAATATATTGTTCTCAACCAAAGATGAAAGGGGAAAGCAGTACAAAGCACAAATCTGGGCTTACACCCATGTTATTTCTTTTCTTTCTTTCTTTTTAAGGAAATACAGAATTTCTCTTACATATCATGTAATCATTTAAACCCTATTAATGCTTTTTCTTCTTCTCCTACACAGATATTTTCATGTATTGCAGAAGACTGTCTTGTAATGTACGTACAAAGCTTGCAGAATTGCAGCACTATATCAAAGGATGGTCCTGATCAATTTCTTGAAGACCTGGAACATCTTTTTAATGTTTCTAAAATGTGTGGCACGCTGCACTGAGCAGAACACTGCACACACAGACTGCTGCGTGTGGCTAACATAAGCAGTGTTAGCGTTCTCTCCTCGTGGGGTAACGTCCACACACGTGAACAGAATGTGCTTTTGCATTGCTACAGCAGAGCTCTTAGATACCAGTTTACTGTGACACAACCTACATACATCCTTTTTCTCGTGATCACAATACTGCAGAACTGCACCGGCTAGGCAGGGCTGCCATCCACACTTCTTGTTCACAACTTCCCATCACACAGAGAGGAGTCAAGCCGTCTGCCAGAGCTGCAGTCCTGGCTACTAATGGGTGGCTGTGTAACATCTTAGATCCAACAGTTAACTAGCATTAAATTATACATTGTAAAATACTAGTTTTTCAGTTGCAGGCCAGCGAGAACAGCAATATTCAATTGCAATGCATCATCATGCAATCATAGCCTCCTGAGACCCGGCCTATTTGTTAATGTCCTCTGTAGTGGACACACAAATAAAAACAAAAACAAACAAACATCAACTGAAAGATATTTTTCACTTCACATGAGGATGCGCCAACTTTCCCACCAATGTGACCAACACACTGCTCTGCAGATCCATCCATTATTTGCTGTTCTGCTTCTTAGGAGCAACCCACTTTGGTTTATACTTATAAAGTAGAATAGAAACCCTCATATACTGATTAACCAATGCTGATCCTATAACATATTCACGTGAAGGCCCCATCCTGTAACCACCTGCCACACCTCTTTGGTGTGGCAGTGTGTGCTGCCACACCAAAGAGGCCCCTTTGATCATGTCATGACAGGTGGGATCTTTTATTTCTTGGTGGCACAAAAGTGACTTTTATGGTTTTAATCTTGTGGCTCATCAATGTGCATATGTGTGAAAAGAGCTCATAGGACTCCATGGTGTAATCAGCAGCCACCGATTAAATGCACTCTAAAAAAAGCAGAAGTTTTGACAGTTTGCTGGTCTGGAGCATTCAGATGTGTGTTAACACAATGCCACAATCTTCCCAGCAGGGAATGTCCCAACAAATTCAAGATCAGACCATTAAATGCTCAGAAGAACAAAAACAAGAACTCTACAGGCCCCAGTTAGCATTTTAAATGTTAAAGTTCATGACAGCACATTGGCTTGTTTGGAAGAGTTGGCAGGAGAAAGCTTCCTCTCTCTAAAAAGAAGCTCATAGCTTAGGTTTTCAAAGCAGCATGTGAACAAACCACAAGACTTCTGGAGCAATGTGCTTTAGACAGACGGGACCAAAGTGGAGATGTTTTGCGACGTGAGGAGAAAACCAGGCGGCATATCAGCACTAACACCTCATATCGACGATAAAGCGCGGTTGAGGAGGTGTGATGATATGGGCTTGTTTTGCACAGGATCTGGGCACACTGCAGTCAATGAGTCAACCATGCACTCCTCTGTATACCAAAGTATTCTAGAGTCAAATGTGAGACCATCTGTCTGACCGCTAAAGCTTGGCTGACATTAAGTCATACAACAAGACAGTGATCCCAAGCACAGCAGCAACGTGTGGGCAAGAATTTCCCCACAATCATGTGAGAGACTGATAAAGTCATACATAAAACCATTACTTCAAGTTATTGCTGCCAAAGGTGGCTCTACAGGCTACTGAATCTTTGTCTGTCTCTACATTTATGGTGAACATGGCTGGCCACACTTACCGCTGTATGACTTTTTTTTTTTTGTTTAACACTGAGATTTGTGACTCCATAATGAAGTGTTTTATACATCTGCCTAACAAGCAAAAGCTCTCTGGTTCGATCCCAGGAAGAGAGAGAAATCAAACAAGTGGAGGTAGCCACTGTGGCGGCCGCCTTGTGAATAAGGGAGAAGCTGAAAGCAGCTTTCTATTTATTCGCTGAAATAAGATATACGTTTTTTTAATTGCTATATTTTCACCAAACACAGAATATATGGCTTTAGCTTCAGTACAGGGAAACAAACATCATTTTTGAAGCACATAATCAATTTTAAAGATCCAAAATGATCTTAAAATGGTAGATGCAACATCTTTTTCCTCGAGTTATTCTTTCTTTAATGGCTTCTTTAATCTCCCTGACACATGAAACTATGATTTAAAAAAACAAAATGCTGAACAAAAGACTGCTCTCATACAATGATGTTGTCATTGGTCCTTCAGCAGCCCGCGCACAAAACCACACAGCAACTGCGACAAGATAAAAGGTGTGCTTCTGTTAAAACTGAAGAACAAAACACAGACGGGTAGGTTGAACAACCAGGTGGGCTGGATTGCTTTTCTTTTCCTATCAAAATGTTAACATAGTGACTCACACTTGGTTTGATTTGCATTTGTACACACTTGCACAGTATTCTGATAGGCCTTATAGAAATACATGAATTAAAGTTCATATGATTATAAGGAGAAGCAGGCATCAAACTGACTGTGTAGTGTATTGCAGAGCATCAGTGAGACTGGATTTCTGAGGCCGATACCAACAGCCAAGAACTTCAAAAGACCAACTGCAATATATTGACAGGATCTCTTTTCCCCCCTAAGCCGTTTCTTTCTTTCTTCTTAATGAACTGTGACCAACAAGCAAATTGAGGACTACATTTTGTAGCATTAACTTGGCCCTGTCTGACTTTCCATACAGCTTTCGAAATGTTGAAAACCACCAGACAACATCAGGCCAAATTCCACATAAAAACTGCCAACCAGTTTAGCAGCCCCATGCTTTGCTTCCTGTGTGGGAACAACATGACAAGATTTACCAGTTTTAAGTAGAACACCATGTAACCACTATGCTTTGGAGAGCTATCATGAGCAAAAACAATGATATGGCTAAATGGGTGAGGAAGACCACGTTTAAATATGTGGGCGATTACTACCCCACACTAAAAGTATGTCCTACTGAGAGAGCTGATATTAGACTATAAACCTTGAAATAACAAAGATGAAACGTGATGTCTGTCTCTGAATTCTAGCAAGAACCATCAGATGTTTTCTGAAGGTCAAAATCAACGCATTCTTATATGTGAACCAATCCCCACCCCAACCCCCAAGTGTGGTTATGGAAAAGATATTTTTTGGAAATGCTGAATAAATATAGCTGATATATCTTTACCAAAGAAAAAATATTGGAAAAGCCAACTGATGATACACTCACATGCACAGTACAATGGTGAATGTTTTTGTGTAGCTGCAGTGCAGATAACAACTTCTCCCTGGTGTCAAAGTTAGCAGCCTGGAACAAGTTAGGTCATCATGAGTCATTAAGATTTTATCAAGGGTTAACACCTTGATAAATGGGCAATGGCAGCTTTTGCAATTTTGTAAGTTCACAGTCACCAATCAAGCTCAAGTTTTTTCCAAACCCTTGAACATGAAAATACCAAGACTCACTTGGCCATTTTGATTCTGACAAACGGGAAGCATTAGGTTCCCTTTAAAAATGGGAACTTCTCTGACGACTGTAACTAAGGCAAAAGGAAGCTTGTAATCATTTTAACTAAACCATCCATGTCTCGTTAACGCCACACAACGTCTGCCACAATTACATGGTTTCACCAATGATTCTCTCTTTAACATACATGCATTTTATAACATCAGAGAAGCACAGACCTATTGTGCAAAACATGTCTACTGTGTTTGACTGGTCAGGCACATAAGCAATTATCCATATATGTGCTTGCCATCAGCATCAGCTGAGCGAGCTAGACGGCTTTTTGCACTCGGCTGCTCAATTAGGCTACCCAAGCTGCTGCTTTCTATAGAAATCCACATGTATTCAACAGCAGCTTGACAACAACTCAAGAATGTTCAAGGTGCAGGCCAACAACAAGCTTCCACGTCAATGTCAAACTCCCCAAGATCTGAAAATCAGGCAGCTAATCATGCTAGCCGGTGTCTCCCCTGCAAACGGGGTGGGATGCGCTCACAGCCCCGCATGTTGAATGATTTATAGCACGTCTTACCGTGGCTTTTGGGATCCACTGTAGCTAGCTCTGAAGCTAGCTAACCGGCCTGCCTGGAAAATAGTGGTCTTCACTCCTCTTTCCTCGGTGCTGGTGTCTATTCAACACCAATAAACCACATTCTGCCTGTCGATGCTTTTACTTAAACCCCTCTCCATCCTGATGCCCCCAGTCAATTGGACAGCTAGCAGGCGTGTGCGACTTGACATGAGTCAAGTGGCAGTCAGTTTAAGTGACAGCTAGCTAGACCGACGCCTGCCAGCTAACCTAGCAGCAGCGTCGACGTCCAGAGAAAATCAGCGGCTAGCTCTGGCTGCTGTTAGCACCAGCGCTAACTAAATAACGCAACGCCAGGAGCTGCCGGGGACGCTTTCAGTGGGAGGCTGGTGCATTCAAATGGACAGCTCCGCTCCGCTCAGCACTGTGCACTGTCATTACGATAATGTTGTCGGCGGATTTCATCAACAGTTCGTGTTATCCCCATTTTGCTCGACTCTCATCCGTTTTTGTTCAGGACTTCATGATGGCGGAGCGGGGCGGGAGCCGAGCGGAAAACGGAAGTTGCTCTTCTTCGACGCCTTTCAAACGAACACGTGAGGTGTAAATAGTATCCTCACGTGGCCGAGGAGGTTCGCAAAAACATAACTGAACTGGTAAGAGCAGCTCGCATTATTTATCAGGGTTCGTATAGTTAACTAATGTGGAAGCGTATTTCAGTCAAAATAAATAAAACAAAACAAAACTATGACCATAATTTAAATATTTAGGACAGGTATCTCAAAATTTCAGATTAGGAATCTCAGAATTAGACAGATAGAAAGGAACTTTATTAATCTACACTTGCTACGGCCGCAAAATGATCAGAAATAACAAGATAATTGTGGATATATTAGAAAACAATGAAAAAAATAAGGCGCAAAAATGCTAAAACCGCTAAAAACAATCAAAAGACATGTAAAAAGACAATAAAATAAAATAAAGCAAAAATAAAATATAGGCTAATATATACACTAAAAGACCTGTCACAGTAATTATATGTACATAAAGTGCAATGTGATAATAATAATAATAATGGATTGGATTTATATAGCGCTTTTCAAGGCACCCAAAGCACTTTACAATGCCACTATGTGAGTGATTTCTCAGGTATTTATGTGCATATTGAACAGTCGGATTGCTTCCAGGACAAAGGACCTGTGTTGGTACTAGGTCCTACACAGTGGCTGTAACCGTCTACTGCTGAAGGAGACACTCATGGACTCCACAGGCTCATACAGGGGTGAGATGTCTTGTTCGTAATGGACATTAGCTTCGGCTAACATCCTCCTCTACTGATTCTAGAGGACTAAATGATTCCACAAAGCATCAAGTGGTATAAAAATCTCTTAGTAATGTCCCACATAAAAAACAAAACAAAAACAAGGCTAAATAAAATCAAGTTATATCTTTAAGACTGGAAGTAAAATTGCTTCAAAGTACTGTTTGAATTGTAGTAACTATTCTGAACTCCATCCATCCATCTCCTTTGACTTACTTTAAATAAGGATCGCAGGGGCTCTGGGGCCTATCCCATTGATAATAGACTCTCAACATTCATTTTATGCAATTTAACTGTGAGAGTTTGGTAAGTTTTCCCTTCTTAAACTACTTGGACTTGTTCAGTAGTTTCAGTAGTAATTTCAGTTGTTTTAATGCTAATCTTTCTGCAGTCATCCTGTAAACAGCACGTGTACCATATGGGATACAAAACAAACGAATGAATGAATGAAATCTTTATTAATCAGACAGACGCTGTAGAAATCTAAAGATAAAAGTTCATATTATATGTAAGACCAATTTTGTAAAGTTGCTCTTACAAATATAGATAAAATGTTTTAATATTAGAATGTATTAATGATTTGTAATAACACAAATAATCATCTGCGTCCAGAAAATGTTATTTCTGAAAAAAATGCATTGCAAAATTACATAAAAGTCCACTGTTGCTATAAATCAACCATCAACTCATGCTGACTGATTGTCAGCATTGCCTGAAACACACACAGCAAGTACGAGAAAACACCTTTGGTGCACGTATTTTTATATTGGCCTACATTATGTCCTTAAACATCTGCAGGCCAGCCTCATAAATAGATTACACAGTAGATTGCGTGTCCTCTTCGATGTGCTCCTTTGTGAAGGTGAGAAAAAATTAATAAATAAATGAGAGGATTTGATTCAGAAAACAATAATTAAGCTCTCTTAATAATTACATCATACATAGTGATGTAAGTATTTAAAGCTTAGCTCAGTGCATATTAATAAAGTTGTTTATTCTTTCCTTATCATAGTGGCCAGCATTTGGGATGACAGATCATTATGCAATCTTTATGGAGAAATTTCTGATGCTATAGTGTGATGAGATTGCGGGATTTTTCCAAAACTACTATATAATCCTTACTGAGAATTAAAAATGCTATATAGTGATGCTGTTGCATAACCTAACAGAAGGACAGACATGTCTAGCAGTGACCTACCAGCATCAGTAAGCCATTATTTAAAATCAAGACCAGTACATAGGCTACAATGTTTCAGGTATTTGTTACCAGTGTGTAGGGGTAGAGCTTATTCAGCGACTATTAAATGCGATTTTTTCCCCCCAAATCCCTTTTCACTTAAATGGATTTTGTTGTTTTCCTTCATTCAACCTGATTTGATTTCAGATGATGTCTGCACGCAGCGACACGTCATCGCAATCACACATATGGCTTGTTTGGCACGGCACTTGCTGTCTTAATCCACTCAGTATAATCTGTGTTGTGCATTTTCAGATGATACACACACACACACACACACACACACACACACACACACACACACACACACACACACACACACACACACACACACACACACACACACAAAAGAAATATTTTCCCCTAAACCTTTATGTATGTTGTGATTCTCAGAGGCTGGTCAGGCTGTAACACTCCCACAAAGAACTTTCTTATGAAAGGGTAACACAGCTGAGGGAGTCACACTTGTAGGATTCATAATTTAATTTTTGCTGTTTTTACAGCCTTTAGGCATCGTAAACCTGCTCTGGTTTTTATGTTATCCTGTGTTGAGCACATTGAGTTTCATGTAATGAAATGTACTATACGAATAAAATTGCCATTGCTATTACAAACGTGGCATTGATAGCATCTTGGTCTACTTATTAATCAAATAACATATTTTTCATCAGCCTACAGCTGATGTGAAGTTTCTCTCCCTCCTATAGTTTTTTCTAAATCAGGCTCTCTTCACCCATATACCTCCTGCCCTCCCCTCCACAGACATTTTTTCAGCAGCTGTGGATGTGATCTTGCATAACCCCTCAGCTGGCCCACCACTGACTGAGGAGAGGGTAAAAAAAAGGATGATAAATCATTATTGGTTCCTGTTGCATTGCCCAGCAGATTATGCTTCTTATGCAAACAGATTTCTGGTAAATTTACATAACAGGAAGGCATGCAAAGAGAAAATGGTCAGGAGAAGAGGACATGCACGCCACCGAGACCGTTTAGTGTTTCAGCTCATCTAAAAATATCAGACTAAACATTTACATGGTTTTGGTGGAACACCCCCCCCCCCCACCCCCCCAAGCTGTTTAGATAAAGAGCTTCAGCAAACAAACTATCCAGCCATATTTGTCACTTATGGTGAAATTTTAACCGTTAAAGCTAGTGTATCATGTTTGATACACA
Source organism: Astatotilapia calliptera (assembly GCF_964374335.1). Lineage (NCBI taxonomy): Eukaryota > Metazoa > Chordata > Actinopteri > Cichliformes > Cichlidae > Astatotilapia > Astatotilapia calliptera. The sequence continues at coordinate 16,246,141 of NC_137429.1, forward strand.
AGGTTTTGTGGGTTCTTGAGACTTCTATATAATCAGTGTGATTTTTCTTCCCCCGAAGAACTAAAATAAATTGGAAAAAACATACCTGATGTAGATTATACAAATTACTCATATGTGGAATTTAATATTCTATTTAAAAAAAGAAGAACAAGAAACAAAATTCTCCCCACACGAAACCTGAAGATGTCGTGAACACTGTTAAATCACAATTAAAGTCATTTATGGGACATGTGAAGCAGGTTCAACACAGAGGAAAATGCTCTGAGCAGCAGCAGTAACTCTGGCAGCTTATTACTCAGCTTTGCTTATAAGTGTATTTTTCTGTTTTACAGTATTTGTGATTTTCTTTTGCAGCATAGCAAATATTATTGTTAGTTTAAGAATATTATACCTGCAATAGCAGTGTAGCTTTCCTACTTTGGGGTAGGTGTTCATGAACACAACGTGATATTTATTTAGTAAATGTTGGTCCCAAGGAGGATGAAGCAGGCTTTGTTGTTGGAGTATCTTGTAATTGACAGGGGGAAACTGATTTCTTCAACAATAAAAGAACAAAGAAAAGGAAAAAGAAACAAATGATGTTGTTATACCTATATATGAGATCTGCACATAACTAAACGTATAATTTAAAGAAAAGCCTCTATACTAGCCTTTGCAGTTAGCTGGTTTTCACATTTCCCTAACAAAGAAACGATCTCTGGTTCAGTCCCAGAAGGACACACAAATCCGTTTGGGGTTGTATCAGGATGTGCATGTGATGTAAAAACTCTGCCTGTCAAACTGGCAAAAAATGAAGACATACACACACACACACACACACACACACACACACACACACACACACACACACACACACACACACACACACACACACACAAAATGAACATAAAATAAAATGCTATTTTAAACCTCTGTGTTGACTATTAACCTCAAACACAGCCGTAAATCTCTTTCTTCATTCAAATGAAACAAATAGTCGTGCAGATTATCACACAGTGGGATAATAGCTGTAATCGGCCTCTGACTCTTTAATACTTCAAAAATCTGTTTCACTCTGATGTCTTTGAAAATAATCAGGGCTGGAACAACAGAGCGATGAGCCAAATGACCATCTATTCTTTTATTGTGTTACTGTCACGTGTTCTGCAGCACAAAATATAAATAAAGCCACAAAATCCAGAAACAATCAATGATCATAAACATGTAACTTTATTTGTAGTCTTTGATGAACACTGACTTTTGCTGCAAACTTCATATAAATTACCTGTTAGCGTCCTGATGAGAAGATTTTGCAGGATATACCTTTTTTTTTTACTTTCAGATATCAGTTTGTCCGAAGACATGTTTGTAGTTCTGTTTCAATTATGACATTTCCCCCAAAGTTACACTAAGAACACTGAAAAGCAAAATCCTGTTAAATTTAAAACATTTAAAGTGTTACAGGAATTTTAAGAAATACTTTAGATTCTGAAATGATTACAAATTAAAAGAGATTGCTACATTATTGTGTGGTGATTTTATGAGCCTGTTATTCACACAGAGTTGAGAGACCACTGTGACAGTTTTTATTAAAAATGAAACTTTTGCTGATTTCAAACGTAGATTTGTCACCAACATTTTTCAACTTAGAAAAGCAAATTGTAGATGTTTCTTCAGGTCCATGAAAGGTATTTAAACTAATAATAAATCATTAATTATGAGTATCTGACAAATAAACGGCTATAAAGTGCAGGTGTGAGTGATAGCCCTGGTTCTTTTATGCTGCACTTGAAACAGTTATTCACAATGATAGGCTCGTGTTGCATCTCCTGCATAAAACATGAGTGAGTAGAAGGACACTGTAATTACTTCAATGCATAGAAAAGCACCTCTTAGCTGACTTCATCATATCGCATATTTTCGGTCGGCTCTGGGCTCAGATACCAATAAAGTTTGTGATGTCACCACTCAGCAGGAAACCAGGGCATCATCTCTTTCATCCCTGATCCCGCTTTCCTCCGGTCACACCGCTGACTCCTCCCCCCACGTCTGGATGCAGCCACACACACCCTCATACAATTTCCAAGCATCCCGGCAGTCTGGGCACAAAGGGTCGCGACACACTGAGAGGCACAAGCTGTTGCGGTTAATCAGAGACAGCGCTCACACTGAGAAGACTAAGCAAGAGGAGGAAGGCAGGGTAGTTTTTGCACTGCACAGGTCAGCTGCAGGTCCTCAGCTCCAGAGAGCTTATTTATGATGCGTTTGGCTGACAAACAGAATTCATCTGAGGAAGGTAACATCTCTTTAAAACTTTTTTATTTAGAAGATGTCAGTAACCTGTAAAGTTTTTAAGAAATTTTAACAGTATATATAAATAACATGTTTATACTATTGCAAGAGTTTATTGGACTAATTATTGTGTGAACAGACCTTTTTTCAGCAGTAGTGTCTTCATAGCAAAACCCACCAAGCTCTACATCGTGTGTCAGTGATTTCCTGACATTTCATAAAAGTACATCTGTATTTCCTCTTGCAGAAATGAGCTTGGGGGCAGCGTGTATTTTCTTGCGGGGAGGGAAAAACATTGTAAGTATAAGCTGCAGGAATTTAATTATTGTTTTGATGGATTTTGCGCTGGAAATGTAAACTGCTATTGTGATTGTGTGATTGTGATAACTGCTGCATTCATAAGTAGTTAGAAAGCACCGTGTTTCTTCTTAATGTTCATATTATACTGAAGTTAAGCAATTATTATTTCTTTGTGCAGACAAGACAGCTGGCTGATGATGAGATTGATGGTAATATTTTTTGTTTTCTCATTTTTATGACTACGTCATTGTTTTTTACCTACATTTGTACACTTTGCACATTTCATTTTATGATTTGATTTTTTTTACTTTAAACCTCTGCAGAGCTGCGTGATGCATTCAATGAGTTTGATAAAGACAAGGACGGGCTGATCAGCTGTAAGGACCTGGGCAACCTGATGAGGACAATGGGTTATATGCCCACTGAGATGGAGCTGATCGAGCTGAGTCAAAATATCAACATGAACCGTGAGTCCTTAAAAAAGTGTTTGTTTAAAAGTTGAATTCGTTGAGGAATCCCATAGTTAGCGGCTGTTTTCATTGCTTTAATCTAGATTTGATGAGAGACAGAAAAGCCCACAGACATGTCGAACCTTTTTTCCCCTCTAGTCGGTGGCAGAGTCGACTTTGACGACTTTGTGGAGTTGATGGCCCCGAAACTGCTGGCAGAGACGTCTGGAATGATCGGTATGAAGGAGCTGAAAGACGCCTTCAAAGAGGTGAGAGTAAAGAGCTTTTTCTGAAACTTTCCAGCCACCTGCGTTCTAGACTGCCAGATGGCGATCATTATCATCACGGCTGTGATTAAAAGCTGCTCTCTGCTGTTTGCTGCCTCTTGTTAGTTTGACATGGACGGAGATGGAGAGATCACAACGGAGGAGCTGCGATCAGCCATGATAAAGCTGATGGGAGAGCACATGAGCCGGAGAGAAATCGATGCCATAGTGAAAGAGGCCGATGACAACGGGGATGGCACCGTAGATTTTGAAGGTACAGACTGTCTTTCGCCTACATCAGTAAAGAGTAACAGTGCAGTGAAGTGAAGCAACTGATCCTCGTCTTCTTCTCCTTTGCAGAATTTGTCAGAATGATGTCCCATCAATGACAGTCGAGGACAAGGCCAGTCAGGAACATTCATTTGCACCTCTGCAAACACGCACTAACACTGAAGTTGTTCTTTTCTGGGCTTGCAAATGTTAAAATTAGATGCTCAAAACAAGCAATATCAGACTGATCTCAGAGCAGATTTTATAGCTATGCAAAGAATTACAATTTGTAATGATTTTTCAAGCACAAGAGTGCTAAAAAAACAAAACTCTGTTGTTATGTTTCATCATATATACCAGGGATGTCAAACTCATTTAGTTCACTTTGATCCTAGTGGGCAGTGGAAAGAATGGTAAATGGTAAATGGTAAATGGCCTGTATTTATATAGCGCTTTACTAGTCCCTAAGGACCCCAAAGCGCTTTACATATCCAGTCATCCACCCATTCACACACACATTCACACACTGGTGATGGCAAGCTACATTGTAGCCACAGCCACCCTGGGGCGCACTGACAGAGGCGAAAGAAAGAAGTCTAAGTATATATTTAATCACTGAAATATCTTAAAATAAGAAAAAGAAGTCCAAGTATGTCTCAGTGTTTCCACATGATAAAGAAATAATGCTGTAGTAAATGAAAGAAACCCTTCAGCATCTCTTTGGGCTTAGATTGTGAGGAATAACTGTGTAAGATTACAGAAAAAATCAGAAAGTTCCTGTTACTTCACACCTTTTTTGTGGACTTATTGTAAAAAACTGAAACTTCTATTTCTTCTGTAACCTTTCTGGGTTTAATTGTTTACCTATTACTTAATTACTTTGGTATAGAATGAATGGGCACGAGGAAAGTCTTCATCAGCAGGAAAAAACTCCAAAACTTGTTACAAAACATTAAAAGTCCAAAAATGTATGCATATCTTCCAAAGGCATCTCGTGGACCAGATTGTAGTCTTTGCCAGGCCCACTCTGGCCCCTGGGCCTCATGTTTGACAACCCTGATATAGACTGTATACAGTGGAAGTTTGTTGAAATGGAATTGTTTTTATATTTGTATTATTATTAAATTATTCTTACCATTTAAACAATGTTACAACAAAGCAGGATGTAAAGTTAAGTCACTACTGTACTGTACATTATTAACCTGAGCTGGTTGTATTAGGTAATCTGTAACTAACTTCCAACAAGTGAAGCAGTAACATGGATCTGCCTTTTCTTTGGCAAAGCACAAAATAAAACATCTGATCTGAACATCCGAAACGGATTCAGGAGTATCTGTTGAACAAGAAAGTTTTACGTGTCTGCCTGAAAGGAACCCAAAGACTCATTTAGGTGTAGACCATATTGTCCTTGTGACTTCTTGCATTCCAGTAACGTGCAGTCATTTCACTCCAGAAAGAAGTGATTTAAACATGAAAAAGTTTAGGGACTCTGCTCTGCTAGGATTGAGTAAAAACTTTGGAAGGACACTAAGAAACTATGTCACTGAAAAGAGGCAGAAATGTGGGATTTTGTGACTGATGCATAACAGATTTAAAGGTATTAAGAGCAACAAAAAAAACCTCCCCCAAAACAAAAAAAAGAGGTTCATGTCCCAGAACGTGTCCTTTTAGAGAGACAGTCTGAGCCATTATTTGAGGTTAATACTCTCTGTAAGTTGGGAACTTCACGGAAATATGGACATAAAACACAGAGAGGAGCTTAAAAGTATTAAAGAGTATTATAACCCCATATCCATTAAAAAAAGAAAGGAAAAGAAAGGTTGAGTGAAATTTGAGGCACGTGAACACTTTTTTTTTTTTTTTTACCTGTGGACTGATTCATTCTTGCAGTTGGTGATCAGTAATTGTGTCATACCGATCCACAGTGTGCGCAGCTGGGATTAAATATTGGGGCTGAATTCAGGGATGTGCCACGGGACAAGCTGTACTGTCACATTCGGGGAACACCAGCCAGGCAGATGTTGCTGCACGACAAACTGGGCACAGCATCAAACAGACAGACAGATGGGGCATGAGGACTTAAGTGAACCTAATTACTAAACACACATCTGTGAATGGTGCTCCACAGAGAGAGTGTTCGCTCTGCTGGTATGCTTAATGGATAAGTAACAAAATATCTGGTCTTTTATTACTATTATTATTATTACTTTTATTTTGAAATGATTGTTCTTCTATGTGGATTGGGACTCAGACACTGAAACAAAAAAAGTGACAAGATTTCACTGCTATTAATGGCACACTAATGTAAGTGAGGGTGTTTAAAGAGGAGGGTGGGGGGCACATTTAACCTTACGGGTGTAGTGCCAAGCGAGGGTTGATGAGTCCAGAGGAAGAATCTGATGATGTAATGCTCACTGGCTGGCCTTTGCCCTGATCCTTCCTGATCCCTCTAACATCCAGCATCAACCTTTATTGCATTAATCCTCAGTAATCTCTCTCTTGGTTGCTCTCAGACTCAACTCTGATGTAGCCTCTATACCCAATGACTTCTTCTCAGCCAGACACATTAAAAAAAACAACCCTTACCATTTTAACTTATTGCACTGATAGCCCCTTCCCCAGGCAGATTTCATTTGGTTAGCTTTAATCTTTCTGAGAAGAGTCGGATGCACTGCGGGGTATCTGCTGCTGGAGCACCTGCCCTGTGAGAGTAAATACAGCTTATCAAAGTCATCCAGTTGTTGCTTGCTCACATTAATCTGTGAATTTGTTTTGTAACATTGAGTACAGACAATATTGCATAACACCAGCGCTATAAACATCGGGAAGCTCGTTGTTGAAAAACACTAAGCCGAACCGTAACGACTTGAGAAATATTGTTTTTCTTAACTGATTCTTTGGGATGCTCAAATCCCAAAGATTTGGGATTTGAACAATGAAATAACAATGAAATGTTGTTATTTCATTATTTCACTGCAACAAATACTTCTACAAATACTGTTGCTATTTGCACTACCTTAACGGAAAAAGAAAGGACTGAGTGGGACAGGAGAAGTGAGTGATGAGGGAATTCTGTGCGTCTCAGTCTTACTGATGTGCGACCTGTAATAAAGAGATCAGTAAGCTGCTTCACCTTCAGCTAATTAACTTCCTTTTGGCCTCTGTTTGAAAAATGTGCACAAGTTGTGTTCCTTTAAATGAATACTGTAGCTGAACAGTGAGCCACTTGTGAATCTTTCAATGCGTCTGTTGTTTTCTTTTTCTTTGGTGGCCAGCGTTATATTTTTTATGCTGTAGCGTACTGGGACACCACAGCTGATTTCCGTAAGACCGTCTTAAGGAAATCACCTTCTGTCCTCTCAGTGCTGAGGAAACTTGTCAGCATAATGGACACGGCCTCTAATCTTGCATCAGAGTCACACCAGAGCGCCTTCAGGTGTAGACCAATAAGACATGCGGTGAACTAAAGGTGACACAGGAGGTCTTTGCAATCAGCGTCCAACAATCTCTGCAGCACTGAAACCAATTATAGAAGAGATGTACACAAATGCCAAACAGAGGACAATAAAAAGGGGAGTAAAACGTACACCAGTCACTCTTTCCCACAAAATCCAAACCAAACCAAATATATAACCAAATTTTCCCGAGTTCAACAAAGTCTTGATAATACTGTTTATTTTATTCATCGATGCAGATTCCTGAATATTAAAACCACCTTTCTTCAAATTTTATGAAGGATATGTGAAACTTTAAAAAGTAAAAAAAAATAAAAGGACATTTACAAAGCTCTGTTTCTATTTTTTATTATTTATTTATTTCATTTGGGCTGAATTAATATCACTTGTAATTATGTTAATATCATTCATTGTTATTCTCTATTTTCCTCTTTGTATTGTTGCACATGCGCTCAGTCCTTTCTATATTTAAGTTGTAGTTTCTGTGTCGATGGCGCAATGGCCAGTTTTTGGGTGATAAATAAAAAAGAAGAAGAAAGTAACCATATATGTTAAATAAAACTTACTTTATAATGCTTACTATAACTAATTTATACTGCTAAGTTTATAAGTTATATGTATATGTCCTCATGGTCAAGACGAAAGACATAACTTGACCCCATAAATAAATAAATAAATAAATAAATAAATAAAGCCATTCATTAAGTAAAAAAAAAACAAAAAACCAACTGTTGCGGACGGAAGCCGAAAAGGGACATCGTGCGAGTTCTGCAGTAAGTACAGCCTCTGCCACTACACCAGAATGTATTTAGCTAAAAACTGAAAACCATCGTGTTATTAGTTTCCATCCGTCAGAAACAAGCGACGGTAAGTTGTCTCGTGCATGTATTTACATGCTGGTGTGTTGACGTTAAAGGACGGTTTACTGTGGCAGCTAAAGGCAGCTAACTAGCTCTGCTGTTAGCTGCACGCTTGGCAGCTGTCACAACTCAAAGCTGCTGGTTTTAAGTCTATGAATAAGGTTTATAATAATCATAAAGTGCAGGTATGTGGCTTTTACTAAATGATTTGCTCCGGACTAAAAAAAATGTACGCTTAAGAGTTGTAGCCGTCTGTTTGCATTTGTTGCTAACTGTTCTGATTAGTGTTTAACTTTGGATGGAGTCTTTAAGCGAGGCAAAAACAGCATGTGTATCCATGTGGAAATGGGCAGGTGGAAATGCGTATAAAACCATACAAAACCGATCACTGGATTAAGTTAAAGTGGACAGTGGAACGAAGAAGAAGATGATAGCTCAGCAGTTGTTAGTTTCAGTCTTGTACAAAAACCTGCAGTCACATATGAATCTGTGAATGTCTAACATTTATGATTATTTAGTTATTTCTTTTTGTCCACACAGATCTCCCCTGATGTTGACTGGATGTAGAAATCTCGCTTGGACATTTTTCTCGCTCACCAGTAGAAGGCTTTGGACTAGACAGAGTTTTAAGTCCCGAGCTGCTCTCTGCTCTTCAGCCTTTTCATCCGTCCTTCATTCTCTTCCTTCATCTACCCACAGTCATCACATCCTGCCTAGCAGACAGAGCTCAGCTCGCCTTCCTCCGTCTGTTAATTTCTCCTCAGTTCATTCGTCCGGTCTGATGGAATTAAAGGAAGTCCTGCAGGTTTTGGAGCAGCTTGCTCCGCTGTCGCTTGCCGAGTCTTGGGATAATGTCGGCTTGCTGGTGGAGCCGAGCAAACCTCGGCCCGTTAAGACCATTCTGCTGACCAACGACCTCACAGATGCCGTCATGGAGGAAGCAGTGGCTGTGAGCTGCGATCTCATTATTTCGTATCACCCGCCGTTGTTTCGGCCAATCAAGCGTCTGGTTCAGAAAGACTGGAAGCAGCGGCTGGCTGTGCGGGCCGTGGAGGTCGGCATAGCGGTCTTTTCCCCTCACACTTCATGGGATTGCGTGAAAGGAGGCGTGAACGACTGGCTGGTTGGAGGACTTGGTGAGAAGTCTCTCTGAATGTAAAATGTGATGCTCGCACTTAAATCATTAGATATGAACACGATGCTTATTCACTGACCTTCATTTCATCCCCACTGCTTTTTTTCTTTGTCGCATCAGGCAGCGGTCAGGTGTCGGTGTTGAGTCAGGTTCTCGGCGCCGCCTCCCACAGTCACAAACTGGAATTCACGGTCAGAAGCGCAGAGGAACTAAACATGATCATGGAGGAGCTGAAGGCTTGTGACGGTGGAACGACCCTACAGCATTCAGGCAGCAGGTTGTGTTCAGACATCACCGATTAGCAACAAGCTTTAAATTAAAACCATTTTGGTAGTTTTGTCATATATGTGTTACTTTTGATTTATTTCTTACAAACACACATTATTGTAATTTGCGTTTAGCTTTAATCAAAGCTGGAAATCACCCGCAGACACTTGAAGCCATCACAGGTAATCCAAAGCTGCTTTTGGACTGTAACTATTACCAAAGATTTGTTTCAGTTTGCATTCGGACCACTTACAGAAACTTCAAATGTATATATTATACATTTTATGTCTGAGGAGTTGAAAGTAAGGCTGTGTTTAGCCCCTTTTCCCAACTAAAACCAAAATGTCATTATTATGGTAAACATCAGGTAGTATGGCACTACGAGTATGGATGCTCGAAGGCCTTAAAATAATTGGATATTCTATCACTGAAAGCGTATTTCTAAGGCTGTAGAAACTGTAGAGGACTGATACTTTATCTACAGTTTCTCATGCATAAAGCACATAATATCCTTTTAAAACTAAGTCGGATGAATAATTTTACACATACTAAAGTTTGAATATGGGGAAAAAGAAAAATGAACAACATTTTGATCCAACTTTAGTCTGATTTTTTTCCCCCTCCTATATAAGACACCATATTCAAAATCAAATCTTTTTTTCTTGTTTTAGAAATAATAATATATCCAAACTTAATGATGGATTTCTCTTCTTCCTCCTTGCATATATTTTCAGATTTTTCTTTGTTTTTTTCCCTCTTCTTTTTAAGCCTTGCTTTAACAGCTGTTGTTTGCGTGGCTAATGCTTTACTGATGTTAATGTCACCTTTGTTTAGTGGTCGTTCGGTTTATGTGTTTGACACTCACACCCGGACCAATCACAGTACACTTACATCACTCAAAGTGCCTTTTAAGTTGGGAAAGAAGCTTTTCTGTAGTTGTAAATCATGGATTAAACATGGAACAAAGAGTCTGAAAGAACCTCAGCACAGTCAGAAACCAATGTTTTCAAAATTCATGTCTCAGTTATCGAGACATGACAGTTATGTAATGGATGTAAATCGTACACTTGATGTTATTAAGCCTTTTGTTTCTTTGTACTGGTAAATAACAGTTCATGTCTCTTCATATTAGACCAGACAGCAGTGGTATCCATGTAAGCGTAACCTGTTGTGACTCAGCGCTGACCCCGAGTGTCCAGGCTCTGTTAGGACACGGCACTCCCAGCCAGTCTCTCACCATCGTAAAGTTAGAAAAGGTGCGGGCTGTTACAGGAATCTGAAGAAAAAGTTCCTGACTATTGTTATGATTAACTTGTTCTGTTCGCATTAGTAACACTTCATCTTTTCTTTAGCCCCCTCTCCTGGGCCACGGCCAAGGCCGATGCAGCGTTTTGGACCAGCCAGTGACTGTCGGAGCAGCCGTCCAAAAACTGAAATCTCACCTGGGTTTGAGTCACCTCCGTTTGGCTCTGGGCTGGGGGCAGACGCTGGGTGAGAGACGAGTGGACACACACAAATCTGTCACTAAATTAGAATAGTTCAATTATAACACGCTCACATTTAATTTCTACCACGGTTGCAGTAAGGGTAGAAACGTAGATGGAGGTTCAAGAATTTCCACCCATTAGCTCTGCACTCTTTTTTTTTTTTCTTATATTAAGTGGGCTTAAACGTGTAGTTCAATATCATTACACTGACAGAAAGGGCAGTTTTGCTCGTTCGGTCCACTTAAGATCAAAGTGGGCTGCAAGTGGCCCATGATGTCAAATTAGTTGGACATCCCTGCAGTAGAAGGTCATGGAGGACATGAGTTCATAAACACTGGTCACTCTGGTCAGTTTGGGAGTCTTTCACAGTCGTTTACGCTCACATGCACAGAAAATTTAAATTCACTGATAATCTGAATGAGCAGAACAACAAGCTGGAGCACCCAGAGGAACAGAGAGAGCATGCAACTCCACACAGAAAGAAGAAAAGTCATGTCCCTGTTCTGTTTTTCCTTCCCCAGAGTCCTCTGTGTACACTGTGGCTGTATGTGCTGGGTCAGGGGTCTCAGTACTGAATGGAGTCAAGGCAGACCTCTATGTCACAGGTAACAAACATTTAATTTTATTAGTTTAAATATCACTAAAACGTCTTCGTATCACAACGCTTGCAGACATAATTATGTCCCTTTTTCAGGGGAGATGTCCCACCATGAAGTGCTGGATGCTGTGGCAAAAGGAACCAGCGTGATCCTCAGTGACCACAGCAACAGCGAGCGGGGTTACCTGGCTGTGTTCAGGGAGAGACTAGCTGTGCGCCTGCCCGATAGCGTAACAGTGGTCCTGTCGAAGGCTGACAGAGACCCTCTGGAGGTCGTTTGACTGACTCTTAATTGGAAGTCACAGTAGTTTTTCTGAAAGATGACTTTTTACTACAGATATGTGTGACATTTTGGCAACCCCCCCGGAGTTTAACATGCAGGCTCTTTACGTAAGGCTATCCACTGGCTGTGCCTTGAAAATATTGTTAAATGTTGTTGTATTTATCATGTCTCTCTGGAAGGGTCTTAATAAAATGGGCTGTGGTTGATCAAAATGTGCTGTTGGCGTGTGGAATAAGACAAAATATCATCAGCTAACAAATGCAGTGCGAGCCGAAGATAAAACAAGTAATCTGTAATCTTAATGCATGCAGCTCCTACATGCAGACGACACATTGTGTGTTTTAATCCCGATGATGTGACCTTTGCTTCCATGCCGAGAGGAATTTCAGCATCCGCAAGTTTTTTTTTTTTCCTAAAATGAATAGTTTCTGCTTCCTGCACAGAGAGAAGGTAATCCTCATGGGATTAAAATGTTTGCTGTTGCTGTATAAACGTGGATATTGGACCCCACCTGCTCCACAGGAGACATCAGCACCAGCCTGAGCCAGCTATGAAGATTCAAAGCTGCAATTCAAGGATTTTTTTTAATGTATCTCATAACTTGTGAAAGATAAATGAAAGTGACAGGTTCTTCTCAACAAGATGACCTTTTAACCTCTGAACAAACATGGATGGAAATCAAACGATTTAGCACATACATGTCAAAGAGCAGGCCTTTGGTATTGCTTCAGTGCACGTACTCCTGCCCCACTGCTGAGGCTTAAAAACAAAAACAAAACTAGTAACAGTCCTCATTATTGACTTTTACAGAGTCTTACGCCTGCACCACCTATGACACACCTGTTCTTTCATAAAAACATTAGGAGGCATCACACACTTCGCTGCCCCCCCGTCAGGGTAGTGGCTTTTCTCTCAGTGTGGTGTTCACACCTCCGCTTCCTTTCAGTCCTCAGCAGCTTTTATCCCTAACAACACACAAATGGAGAAGGAAAACAGCTAGAACAACGCGTATACTTCGCTCCTGTAAACCGACTCCAGCTGTCACTTTTATAGTGCAAGCAGGTAGGTCTGAGGCCTGTCAGCTTGAAAGTTTCCTTCTCCCACTGAGCCCTACGAGGTGGATAAATATACTGCAGGGCATCATCCACAGTGAGGCAAAGCTGCAGAGTGTAATTTGCTTTAAAGTCTCTATTTGATTTATATTTGAAAGTCTGTTTGTTGAGTCTGTTGGTTAATAAGTCTAATGAAACTCAGCAGCAGCCTGTTGAACTAAAGTTTCTTGTGACAACTTTCTGTGATCTTTACCAAGTCAGGGAGTTGAAACTGATTCAGGAAAAGCAGAATGAGGACTGCTGCATGCAAGAAAAAAATGCTGATATAAAATGATACTGTATTTTTACTTTAAAGTAAAATTTAGAGTAAAATATTTCACTTTTATACTTTGCTTCTGCACACCATCACAGTGGAGTGACTTAAGTGCAGACATCTTTAGATGATGGGCTTAAAATGAGCATTAACTGTTTCGAAATTATGATAAAAAAAAAAACAGTCCTTCATTTTTCAGAGACTCATAAGTAATTGGATAAAATGATATAATGTTAAATTTAAGGATTATTATTCATGCTTGGATAAAAATCTTTTGCAGTTGCCAAGAAATGCTGCGTTTCCTCACTTGAGACGTTTTGCTAGGCCTTTTCAGTCTTCAGTTGCTGCTTGTTTGTGGGAGTGAAAAGCATGATGGGTTGGGTTGAGATCAGGTGATTGACTTGAGCGCTGAGGAATATCCCATTTCTTTGTCTCAAAGATCTCTTGGTTTGCTTCAGCAGTTTGCTTTGGGTCTTTGAAGTGCTGTTCAGCAGTTCTGCAGCATGTGGCTGAATCTGAGCAGACCGTACACTTCTTAATTTATCCTGCTATTCCAAACAGCAGTCATATCATCAAGAAACACCGGTGACCTGGTTCTACTGGCAGCCAAATTATACCAATACCATAATAATAATGCCATAATACTGCCTCCAGCATGTTTGACAGCTAATGCGGTATGCTTCAGCTCATCAGCTGTTAAATGTTCCCATTATTCTGGCACAAGTTCATAGTGTTTTCATCTGTTCAAAGAGGGGTTTTTGTTTTGTTTTGCCCAACTGTGCAGACTCTTTTAGGCACTTTCTGGCAAAGTCCAGTCCGGCCTTCTTGTTCTTGAGTGTAACAAGTGGTTTGCACCTTCTTGCAAACCCTTTATTTTTCCATTCATGAAGGCTTCTCTTCTCCAGAGTATCCTTGACTTGGTGTTCATTTACTTGCTGTCAAGTTGCTTTTCTTATGATTCCTCCACTCCTCCTGTTTTGCTGCTCTGATAAATAATTTTGTTTTTCCAATCTAATGACGGGCTCCACCGACATCTCTTTGGGGCTCAGCTTTAAAATTACAGCGAAAAGCTAAAAAAATTCAAAAATTTTGAATCCACATCAGCTATAATTATTTTTTGTGTTTAAATTGCAAGGAAAAGGGCCTCACCTGGTCATGAAACTGCTTATCAATCAATTGTCCGATTTTGACCATTTGAAAATGAAGGGCTGTTTATAAAAAATGACCATAACTCCTAAACAGTTGATGCAAAACTTGTACAAATCCTTGAATTAAAGCTGAAAGTCACATTTGAATCATTTAAACTCGTCTGCAGTGGTGTTCAGAGGCAAAACTACAAAAATTATTAAACAAATTATGGTTACTCCATTTTTTACTCCTTAAATCCTGTGCAGACCATTCCTATTAATGATTATTTAATCCAAACACATTTACTTTTTCTTGCAAATGAGTGTAATGACCCTGTGGTACAGCTACATTTACATGCCTGCTTAACAAATGTCAGTCACAAAAAAAATCAGGACACTGTGAATCAGTTTGAACGGGTCCATTGTTTTGGGCGCATAATCCCTAAATACAAACTTGCATATAAACACTTAGACAGTCACACTTGTCTAGTGGCCAAACTGCAGCCACTGGCCAAACTGTCGCCCTCCTCCACCTAAACTCAGGGTCTGACTCCCTGCTGAGACAGCCTAACAGGCAGCCTGCTGGGAGGAAGAAACATGTCATCAAGTCATCAGAAAGCCCCAGGGGACCAAGCAATAAACTCCTTTAATGTATAAGAAGTTTTGCATTTCCAAGAACTATTCATTAGAGAAAATTAAGAAAGTTAAAAAAATAGCTAGATGAAAACTATGTATAAATTATTCTGCATTTACATCAATAAATGCAAAAAACAACAAAAGTAAATAGTTACTAATTATAATAAAATAAAAAATTACTTATTTTCTCCTGCATGCATTACTGTGCCAATGCCTTGAACCACCAGACTTCCATGTAGGTTTTAAATTGGTGTTGAGAATCTCTGAAAGTCTTTCAAAGCTTTTCTTTGCACTTTAGCTTTTTTGGGGTCATTTTTCGTCCAGTCCTTGTACCTGACCATATTCAGATGAATGCCTCTTTACACTGATTAATGAATTGTTTAAGCATACAAAAAAAAGGCGTCTAAAGAGCTATTAGTCAAAACCTTGGCATATCTTAGCAAGGTGTGCAGTGTTTCCTTAAAATAATAGCAGTGAGCGTCTACAGACATCTGCAAAACAAGGTGGAGGATCTGTCATGGATTGGGGCTGCATTTCCATCAATGGTGTTGGAGATCTTTTAAAAATTAATGGCACTGCAAAAAAGTACAGTGAGATTATGAGCGACAGTGCAAAACCATCTGGACTGTATCTGATTGGCAGCATCTTTGTTTTTCAGCATGACAACAATCTCAACTACACTGACGATGCAGTAAAAACATGCTTGGACAGAAAAAAAACATCAGTTCAATTCAGTTCAGTATTATTTATATAGTGCCAAATCACAACAACAGTTTCCTCAAAATATGTAATACTGTAAGATAAAGATGTTATAATAATTAGCCATAGATTGACCATAGATTACTGAAGCAGTGAGGGATCATCTTAACAGAGAACAGAACATAAGGCAGCCATCATCCAAAGAAGCGCTCCGAATTTTCTTCAAAAACCTTGAGAAGTATTCCTGAAGAGTACTTCAAGGAATTACAAGAAGGCTTCCCAAGACAATTCAGTCTGTGTTAAAGAATAAAGGTGGTCATACCAAATATCAGCTTTCAAACTGATTATAGAATTGTCAAAATTCTGTTTTTTTCTTATATACTACGTTTTCATGCATGTTTGTATGTTTTAATCAATTGCTGGATCTATTTCCCATTTTCCCAACAAAATATAAAGAAGGGGTAGACTGTTGTATTGGACTGTGCTTGATGCATTAATGCATGTTCTTGTTGATGGTTGTGATTTAGCATATTTGACCTTCCATGCATCCATAGTTAGATAGTTTACAGATTTGCGTGTAAAATAAATGATCTTCAGTGCACTGAGTAAGTAAAAGAATAAAGGAAAGTAAATCACAATCAGTGTTTTCAGATATTGAGATAAACCCTGATTTCCTCCAATGTGATGAGTGTTGTTTGTTTTCTTTGTTGGAACAGAAATGAGAATTGAGGGTAAAGGGAGGAGAGACAGGGAGGCAAATAAAACTCTATGTGAAAATGGGCCCATTTGGCCATAGGTGTGAAGTCCCACTCACCTATTTAAGAGAGCTCGTCAGCCCTGTGGGCTCTGACGGAAAAAGGACAGCCGATGGTTAAGAGCGCGAGTCAGAAGTTGAGTGAAAAACTCTCTAGTTGCAGCTACTTTTTTGTTATAGAAAGCAGAGAAAAATCTGTACGAGGAACAGGAGAGAGCAAAAGGAGCTGAAGAAATGTTAATTTGGATCCGGTGAAGAGGACGAATAAAGAGACAAAGACAGACAAGAAGGACTATGCTGAGCATGGAGATGTTCCCTGGTTTGACTCTGGGACCACAAAGGATTGGAGACTGCTTTTACAGAGGTGAGAGGGACTGAATGCATTCATGTTTAAGCAATAAACATAAACAGATGTCTTATTTTATACTGTTGATTGTACATTAAGGAATAAATGTTTTCATAAATCAGAACCTTTTTAATTTCTCACTTTTTAGGTCCTTAGAAAATGACAAAACAAATATATTAATGCCCTACAGCAAAGACAAAGGCATGATGGGGCCTTTAATGCAGCAGCCAAACCAGAAATACTACATTAAAAAACGTTTGCACTGAAAGTTCCAGTTAAGTGCTGAAGACACAATTTACTCTTTAAACCTTTTTTTGTACACCTGAAAATACATGAAAGTGGTTTTTAGATCAGATGGAAAAGACTGAATGAAACTTAGTGATTCAGTAGTTTGTACAAGTAATTAAATATATTTAATTTAAGTATACATTTAAAATATGGCTCCATATTTGCTTCACTTTCACCAGTTAAATAAAGTTTTTTTCCTTGGATTTGTTCTTTCCCACAGAGCGGGAGGCACCTGTGCATATACCGCTGTTCCCTCCGGCATGCGAAGCAGCCGCCAAAGCTCTGCCTCCAAGGCTGCTGGCTCCTCCTCCTGCTCCCGTCTCCAATGAGGCTGCAACCACAACCCCGAAAGATGAGGTGAAGATGGAGCTGGAGAACTCGTCTTTATGGAAGCAATTCAGCTCGGTGGGGACAGAGATGATCATCACAAAGAAGGGCAGGTGAGAGATTACATCTGTATTACTCCCCTTATCCCCTAGCCCTTATTTGTGGGGTGTAGCAATTTATCCCAGACAAACCCCAAAGTCATATCACGACCCATCTTGGGGAAATAAATTTACTTTTCATTAAGTCGTGGCCTCCTAAATGGGTCGTAGCAGTCTACCATCTCTTCTAACTTTATACTCCTCTGTTTTTAATGTTTTCATCCCATCTTGCCTTCATCAGTTTTAGTTCTTCCCTAATTCCTTCTCATTTACTGTTTTCTGTGACCTTTGGTGTCCTGAACCTATTTCATTTTGTTTTTTTAGACGGATGTTTCCTGGTTTGAAGTTGAAGCTGTCGGGCCTGAATCCATCACTCCGTTATATCCTCCTCCTGGATATTGTTCCCGTTGACAACTCCCGTTATCGTTTCCAAGGTGGCGGGTGGCAAGCTGTTGGAGCTGCAGAGGCGAGGCTACCAGACCGGGTGTTCATCCACCCAGATTCTCCTGCCACAGGTGCCCACTGGCAGAGCCGCACCATGTCATTTCACTACGCCAAGCTCACAAACAACACCCTGGACACACAGGGACATGTACGTACTGCACATGAACAGGCCTAGTGGAGATACAGCACATAACCTTCAGTGGTGCATGTTGAGTTAAGCCTTTTTCTTCTATTCAAAGATCATCCTACACTCTCTGCATCGATACCAGCCCAGAATTCATGTGATAGAAGCCCGGGATGTACTGAGGTGGGGTGGAGGGCAGCACTCCTTTGTTTTCCCCGAGACCCAGTTTATCACCGTCACCGCCTACCAGAACAGCAAGGTACCGTTATTTTCTGCTCTGACTGCGAGTTTTGTGTTACCAAGCAACAGACTCACAGAGACACTCATTCATTTGATATATAAGAGATTCTTTGCAACATTAAGAACATGATTTCAAACAACAGATGTAATGTAATATTAAATGTGTTTTGTGTTTATTTTCAGATCACTGAGCTTAAGATCAACTCCAACCCTTTTGCTAAAGGCTTCCGTGAAGACGGCATGAACAGCAAAAAGTAATTCCCAACACAAGCAGCAAAAACTCACAGTCTACATTCATCTGTTGTTGTGCAGGATCTAAATGCCTTTTTTCTTTATAGACAAAGAGATGCGAGACAGAAACGCAAAATTGCCGTCTTGACAGAAACTTTAGATATAGGTAAGGGGGAAAACCAGATTTATGGCACGTTAAGTAACTTAATTTAAAAATGAATGTAATGTATTTCTCATTTTGAAACATTTCCACTTGTCTGCCATCAGTGAACTGTGATCCATGCGACTCCACTGAGCTCCTGCAGCAGGCCCCAGTAACCGGTGCAGACCTGCAGGCCCTCGCTCTGGCCTCTCTGCCTGCACTGCCCGAAACCTCCTGTGGGTTCAGACCAGGGGACACCTCCTATCAGGACACTTTGGTCCCGGAGCAGTCACTGGACCTCGGCCAGGAGTTTATGGCATCCCAGATGTCTGACATCAGCATCACATTGGCCAGTGGCATACAAGAGCTGCCAGGAAGCGAGAGGGCAAATAGTATGATTGAAAGGTAGGAGGCAGAGGAATGTAATTGATATTAGCATGATTCACATTGATAGACTATACAAAGAATAATGTTTTATATTTTTAGTTTATATTCTTCTTTACATAACCTAACCTAGCAATGTCAAAATTTCTGGTTCAGTCTTACTGCTAGGAGATGTGTGGTTTACACACATCTCTAATGGCTGATTATTATTATTTTCAGAAATTACGACACTAAATTGATTCAAGCTCTCATTTCCTTTCTCCTCCACAGATCAGACACAATGGCTGAGGCAGCCTACACCTCCAGCTTCCCTGCTGCTCAAGCCAGCTCCTCCTCTTTCCCCTCTGCTCCGCTCCCTCAGTCATCCTCCTCCTTCCCCTCCCATCCTGCCTCTGACCCCTCGGACAGATCTGATCCTCAGCCCTCCATCCCTCCTATCACCTATCCCTCCCTTCTGTCATCTTCCCCCGCACTCTCTTCCACCTCCAACACTCCCTCGCTGCAGCAGACCTCCTTCACCTTCCCCACTCCGCCCCCTTCCAGCTCCACCTCCCCACAACCACTCCTTTCATCATCATCCTCCCCTTCCTCTTCCTCAAACAACTACCATGCAGTCCCAGACACCATCAGCCCCCACACTTCTACTGATGCCTCTTTTCATGCCCCGTCGTCCACCACATGTCCGTCAGATCTCCAGGACCAAGTAGCTGTTCATTCTCTGCTCACCCAGCCTGGCCAGCAGCTACAGGCTGGACCTCTCGCCACTGATTCACCCAGTGATCAAAGCTCTGCAGCGTTTATGTATCAAAATATTGTGCCAACAAATCCCAGCCCCACTCTGAGCACTGCTCCAGTTCTGTCTTGCTCCTTACCCATGCATGCTTCTTCCACATCTTTTGCTCCTCCATCTATTCCCCCACAGATGCAAAATCTGCCTTTTTCCCATGTATCTCCCAGCCCGGCCCACCCTGCCCTCCACCTCCCAAATCTGACCCACCAAGCTCAAGCTCCTTCACTTGCTCCAGCTACTGCATTTCCTCCCTCTTCTTTCCCTTACCCACCATCCACCCTTCCTCATCCTCCTTTTCAACCCTCCTCTTGCTTGGCTGTTGCTTCTTCTTTCCAGCAGTCCGTCACCCCTGCTGCCACACTGCCGCCAGTAGCACACAATCCTTGTACATCATCTTCTACGCCCTCATATCCTGCTGTTGAAATTGGTGCAGTGCCTCCCTTCAATCCTGCACCACCTTATCGTCCAGAGATGGTACGGCACCACCCATCTCTTCTCCCACAGCTGGATCCATCACTTCCCCCTTCTGCCCCTAACCCAGCCCTCTACCCCACCTTTAAATCCTACCCTCTCCGGCTATGTCAGGACCCTCACCCCTCCCTCTCAATCCCATTCAGGCACTTGTACAGGCAACAACATGGCCACTCACTCTCACAGGGGTCCTACCTGGAAATGAGCACAAGACCAATGTTTTGAAATATGGTATTTTTATATGGATGAACTTTTAAGGGGAGTCAATGATGTGTAGAATTAGCTTAAGCCCAGTGTTTGTGTGTCTGTGTCTTCTCAGCAGTTCAGCTGACAGACTGATGAAACTGGGCCTCGTTTGTATATACTTGTTGAAGATTTTCTTTTCTATATTCATTCCAGTGTGAAAAATAAAATATTGTTTTTTCAAGCTTTTGTGACTCAATCCTTTTCAACTGAAATATTTTGCTGACAAAGACTGTAATATTTGTATGTAGCTTGAAGGATTTTTTCTAAAGCATATAGTTAGGGCTGGACCAGGTGACCCTGAATCCTCCCTTTGTTATGCTGCAATAGATGTAGGCTGCCGGGGGATTCCCATGATGCATTGAGTTTTTCCTTTCCAGTCACCTTTCTCACTCACTATGTATTAATAGACCTCTCTGCATTGAATCATATCTGTTATTAACCTCTGTCTCTCTTCCACAGCATGTCTTTATCCTGTCTTCCTTCTCTCACCCCAACCGGTCGCAGCAGATGGCCGCCCCTCCCTGAGCCTGGTTCTGCCGGAGGTTTCTTCCTGTTAAAAGGGAGTTTTTCCTTCCCACTGTCGCCAAAGTGCTTGCTCATAGGGGGTCATATGATTGTTGGGTTTTTCTCTGTATCTATGAAGCGCCTTGAGGCGACTTTTGTTGTGATTTGGCGCTATATAAATAAAATTGAATTGAATTGAATTGAATATCCAGCTGAGACTTTGGGGAGTTACTGAGAAGATATGACTAGTTTAAGTAAAGACTGGAAACTAGAGATACAATGTAAAAAATAAAAAATCGAGCACTCTTGAGTGAATTTCTGCCTTAAATCATCTTCTTAAATTTGACTGTTGGACTGGTTGGAAAATCTATGCATATTAGCCCCAAACAATCAGTGTAACCTACCACTCTCATCAACATTGAATGAAAACATAGACTGTATAAAAAGGATGGACGCTGCCACCATGATGTCACTTATGGTGTGTTCCTCAAAAAGTCAAAAATTCCGACTTCCTAGTCAGAAATGTCTTTTGTGGAATCCTGCCTCAACTCAGAAAGTCGGAGCACGCTGACATACCCCGAGTTAGCAATCGAAGATGTCAGCACTGTTGCCAGGTTTTGTACCGTATTTTCATGACCACAAGGCGCACTTAAAAGTCTTAGATTTTCTTCAAAAAGTGCGGCGCGCCCTATAGCGCGGTGCGCCGTATGTGTTGTAAGGAGGACGTAGTAGAGAACACCATGAGAACGTTAAAGGGTGAAGTGTGGGCGTTGATCGTATATACCGGGACAATCGCACATACCTGTATAAAAGAACAGGTATGTGCATTATGCAGGACATCGTTGTTTTAACAACCCTGAAAATGGCAAAGAGACACGCTTACGAAGCACAGTTTAAACTGAAGGCCATCAGCTACGCGGAGGAACATGGAAATCGAGCAGCGGCGAGAGAATTTAAGATTAACGAATCGATGGTTCGCAAATGGAGGAAGTCTTCTTTTACTGTTGTGCTTGGCTGCCATGCTAATGGACAGAAACTGCCGCCTATGGTGATTTTTAAGCGAAAGACTTTGCCTAAAGAGAAGTTTCCAGCAGAAATCATCATTAAGGCAAATGAAAAGGGCTGGATGGATGAGGAAATGATGAAAGACTGGCTGAGGGAGGTGTATGTAAGGAGACCAGGTGGTTTTTTCCACGCAGTTTCACTAAGAGTGGAAGGCAGTGCCGGGGGTGTTACGCCACAATTTGCCAATGGATTGTAGATGCTTGGGCTAACATGTCTGCTGGCACTGTTGTTCGAGCTTTCGCAAAAGCCGGCATCGTTTCCGAGGAGCCGCACGGCACGGAAAGTGACTCTGACAGTGAAGACAGTGAACCTGGCATGTTTGATGGAGATTTAGCGCAGCTGTTCAATTCAGGCACAGAGGATGAGGACTTCCATGGGCTTGATTGATGATAAAAATGTGAGTACCAAACTTTGTTTTGCTCCTGCTTTATTTTTAAATATGCACACTTGTATGCTTGTGTGTTGTTGATGATGACGATTACCGGCAATAGAAATGTGAGTAAGGTACCGAATTCAGGTTTGCTCCCGCTTTATTTTTAAATACGCATACGGTACTTGTATGCGCCCTATGGTCCAGTGCGCCTTATGTGTGTGTTAAATACAGTAAGGGCACACATAACTGAGACTGCGCCTTTTAGCACAGTGCGCCTTATGGTCGTGAAAATACGGTAGTTGCAAAACAAGCCCAAATCATCACCCCTCCACCACTGTGTTTGACAGTTGGTAGGAGGTGTTTGTGCTGATATGCCTGCGCTTGGATTTCTCTAAACATTGCCAGATATCTCCACTTTGGTCTTATCCACAAGAAGTCTTGTCGTTTGTTCAGATGCAACTTTGCAAACCTAAGCCATGTTCATTTTAGAGAACCTGGAAACCCGTCCAAACAAGCCATACTTTTTCAGTCTTTTGCTGAGTGTACTGTCATGAACTTTCCAGACTGATGGGCACTAACAATCGTATCATTGTATTGTGTTAACACACACTTGAATATCCCAGAACTAAACTATCAAACCTTCTGCGTTTACAGAGTTGCTCACACTTGCCGATAACCAGCTTCAGAACTGCACTGAAAGCTTTATTTTTCTCACATAAGTGTACCTCCTAATTGCTGTTACGCAAATTACAAGGAAGACTAAACAGGAAACATCTGATTTTCCATATTCAGACATGGGTCAGGATTGAATGTCTAATAAGCTCCACCCCATTCATTCAATCAAATGTGAAATACTATTTTGTAAATAGATGGTTTATATTTTAAAGCTTTTAGAATTTAATTTTACTTCTTTCCATTGAGTTTTACTCAGAAAATGACTCTATCTTATAATTTGTTATGCAAAAGTTTTAGCTTTGATGATGAGTTTGACACCCCTGATCTAGAAGATTAGAAGCAGTTAAAGCTCTGTCACTGATCTCTGCCACAGTGCAGACAAAGACAGCATCAGTCATTTTGTGGACAGCTATGAGTACATTTATGGCTGGGAGAGCAGAGATTGTGGGGGATTAACAGGATTTTTAGACTAACAAGTCAAAGGTACTTGACGAGGACGTCAGCAGGCAGCAGTTAATCATTTCCTCTCTCGGCTGCTTTTCGTGGCTTTTGGGGAAACAGATGTTTGAGCTCAACCCTTCTCTAGATATAATGGAGCTTTCAGCATTTGTTAAGTGTACAATTTTCTCTCCTGTTCATTACTGTAACATCACATGGGCCACAAACTACACAGCTCATTTGATCAACTATTTGACTGAATTTGATCCACATTAATGGGACTCTTCAGACAAATCTATTTTAAAACTTCTAGGAAACAAAAAAGTCTACAATACAAAAAGACTAGATTCAACATGATTATATATCTTATACATGATATCTATACACAGGTGAGCTTTTCTTGTCCATTCGTTTGATTTCATTCTAAGGGTCAACCTGATGTTTACTCAAATTTCCAAGTTGTCATTTATTAACCAGCGAGTTAACCAAATATGATAAATTCTACCGGCTCACACTTGGACTGTCAAAGCTTTGGCTTTTCATTGTTTAGCTCTTCCGAGTGCCACTGTTAGGATGGACGGTAAGGTGTTTGTTTATACAGTTTTATTACTGCAATGGATAGTAACAGACGCTGCTTCTGATTCATCATGATTGTGACTGACCGTTCTTGGAGTAAGGCCGACTAACTGTACAGACACTTTCTTCTTTCAACAGGGAATAACTCTTCCTGAGACGATCACTGAGAGTCTGTATTTTATTTAACACACTGCTGCATTTGAGAGGAAACAAAGAAAAGAAAAAGCTTTATCTACAAGCTGCATCAGTCACGCACTGCACACTTCTCCCGGGACCATGCTGTGCTCCTATTTACGTCCCTCTCTCCCTCACATTTTGCCGCTGAGGCTCCTGAGTTCTGCGGCCTCCAGGGTGGCAGCGGTGAAACAGCATGAACTGCTCTCAGACACTCTGGCCTTTGAGGACCCCCGTGCCTTCAAGGTGAAGAGTCTGGGTGAGCTGCTTCGTGCTCTGGGCGTTTTCCGCCTCTGCTCCTTCCCAGCGCTGGTTAATAACTGTGGAAAGGTGAGACTGCGGTTTGTCAGAAAAGCTTCAAAATATACAAATTGACATCTGGCATTCAATCCATTCACTACTTTCCTCTTCTGCTAATTTCAGTTGATGTCGGTGGCACGCACGCTCCTGGGGAAAAGGGGGTTTTCCTTGCTGCTGAGGCCCACTGTGTATGCCCAGTTTGTGGCTGGAGAAAATGAGGCTGAAATCTCACAGTCCATGCAGAAGATGAGCCTGCAGGGAATGAGACCCATGCTGGCCGTGCCGATCGAGGAGGACCTCGGAGAAAGCACCGGGTATGACTGAGTCTAAGAAGTCGCTGAAAGGCTGCTTCAAAAGACACTTTTTAATTTTCACTCAATGTTCCTAGTACTTGGAAGTTTCGCAGCTGCTGGGCAGATTTTAGCCTTCACTACACTTTAGATCAATGCATGTGGACGTTTAGGTTTTTGGGACACTTATTAACTTAACTTAATTGAACAATGATGTGATTTTGAAATACAAGAACAAATAAATACATTTCTAATTTTGCTAGAGACAGAAACACTCATTTAACTGCACACAACCATGAAAGAAACACATCACAAATCACAAATGTGAGAAAAATCTGATGCAGATGTTTTTTGCTTAAAGAGCAGTTGAGTGGGAGAGATTGCTCCCCTCAAAGCCAGCCTTACAAACTCAATAGCTCACTTGTGCAGCTACAAACAATGTCTTTAATATTTGTCTTGCACCTATCAAATATTAAAGACATGAAATAAAATAAAATGTTTGTGGTATTTATTTATTTTGATAAAAAATTAGGCAAAGAAAAGAGTGTCAAATATTCATATATGTTCTGAATTTGGTCAACGGGAATCCAATACACACTGAGAGTCTGATAGAAGCTGTGTTTCCTCTGTGGAAGCTGAGACTGCTCGTAGATTGATGGATTTTTATCTTGAAATCTTGAAATTTCTTAAAATCTCTTCTCAACAGGTTTGCATTAATTTGTACATAATTTCAGACATTTCATACGTTTTTTTGTTTATGTATGTTTCTATGAATTGTGGCTTGTAGACTGTCTGAAGTCTGCAGTATAGGTCCCAGCCCACCTCCTGCCTCTGCATCTCAAGCGTATGAGGACAAAAGTTAAAGGACCTCACACTCAGCTCCAACCCACGACACACACAACTGTGCACAGCTGTTACACCTGAGTGTGAAGTCCACTCTTCGCGGTTCTCATGTTACGGTTTATGGTTTATCGCCTGCAGTGAGAAAAGATACGACGACAACATGGACACCATGCTGGAGTGTGTGCGAATGTCCCACAGCAACGCTTGGAGCAAAGACCCGATGATGCAGCTGAAGATCACAGCGCTGCTCAGCCCAGAGCTGTGTGTAAGGCTTCCAAATCAGAGTCCCCAGTCCTTAATATTATTATTTTTTAGAACAGATGCTCGAGGAGACTTTAAACTTTTTTTTTGAGTGGGTGGGTAGGTGGAGGCATTTCTGAGTATTCTGGATGTATGGGAACTGGGGTGTTAACATCAGAGGCTTCAAATGTGTGGGAAAAAAGATAAGGACACACATTTCAGAGTTTGGTGTATCCACAGCTGTTCCAGGTTGTTCTTGAATGTGCAAACCCAGCTCCCCCTACCTATCTGCCTTACCTGTTTTTATTCAGTTTTGACACTGTTTATTTCCTGAAAATGTACGTGTTGTATTAAAGGTAAAACTCACAAACATCATCAGGCAACAGCCATACGATCTGAATCTCCTCATCAGATCAATGGATGGTGAGGTGAGTCCACAATTCAACAAGTGATCCAGTTTCTTAGGTGTCACCTTTCAGTTCCCATATAAAGAAGTTTTGCCTAAAATCGTCTCTTTCAGCCAATCAGCTTCCCCGGTTTAGATGAAAAGGAAGCTGCTCACTTACGATCTGGCCTACTGAGACTCAACAAGATAGCCGAGGTAGGGGAGAGACAATCGAACACTTAACAAATGCTCCCATAGATGGGACCTATTATGCTCACACACTTTTATTCTGAGATTTACCAAGAGTATTCACAGTTTTAACAAATAAAAACAATTTTAAATATGTAATTCATGCAAATATTGGCATTTAGACGGTCTATTAATGCTTGTCTCTGTAATGCCCTCTGCCTAGAAGCCCACTTTGTTCCGATTGGCTGCCCCTCTCCTGACTTAACCAGAACTTGCTGGTTGTAAACTCCACCTCCTCAGTCAGGGCCAAAACTGTAGCTCTGACTGTGCCTGAAGTGATTATAAATGGGAGACCATTTCAAAGTGATGTGAGTTCGGCACAAGTATACAAAAAATAGTTGGGGATTATATTATTTTAAAATCATGCACGACTGTAATTGAATATTTATTAAAGAAAACAGAGAAAAGCACAATACGCCCACTTTGACACATGAAGCAAATTTAATAAGTGTAGATGCAAATTTTGAATGAAATGAATAAAACTTTTTTTAGGCAAGTGTGAACAAAGTCAGAGTCCTGGTTGATGCTGAGTACACCTACATGAACCCCGCCCTCTCTCTTGTCGCCATGGCAATGATGAAGAAATTTAACAAAGATGGTACCTGGATCTGGAACACATATCAATGTTACCTGAAGGCAACTATCTTTATCTTTATTTCTCTTCTCATATTATCATCAAATATCAGACACTTTATGTCACTTGCACTGAGACAGTTAATGGTTTTAATTATAATTCTTTGTGTCTGTGGTTAAATTCTGTGGTTATCAGGACTCCAGGTCTCTCCTCTTAGATGCGCTGTCTCTATCCAAGAATGAGGGTTTCTGTTTGGGTGTCAAGCTGGTGAGAGGAGCCTACATGGACAAAGAGAGAAAACTAGCGATGAAAGAGGGTCACCAGGACCCCATCCATCAGAGCTGGGAGGACACCAATGACAGGTTGGTTAGACAGAAGGAAAATGTCCTGAGTGCAACAGTCAACTATCATTTTTGTTTATCTTGATTTGACTCTTGATACATTTCACGTCTGCTTGAACAGTTATAACGGATGCCTTGATTTGATGCTGGACGTCATATCCCAGGAACCTGAGCGGTACAGGATCATAGTGGCCACTCACAACGAGGAGTCAGTGAGACGAGCCGTGAAACGGTAAGAATCCACAACGACGTAATCGAGGTGGTATGTGTGCAACATATGCATAATGGAAGTGCAGTTATAGGTGAGCCAATGTAAAATCCATACTAGAGTGATAAGGTTGACAAATCAGCAAATGTTTTCATAACTACTTTAAATATAAAAATACAACAAACTGTTAATGTTACTGGATTGTTGTTTAGCTTTGACAGGCAATATCTGGCAAGTTTTTCACGGGCTTAACTCAGATACTCAACTCTGCTGCTCAACCACCAAATGCTTTCCAACAATAAGATTGTTTTTCCAAGTAGCATTGTTACATCCAAGAAATAATCACAAACAATTACTTTTTTTGCAGAATTTATGATACTTTCAACTGTCTTGCAGAGCAAATACAATAAGGATAAAATGAAGCTTAGGGGTGTTCCTTTGGTCTTATGTGATAGAGGTTTATAGATGTTTATTGGTGAGAAAGGTACAACCCTCAAATGTATTTATGACCCCTAAAGGTTGGGAATCACTGCCATTTAATATATATAAATGTTGTGCACATGCTCATCAGAATGGAGGAGTTGGGGATAGAGAGAGATGGAGGCTCAGTGTGTTTCGGTCAGCTGCTGGGCATGTGTGACCACGTCTCCCTTACACTGGGTGAGCTGATTTTCGTCACATCACAGCTTGACTGATGCACTTAACATAACTATTAAATGACTGTCCACGCTTTCATCACCAAAACTGATAAACCTATGCACAATCACTGCCTGAGTGGGTTGAGAAAGGAAGCTATGGTTTTGACTTGTCTGACAATCACACCATCCCATCTCTCCTCTCCCTTCCAGCTAAGGAGGGTTACTTAGTGTACAAGTCAGTGCCCTATGGCTCAGTGGATGAAACGCTGCCCTACCTGGTGCGCAGAGCTCAGGAGAACCGCACGGTGTTGCAGGGAATCCGGAAAGAAAGAGACCTACTGAGGAAAGAGCTCAATCGGAGACTCCGGCTGAGTTTAAGGGGAGGCAGCTAACAATCAACCAACACTGAACTCTGCAGTTTCATATTAACGTTTGCAACCAGGAGGTGGTGTGGAAAAGATCTTAGTGTTGTTTAATACACTTTCATATCTCTTGAAGGTGTAATATCCAGAAAGCTCCTGAAAACTACTACTGGGCCTGTTATTTAGCAACAGAAGGTAAACTGAATTAAGCATAAAACATTTAATTAACAATGATGATTAAGGGAGTGGCACTCCAATTTCGTTGTACTCTGTACAATGACAATAAAGGCTATTCTATCATGTTAATGTGTGTGGGCGAACTGAATAAAGATCGGATCATGAGAGAACACTGTATTTGATGACAGGGTATCAAAAGATTGCTTTTGTGTACTTTAATGTATGAAATGCTTATGAAATGTAATTAAACAAAAGAACATGATGCTCAGAAATGAGGATTTATAAAACTAGACCGAAGAAACGGATTCAAACTTCTCTACAGAGTAAGCTGCTGTTGCAAGATTATTGGGGAATTTAATAAACAACTTTCCACTGCTTCGCCAGAATGTGATTCAAGTTGCTGTGAAGCATCGACTAATCAGTAATAAATGTCAGTGGTAGTGACACAGTGACTGTCCCATGGTTTGTATTTACCCAAAATTACCGAAGCACTAAGGCTTGTATGTATGCCACAAAAGATGTAACACTTTGTAATTAACCCTCGACCCTGATAAACATAGACGTTAATGATTTTGAATGTGTGGGGAGGACTCAGTTTTCCACACATTTTTTAAAAATTTTGTTCCACGCTTTAGTGTCTTTGTGCTGAATTAAAAAACAAAAAACCAAGCACCAAAACACACTTTATTATTTATTTGATAAATATTAGTCAATAACACATTTTTATCCCTTAACTGTACTGCCACACTGTAACGTCAGTAATTTCTGTTAGAAATAATAAAACTTCATATTTATTGGAAGTGGAATATTACATTCTGCAGTTGCTGAGACAAAGCAGCACTAGCAGACATTGGAGTAGCAGCAAAACAGTTTTATTGAGGGAGCACGGCCAAGAGCCAAGCACACAAACATGGGGTGTTGATCTTGTTTTGAAATGAAGACCAGCTCTACTGGAAAAACTGAAATCCACAAACTTCAAGCTCAATAATTTCCTTGATTTTGATTCCTGTAACCGCCTCTCTGGTAACCCGACTGCTTCTGCTGGTAAGATTTCTGATCTGCGGTTGTACAAAGACAACAATCATCTCATTAGTGTTCACACAAATTCATTAAATCACAACAAAAGAAGAAAAAAAACAAACAAACCTCAAAACAAATCAAAACACAAAGGTGTTACACTGAAGGACTTTGCATGTTTTCTAGCAATTGCAATTGGACGAATTTAAAATAGCATCTATTGCTGAAAACATAACCCAACCTCATTAACATATGAAACAGGAAACAACCTCAGTGAAATTTAACATACCTCTCTGGTAGGATTGCTTCTGTTGGTAGCCACCTTTCTGATCTGTAATACAAATAAAAGCTCATTATCATCTAATAGCAAGATTAGCCTATGATAACAAAAGTAGACAAAGAAATGGTTCAGAAAGGTTAGAAATAAGTTCCCAAAGTACTGTGAGAACAAGATGAACTTACCCCTGTTGAAGTAACCTCCATAGACGCCCTGTTTGAGGTCAAAGACGCGCTCGTTGTTCTCCACCAAGTTGCCCAGTTTCTCTGCCAACTGCAGAGCCATGTTCTGCAGAGACGTTGGCTCAGTGCGGTGCATCACTACCGTCTGTGTGGGCTGGTCGAGTGACGCCTATTTTGAAGAGAAAAGAGGGGGACCCACATTAAGGGCAGATAAAAAGTAATCACAAATATAAACACTCAAATATAAAAGCCCCCATGAGACTGCTGTGTCTATATTTTCAGTCCACAGAACAGAAACGTCGAGTCCTACCATCAGCTCCTCGTTGATGATCATCTTGCTGATTATGCTGTGGACTGTGGGCATCTCCAATTCAAACATCTCAGACAGCGTAGCCATGCTGAAGGACAGACAAGTGTAGTAAAATTAAGGTTTGGCAGAACAGTGACCGATCATCTTTGGTCTGTGGGGAAGCTGCAGTGGTCTACAGAAATCTGTGGTTTAGTAAAGACTGATGAAACTAATACAGTGGGGCAAAAAAGTATTTAGTCAGCCACCGATTGTGCAAGTTCCCCCACCTAAAATGATGACAGAGGTCAGTAATTTGCACCAGAGGTACACTTCAACTGTGAGAGACAGAATGTGAAAAAAAAATCCATGAATCCACATGGTAGGATTTGTAAAGAATTTATTCGTAAATTAGGGTGGAAAATAAGTATTTGGTCACCTCAAACAAGGAAAATCTCTGGCTCTCACAGACCTGTAACGTCTTCTGTAAGAAGCTTTTCTGTCCCCCACTCGTTACCTGTATGAATGGCACCTGTTTGAACTCATCATCTGTATAAAAGACACCTGTCCACAGCCTCAAACAGTCAGACTCCAAACTCCGCCATGGCCAAGACCAAAGAGCTTTCGAAGGACACCAGGAAAAGTATTGTAGACCTGCACCAGACTGGGAAGAGTGAATCTACAATAGGCAAGCAGCTTGGTGTGAAAAAATCAACTGTGGGAGCAATCATCAGAAAATGGAAGACATACAAGACCACTGATAATCTCCCTCGATCTGGGGCTCCACGCAAGATCTCATCCCGTGGGGTCAAAATGATCATGAGAACGGTGAGCAAAGATCCCAGAACCACACGGGGGGACCTGGTGAATGACCTGCAGAGAGCTGGGACCAAAGTAACAAAGGTCACCATCAGTAACACACTACAACGGCAGGGAATCAAATCCAGCAGTGCCAGACGTGTTCCGCTGCTGAAGCCAGTGCATGTCCAGGCCCGTCTGAAGTTTGCCAGAGAGCACATGGATGATACAGCAGAGGATTGGGAGAATGTCATGTGGTCAGATGAAACCAAAGTAGAACTTTTTGGTATAAACTCAACTCGTCGTGTTTGGAAGAAGAAGAATACTGAGTTGCATCCCAAGAACACCATACCTACTGTGAAGCATGGGGGTGGAAACATCATGCTATGGGGCTGTTTTTCTGCCAAGGGGACAGGACGACTGATCCGTGTTAAGGACAGAATGAATGGGGCCATGTATCGTGAGATTTTGAGCCAAAACCTCCTTCCATCAGTGAGAACTTTGAAGATGAAACGAGGCTGGGTCTTCCAACATGACAATGATCCAAAACACATCGCCCGGGCAACAAAGGAGTGGCTCCGTAAGAAGCATTTGAAAGTCCTGGAGTGGCCTAGCCAGTCTCCAGACCTCAACCCCATAGAAAATCTGTGGCGGGAGTTGAAAGTCCGTGTTGCTCGGCGACAGCCCCAAAACATCACTGCTCTCGAGAAGATCTGCATGGAGGAATGGGCCAAAATACCAGCTACTGTGTGTGCAAACCTGGTAAAGACCTATAGTAAACGTTTGACCTCTGTTATTGCCAACAAAGGTTATGTTACAAAGTATTGAGTTGTATTTTTGTTATTGACCAAATACTTATTTTCCACCCTGATTTATGAATAAATTCTTTACAAATCCTACCATGTGGATTCATGGATTTTTTTTTTTTCACATTCTGTCTCTCACAGTTGAAGTGTACCTCTGGTGCAAATTACTGACCTCTGTCATCATTTTAGGTGGGGGAACTTGCACAATCGGTGGCTGACTAAATGCTTTTTTGCCCCACTGTACATCTGTGCTCACCTGATGGAGTCGTATACACTGCTGTAGGTGAACAGATAGGTCCTCAGTGACTCTTCTTGGATTTTCCTATAGAGATTGAAAATGTGATGTCACTCAGGGGTAAAACCGCAAAGAATTCTGGGAACTCGTGGCAAGAGGTACTAGCGCACGCAGGCTTTCAATTGAAATCAGTCACACAGCGATAAAAAGAAACAAAAAATGTCAAGAAGCTGTTGTATTATTAACTGCAATAGCCGGTCGCATGACAGCCACGGGAAGCCGACGGGTAAAGAGATCGGTTGTTATCGGATTATGTCGTTGAAGAGAAATTGTTCGAGTCCTGTTTCCGAAGTAACAAAGAGGCAACGGGTGGCCTGGATTGCAGCCATTCAAAGACAAAATATAACGTCCCAGAACACTCCAGCTCACAGGTTAGTCTGCTCCAAGCATTTCCACAAAGGTCAGTCTGCTGTTGTAGTTAATGCGTCATTTTTCTTAACATAATTGGTGATATAGGTTACAAGAAGGTCTGGTGCTGAACAGAAATTGTTGCGCTATGCTCCTTTATTTATTGTGCATAAATAGTGAATTGTCCTGACACAATATTGTGTTTCGCTTCTGTTATTATGGTACATTGACAAAAACATATACTTTTATTCACAGGATAAAACAGTTGTTTTGTATCACTAATTGCCCAGTACGATTACAGCATACAGTATTATTGTCACTGCTACATTTCTGTGATGCGTACCAGAAATTATTTCTACTACTAATTACTTACCATTGAGCTCAAAGGTCCTATTAATAAACGGTTAACGAATGTGTATCTATGAGGACGATTTGTGAGACTGGTAAACTTATATGTACGATGGTCTTTACTTTCTACACGGTGCATTTCAAGGTCCTGTACCCATCCGTCGGTAAACTGTACCTGGGCTTGTTGCAGTGACCTGAAGTTACTAAACTTCACGAGTGTATGCATTCACTCAAAGAACCGTATAATTATAAATATGAGCGTGGTGAAGTTGGGCAGCACGCTAACGTATTTTGTCCCTCTGTGTGCTCGTAAGGATCTAACACTTTCACTGGTTTGATTTTTTTCCTCGTATCTTTTCTTTGACTTTTCATTAAGTCTGTCTTTGTACGGACCGGCATTGTTCTCCTTCGTTTTGTACATACCTTTTTGTGGGGCAAAGAAAAAGCAAGAATTTATTGGAACCGAAGAATGAACGTTTTGCGGTGCTGCAAATGCTTGCATTTGATGCAGGTACTTGGATTGTTTTGCCACGAGTTACCGGCATGCAATGCGCGAAAGTCACGTGGTCTGTCAATCTCTATTAAAAAAACAAAAAACAAAACATAAGGACGTCTAAGTGGGATTATCACACTGGTGAATGAACCAAGTGATGAACAGGGGCAGTGTATGCTAACCTGACGAGCATCTCGCGTACTCTCTGTGCCTCGGGGAACAGGTCCCAAACCTTACTGTTCATCTTCTCATTGATGATGAAAGAGTGGCAGGTACGCCAGTCTCCCATCTTCATGGCTTTGCTGGCTGCCACCACGTGCTCCCTCATGCTCTCTGGGGGTCCTGGAGGACAAATAAAGCTGTGGTTATCCTCTGTGGATGAAACTTCCTGCTACAACGAGCTCTCGTGATGCGTTTCGTACCTAGCAGGGGCTGTCTCTCCCCGACCCTGAGCTGGTGGTGGAACTGCTTGCTGATCATCCGGCGGCGGGCATCAAACTCATGGGCGGCCATGTAGGGTATTTCCAGCAGCATGGCTGACACCAGGTACACACACTCCAGCAGCTCCAGGTTGATGTGCATGTGGAACGGCACCTATTAGGGAGGATAAACGTCACGATGCATGTGTGTATCATCTAATGGATGTCTGACACATCAGTGTTTTAAAAATAAAGACCCAAACATTTGTCGTTTCATTACAGCCTTGATTTCACACTATTGTGGACACAGGCAGCTGGAGACACCATGGAATAGTTGGCACATTAATGTGAGGTCAAGGCCCATTTAGGGAAAAAACAAAAAAGTAACTAGTCACCAAGTGCACATGAACAATTGTATGAAATCTTCTGGAAATCTGTCCTGCAGCTGTGAGAGAGGGGCCCAAAAATTCACTCACTCACAGAGTAAATCCAGGTTACAAGCAGGTCAACACTGACAGAGAAACCAACATGTTAGTTAGAGTTAACTGCTCTGGTCAGACAGCACTTACTTGTCTTCGCTTTTCAATCTTCTCCTGCTCTGCATTCCTCTCCTGCATGTTCCTCATGAGCAGACCTTGACCCAGCAGCTCCTTGGCACGGCCAGAGGACTGAATGTCCAGCAGTGCATTGTGGGCATCTTTAATCATGCCCTGCCTAAATGCACAAATGCCAAGTTGGACCATTGTTCTGTTGTACAGGATCTGGTAGGAGGAGGGGAAAACGGTTAAAACAGGCGATCTGTATATACAACTAATAGTTAGAGTCAGAACACGTTCATATGAAGAAATAATGATTACGAGTGCCTACCTGTACAGGTGGGTCAGCGTGTTGGATGTTGTCCTGCAGGTGACTCATCAGCATCAGGTCACGTGCCTGGTACCAGCGTGAGTGCAGAGCATGGTGATATATGTGGCAGAGGATAGCACAGGTACGGATACGGTCAGTGCGATCCTTGGCGTAGATGAACTTGCAGAGGCGGTCCATGATCACAGCGCTGTCCTCTCCCTCGCTCTCCTCCTGGTCCTGCTCGGACTACACAACAGAAAATCACTTCAGCACACCATTTTACACCTTATGCATAACATTTCATTAAACATCATAAAAATAGCATCATGATGCAGATGTTTGTCAAGAAAAGAAAGTTCTGATTCTGCACAGTGCCGTCTCTCACCTTGGTCTCTCCCTGCAGGCCCAGGCTGCGTCTGTGAGCTTTGTAGTCAAACTTGTAGTAGGTGTGCATGATTCTGCGCAGGTAGACACGGCAAATTTCTTCTGTGGAGCCTTTGTTCTCCATGTAGGTGAGCAGCCGGTCAACGATGCCACAAACCCTGCCCTCATCTTTGAGATTGTCAACGTATTCTGAAGGAAGATTTAAAAAAAAAGAGAGGAAAGAATAAGCAAAATACATCCATGTGAGCAGCAAATACAGCAATACAAATTTCAAGGGTGATGTAAATCCCACATTTTAGATTGCAACCCGTTAATCCACATTTACAGTCCTAACACATTCACCCTCACAGCAGTTAATAATCGTCACTCAGGTTTTGGCACCACTCACCCTGAGAGTGGGGATCAGTGTTCTGCATGATCTTTGTAAATTCTTCATCCATCCTTTCTACCAGGGTTAAGATGCATCCGCGCACCCTGAAAGGCTAACAAATACACACAAAGAAATGAATACCAGCCCATAGTTCACAAGACAGTTGATACAAATGCAGACAGTTCAACAGCTATGTGAGTGTTTTATTAGTCTAAACTGCTTTCTTTCTTTAAGTCCACAGATTGCTTGGGGTGGATGAGTGGGATCACCTGATCGGAGACGGCCAGATTCTCGCTGTCCTCTGCGATGTTCTCTCCAATGAAGATGTTGTTGTGCTCAAAGAGAATGTCCAGCAGCTCATCTATACAATCCAGACACTTTTTCCACATGTCAGGCTAAAAAAGGAGACAAGCCAGAAGAACCATAACTCAGGAACTCATTCTTTTCAATCCAAAATGTTAAACAGCACAAATAATTTTTGTGATGACTTGCAATTTTAAGATATTTCATGTAACATGAAACACTACAGTAAATCACAGGAACCCTTTTGGTTTTGTTGATACTGTAAGAATTAAAAGCAGTGTCACTCACTTTCATGAAGGCTGCCAGGTTGGGGTTGTAGTCGTACAAGGAGGCAATAATGTTGAACTTGATCTTGACCAGGATACCTTGGCCCAAGTTATTCTCTGCAGCGATGGCTGCCAGAGCATGAAATAGCTCAATTTGAGCCGCCCTGTCAGTGAGGGAGGAGAAAAAAGAAAAAAAGGAGTCAGGATTTGTTCAGGAGAAGAATTTCTCTGAAATTCATATACTGGACATACTTCCACATGACACGCCTGGTTTTACATTGACTGGATATCAACAGTCGTGTGAATACGTAACTTTTTTTAAATATATATTTTTAAGCTTTAGGCTACGTTCACACTGCAGGCGAAAGCGCATCAAATCCGATTTTTTTGACCCTATGCGACCCATATCCGATCATGGTATGACAGTGTGAACGGCACAAATCCGATATTTTCAAATCCGATCTGGGTCACTTTCGTATGTGGTACTGAATCCGATACATATCCGATGTTTCAGAAAGCGACTGCTGTGTGAACGGTCAAGTCGCATTAAATCCGTCTTTTACGTCACTGACACAAGACAGACGCCAATTATCAGCACCGGAGAAGACATCGCGAACGCTTCCTGGCCATCCGGTGAAACTGCTGGGAAGACAACGTTGGAGAAACGTTAACATTTTATTTGTACTGTATAACCTGCAGATTCTGACAGAAATCTGTAACTATCCTTTGAAGCACCGCTCCTCTAAAACAGCAATAAGGATAACTATTACGTTATCTACATTATTATGTAAATAACAAAATAACTTAAAGCAAAAATTGGTTAACATGAAGTCCGAAGTCTTTATATTAAGGCCATCAGTCAAACAATACTGTTTGCTCTGGGTCTAAACAGAGCGCGTTGTGTGTGACGTCTTCTTTTGCGCATGCGGGCCGCTTTGAGCGTTCACACTAGAGTGTAGTGATGGGATTTCCGGCTCTTTTTAGAGAGCCGGCTCTTTCGGCTCGGCTCACTAAAAAGAGCCGGCTCTTTCGGCTCCGAACCGGCTCTTCAGGTTGTTTTGTTGCTTTAATTAATTTATTATTCACAATAATATAAAATTATGCACAAAAGGAATTACTAACGTAAAAAAGTGGTTTTATTTATATATGTTTATATATAAATATATGCGGTGGCCCCTAGAGACAAAATCCTCTATGCTGTTGCATGCTGGGGGAGCAGGCTGAGGGTCGCAGATGCCAACAGACTTAATAAACTAATCCGTAAGGCCAGCAATGTTGTGGGGATGGAGCTGGACACCCTCAAGGTGGTGTCGGAGAGGCGGATGCTGTCCAAGATAAAGACAATGTTGGATAACACCTCCCACCCTCTCCATGACATGCTGGTCAGTCACAGGAGCTCGTTCAGTGAGAGACTGAGATTACCGAAAAGCACCACTGAACGACACAGGAAATCTTTCCTGCCTGTCGCCATCTCCCTGTACAACGCATCCACTTAACACACTGTTTACTGCTACAACTACACATGTTTCTTTTCCGACTATTTATTTATGAGTGACTTATGTATGTATGTATATATATGTATATATTGTACTATTCTTAGTGTATTGTCTGTCTTGTCTTAATGTTGGTTTAAAATGGAGCACTGTAACAAAAAATAATTTCCCCCAGGGATCAATAAAGTATTCTGATTCTGATTGATTCTGAAAACACGTACAAACTCCAAAACACATTTCTAGCATGAACTGAACTTCCAAAGCAGAGCTACTAGATCACTTAAATTACACAATTGAAAGCATGTGTGTATTGTTTGTGTATTTATACACAGGCACTCAAATATATTCAAATAATTTAAAAAAAAGTTCATCTACCTGTTACTATCACACACCAAATCCGGTCGTTGGGTACTTGCTGGATTGTGTAGCCACAAGATAACAAAAGCTAAACACTGCGCCCAGCATCCTGGAGCACTTCTGTTGTCTTTTGTAAGTGTTTTGAGTTTTTACGTGCTTCGGAGTTTGTACGTGTTTTTACGTGTTTTGGAGTTTTTACGTGTTTTGGAGTTTGTACATGCTTCAGAGTTCGTACGTGATTTGAAGTTTGTATGTGCTTTGTCTCTAGGGACCACTGTAAATATACTTTTATTTATTCACGCCACATAAAATGTAATAAATAAATCATATAATACAAAAATCAACTATTCACATTTCAACTTTTAACTATTTAAATTTTCAGCTGTTTCCTTTTACAAATTTAAAGTGAAAACAACACAAAACACTGCAAAACACAATTAAATATAAATTATAATATGAAAACAAAAAGAACATGCACATTCTGTCATATGGGCCCGCATGAATCCGCACTTTCTGAATCCTTTATCATCTGCAACCGAAAATAGTTGTGGATGATTACTATACCTTTCTAATGTGACGTTGTTGTCCCTGGCTCTCTTTCTCTCTCTCTGGCTCTGTTCTTGTGCTACTGAGTGTAACTACCGCCCCTCCCCCCTCTGCCCAGCGTAAAGCACAAGGCTCGCGTGCAGAGTGAAGCGGAAAAAAGTGCGAGACAGAGGCTGAGAGAAAAAAAAAAAAAAACATGAGCCGTCACGGCTCGCGATAAGGAGCCGGCTCTCGTCGTTCACGTCAAAGAGCCGGCTCTAAGAGCCATTTCGTTCGCGAACGACCCATCACTACTAGAGTGCGTTTGCTGTCGCATTTTATTTGTAGTGTGAACGAGCAGACAAAAAAATTGGATTTGATCAAAAAATCGGAACTGAGCATTAAGACCTGCAGTGTGAACGTAGTCTTAGTGATAAATGCAGTCGTACCTGTCTGTAGGGCTGGGCCATATTATACCGTTCACGGTAATACCAGTATAATGTTAGGCAACGATAGGAAAATGAAAGATCGCGATAGAATATGAGTAAAACGCGCATGCGCAGTGCCTTTGTTTTCATACGCACATGGCCGATTGTTGAGTGAAACAGATGAACCAGAATTGGTTTGTAAAAATGGTGCAACTTCCGTGATGTGGAACTGGTTTGGTGTTTGTCCGTCAGATACACGACAAAGCACATTTTTTTGCAGAACATGCAAGCGGCCGTCGTTATTGTCGTATTTGTCAGACTAAGATGCTCTTAAATCTGGGAGTAATCTGGGTCCTAAACTCCGTGGACTTCAGTTCAAACGAACACTGCAGCATCACTGAGCGTTAAAAACTGTCTAAATTCTTTCATCTTTAATAAAACGATCAGCATTGCTGCTTTACCAGGTGTAACTATGAAGTTTAACTTCCAGGCATCCATGAAAACAAAATGTATTACATTTAACAGAGTTAGAAGTTAGCGGGAAGCTAGCGGAAGTTAGCTCGCTAGTTTCGCTAGTTACCTAAGCATGATATAGCATGTTCTGACTGAGAGATTTCTGAAAAAATTCAAACGTACAGCTCTGCTATCACTTCCAACATAAATGAAGACAGGAAACTAAACAGCAGTGACGTTTGTAGGGTTACTGAAGTTGGGCTAGCTGGTATATAATGATGTGCTACGTAATCGCTAGCGACACAGCTATGTTAGCATAACATAAACAGTGAAGCTGGAGGACGAACACTAACACTTTTCCACCTATAAAAGTTAACGTTAAAGTTCCTGATAGTTAGAGACAAATGCAATCGCATGGCAGGGTGCTGTAAACGGACCAAACTTCAGTCAGGAGAACAACTGAGATAATCCATCCACAATACGAGGTTAGTCATTAATGTGTATGAATGTGAGAGTGAATGAATAGTGGTATTGTAAAGCGCTTTGGGTGCCTTGAAAAGCGCTATATAAATCTAATCCATTATTATTACTATTATTAATATACTGCAACAACATGGGAATAGAGCAGCTGCCAGAGAATTCAACATTAATGAATCAATGGTACAGAAGTGGAGTAAGCAAGAAGAATGAGTTTAATAAAGTTTGATTTATCTGACTGCTTTGTTTCGCTTAATGTGCCTTATAATCCCGTGCACCTTATGGTCCGAAAAATACGTACTGCACCTCTTTTTAACTTCAGTGGATATTATATATGGTTATGCTCAGGATATGTCAGCCCATTTCTACTGGAAATGCCTTTTGGTTAAACTTTCAGCAAGGAATTTGCATTTGCACTGTTACATTTTTATAAAGCTTTAATGTACATAAAAACCAGCTTCTTATTTAAGTGAAAATAAATGGAAGGTTGTCTTTTTGCGCTAGTAATGTTGTGGAGTTGTATTTTGTCTCGCATCAATTATATCGTCGGTTATATCGTTATCGCAAATTTTCAAATATATATCGTGATAAATATTTTTGGCCATATCGCCCTGGTCTACCTGTCTG
This sequence comes from Astatotilapia calliptera, assembly GCF_964374335.1. Taxonomy (NCBI): domain Eukaryota; kingdom Metazoa; phylum Chordata; class Actinopteri; order Cichliformes; family Cichlidae; genus Astatotilapia; species Astatotilapia calliptera. The sequence continues at coordinate 16,286,704 of NC_137429.1, forward strand.
TTCCCTTTTTGCCTCTTGCTTGCAGGATCTCATTCAGCTTCTTCACCACCACCGCTGTGTTGATCTCGGTGCCTTTAGCAAACATTTTGGGTTTCTCCTGAATGGTCGCAATGGGGGAAAAAACAAACAAACTTAAAATTAAAAATACAAACAACGTGTTGAATAAACTCTTAGAGGCAAGTTTTTCTTTTTACAGTCATTGATTTTGTTAAATTAGCCAGACAATTGCATGTTGATTTTATCACTGTCATTACTATAAATGAACACGTCGGCACTGAAACACAAACAAGCTAAACTAAAATAAGAAGCAGCACCGGTGCATCTATTCTTGTCCGGCCGGCATCAAGTCCAAACAGTTTTATATTACCATCTGTTCTTTACCTTAACCAGAGGTACTCCTCCCTTAACCTTCTCCCAGCCTCCCCCGGCCTCCTCGCCTCCTTCCTCCTCAGCCTCCTCCTCAATTCGTTCTTTCTGTTTGAGCTTCTTCTTCCTCTCCTCCTTCCTGACTCCAGGCTTTTCAGTGTCCTGGGCTCTGAGGACAGACACAGTGTTTGGTAACAACACATTCACTCTACATGACTCTCTCTGCGGTAAAATTTGACTTAAAATCTAAAAAAGTGTTTCAAAAGTTTTCTGAAGTATTTAGAACTTGCATACATTTTTTTGTGCAACACAAAATAGAGAAAAACTCACTTCTTGAGGAAGAGCATAGACATGGATGAGGTCTTTCCTTCTTCCTTATCAGAGGTTTCACCGCTGCTGCCTGACTGGTCTGAGCCCCAGTCTTCATCATCATCATCGTCATCATCTTCATCAGAGGAAGAAGACTCATCCTTAGAGGGAAAAACTCTAAATCTTAGCTCAAGTAACTGTACAAGTATTGTGTCTTTCCCACCAGATCTTCCGCTTTTCTTGCTGTAGTTTAGTTAAATGACCTCTTACCCCAGATCCCTTGGCAGACTTTAGAAACTTGGTGGCTTCTGAAGGCGCCTCAGGCTTTTTCTTCAAGAAGGACTTTGATGACACCTCTCCTTCACTGTCAGAGGACGAGCCTTGTGGACCAAAAAGACAAATCAGACGATGCTGGCTCCTTTCCCCTCAGCACCAACACACATTGATCATCTCATCATTTGCAGCTAATCTTTGTACAGCACGTGAAAATGTGACTGACTGAAGCACAGAATGAAGTAATGAAAGGGGGCAAAAAACTCTTAAACTGAGTTTTTAAGTAATAATGTACAAAGTAAACTTCATAATTTACGTAAAACATTCTAAACTTCATTAGTTATAACTGATTAATCTGCTGCTGGAGTTTCTTCTGAGTAGATTAAAAACAGTCAAAAGTTTCAACCGAACAAACTTTTAAAATCAGCTTAGTTTTTGCAGTTAAACTTCAGATTCTGTATAATATATGTATAATGTATAATATATCATGGAGCTGGACCTTCAACAGTCCTTTTTAATAAGCCCATTTTCACTGGCAGCCTACAGGTTGATGTACAAGAATGATTGATCACTCATGATGAGACTTGACACGTGCACTACACATAGACACATTTCACCTATGCCCCTATTGAATCCTATGCTTTCCGGGTTGAATCCTTTACACATAACCTGTATAAACAACCAGCTCACCAGAGTCCTCTGGCTCCTTCTCCTCCTCCTCCTCATCTGCAGACTCCTGTGGATTCTAGCAGGGAGAGAGAGACAAGACATTCTGATAACTGCTTTTTTTAAGGCTGAAATTCGTATAAATTCTAATACACCAGATTAAATAACACCAGAAGGAAGCTGCTCAGCACATTGACAGTCTTTTGACCACAGAACAGATCTGATGAGACCTAAGTTTACACCCCCCCCCCCCCAGAGATTCATACAATGCATAGAAAATAAACATGAAGATTTAGTCTTTGACTTTACCTCCTTGTATGCTGCTATTTCTGACTCAAAGTCTCTGTTGTACTTGCGGATCTTCTGACGCAGGGTGCTGAGAGCTTTTGCATTGTTCTTGTTCATCTTCTTCTTCCCCTCTTTATCCTCCCAAAGCTGTAAAAATAATGTTAAGTATTTGATTAGGACAAATACAATGACAATTAAATCATTAAATTGCAGTTTAATTTTTTGTCCAAGCTACTAACCTGGTTCAAGTAGTCCTCCAAGTCAGCCAGAAGGCGGATATAGAAGGGAGGAACACCCTCTTTATCCACTATATTCTTGCTTTTAAGGAAGGCTCGACAAAGCTGCTCAAACTCCTCCAGACACTTGGACATGTCTCGAATCTTCATAGCGTTGCGGATAGTCTTTATGAGGTTCGTCAACTCTTCAAACCTAAGATTCAAGAATAAATTTAGTCAAAAGAAAGAAAAAAGGGGCAAAATTTTGTATAGACTTTAAAGTTGTGACCTTTTAAAAATACCACACCAACCTTTTATCTTTGGCGCTGCGCACCACTCTTTTTGTGTCCTCCTCATCGTCGCTAAGAAGCAGCGACCTGTGAAAACCAAGTGCACAAGTCAGATCTTTACAGGAAGAACAATGCGTGTGATGAGCTTGTGATGAGATTTATTCCAAGTTTCACTTACTGCTTGAAAGTGGCTCCGGGTGCCTTAGGGGTGATCTCATCGGCAGATGAGGACTCCTCTGACTCACTGTCAGACCCAGTGGCAAAAAATCGAGACATTGCTGAAGGATGCTGCCAATCTGTACAGAAAGTAATGAGTGGTATTACAAAGATGCAGCTCCAGAGTCTACATATGTTCTATCAGCACACATTCAGCTGACAAAGATAATCACTGTGCATCTAGGGCTGGGCCATATTATACCGTTCACAATAATACCGGTACAATGTTAGGCAACGATAAGAAAATGAAATATCACAATAGAATATGGGTAAAACGCGCATGCGCAGTGCCTTTGTTTTCATACAGACATGGCCAAAAAAGCACGGCGGCAACAGAGAATGATTAGGGGGAAAGTGGATTGTTGGGTGAAACGGATGAACCAGAATTGGTTTGTGAAAATGGTGCAGCTTCAGTGATGTGGAACTGGTTTGGTGTTTGTCTGACAGATACACACAAAGAACATTTTTTTTTGTAGAACATGCAAGTGGGCCGTTGTTATTCCCGTATTTGTCAGACTAAGGTGCTCGTAAAGCTGGGAGTAATCTGGGTCCTAAACTCCGTGGACTTCAGGTCCAGCATCACTGAGAGTTAAAAACTGTCTAAATTCTTTCAACTTTAATAAAACAATCAGCATTGCTGCTTTACCAGGTGTAATTATGAAGTTTAACTTCCAGGCATCCATGAAAACAGAATTTATTACATTTAACGGAGTTAGAAGTTAGCAGTAAGTTATGGGAAGTTAGCTCGCTAGTTTTGCTAGTTACCTAAGCATGATATAGCATGTTCTGACTGAGAGATTTCTGAAAAAATTCAAACGTACAGCTCTGCTATCACTTCCAACATAAATGAAGACAGGAAACTAAACAGCAGTGACGTTTGTAGGGTTACTGAAGTTGGGCTAGGCAGTATGCTATGCTATGTTAGCATAACATAAACAGTGAAGCTGGAGGATGAACTCTAACACTTTTCCACTCGATAAAAGTTAACGTGAAGGTTCCTGATAGTTAGAGACAAATGCAATCGCATGGCAGGATGCTGTAAACGGACCAAACTTCAGTCAGGAGAACAACTGAGATAATCCATCCACAATACGAGGTTAGTCATTAATATACTGCAGCAACATGGGAATAGAGTAGCTGTGATAGAATACAGCATTAATGAATCAATGGTACAGAAGTGGAGGAAGCAAGAAGAATGAGTTTAATAAAGTTTGATTTATCTGACTGCTTTGTTTCGCTTTAATGTGCCTTATAATCCTGTGCACCTTATAGTCTGAAAAATACATATTTTACTTTTTTATTTGGCACACTGCAGTATAATGTTGCAAAGCACCTCTTTTTAACTTCAGTGGTTATTATACATGGTTATGCTCAGGATATGTCAGCCCATTTCTACTGGAAATGCCTTTTGGTTAAACTTTCAGCAAGGAATTTGCATTTTCACTGTTAAATTTGTATATAGCTTTAATGCACATAAAAAAACAGCTGCTTGTTTAAGTGAAAATAAATGGATGGGTTTTTTTTGCGCTAGTAAAGTTGGAGTTGTATTTTGTCTCCCAGAAATTATACAGTCAGTTATGTCGTTATCGCAAATTTTCAAATATATATCGTGATATAAATTTTTGGCCATATCACCCTGCTCTATGTGCATCTATTTAAAAAAAAAAAAAAAAAAAAAAAGAAGCTGATGCTTTAAGTCCCTTAATCACAAAGGGGGTCACCACACTGTAGTTTGGGAGATTAAAAAAAGAAAGAAGAAAAAGACTGTATTCCCTTCCTTATGCATCCTGAAAGGGATTTGTGTCCATTCTTATTAGTGATCAGGGATCTTTTGTTCATTAAACTTGAACCACACATAATCTGCTACAGGGTTTCCCAACCTTGGCACATATTTCACATTAGAAAAAAGAAAATCACATGGTACCACACAAAAGTGTCACAAAAAGCACATTGGTAATTTTCCCCCACGCGCCAGGTATAGTGTTTGTCCCCTGTGTGATATGACCAAAATCTCTTATCCCAATATAAGACGTCCCGATAATTATATAAATCACAAAAACTTAACATTTTCCATAAATTCTGTGAATCTCGGGCAGCTCGACTCACGTGAAGTGTTTCTAGCTGGGCGTCGTGTACCTGGAGTGGAGTGTTTTAACTAATGCATGAAACTATACATTTTTAGACATAAGTTGTAACGGCCGCTGTTTTCTTTGTGAGTATTTATTACACAGCGTTCTGCGGATAAAAGCCTATTCTAATGTTTAACTCTAAGGTTTATTCTTTACCACCTGAACTGCTCTTTTTGGCTTCTCATCCGTAAATGCTCTCCAAACCTTTTCACGTGATTCAGTTTATTTTCAAAAGTCTCAAATGGATCTTTAGCTTTATTGTGAAAGGTTTATGTGGAACTAAACCAGCAGACGCAATGGTTTTACCATCGTTGTTGCTAACGACAAGGCATAAAAACAGGCGCTTGTCCATCCATAGTATGGTTATATTAAATATATGAGAAAGATAGAACTTTAATAAATTAATATAGCCACTACAGTGACCATCAAAACGACGAAAAAAATATTGCCGTAAACAGTTCATTTTGCGACACCACGAAACAAACGATAGCGTAAAATGAAACGATAGAAGTTTTTATATCGTCATCCGATATATATCATTGTATCAAACAGCCCTAGTCCCCAGTATACATTTTTTTGCTTTCTTCTACCACTACTCATGCTAGGGCCTTCATCCGGGTTGGGATTTTCTCCAAGACCCAGGTCAGACTGACTACTTTTTCTTTTAAAACATAGGGCCGATGTCCTGCAGGTTTTAGATGTGTCATTGATCCAACACAGCTGATTTAAATAGCTAAATTACCTCCTCAACATGTCTTTAAATTCTCCAGAGCCCTATTAATGGACTAATCATTTGATTCAGGTGTGTTGACCCAGGTACTAATCAGGTGGAACCAGACGATCTTCCACGGCACACCAGTTGGGAAACACTGGTCTACTATGCAACTCCACATTTGAAAATGGTAAATCCATTCAATATACTCAAACACATAAATAAAAATTTCTGGCTCCATATAGAGCATAGGTGTCAAACTCTGGCCCGCAGCCTAATTACATTTGGCCCACGAAGCCATACCAAATTACTACTAGAGCTGGCTTACTGGTATTATACAGCTAATATATATATTGTTTAGTATTAAGCTTTGCTTGTTCCATATTCAGTTTTTCAGAAAAACTTGTCTGAGTCCATAAGAAAAGATTCATTCTTATATCTGGAGGAAGATTTTTTTTTCCCCCAATAAATATTAATGTTAGCCCGCGACTTTGTTCCAGTTTTGAATTTTGGCCCACTGTGTATTTGAGCTTGACACCCCTGATATAGAGGGTGTTTTATTACTTGGACGGCGTTAAACACCCGCCAAGAATAAAATGGTAATGATGATGATGATGATGATGATGATGATGATAATAATAATAATAATAATAATAATAATAAAAAACCTGGGACAAATAATACTGTAGGTTCCACTAAAAGTTGCTAACGTGATGGCCTATAACAGTGCTAAAGCCTTTAATTTCACCCCAGCTGCTATCTGGTTGGCCAGTATTAGATAGTTATTGATGCAGCAACCGGCAAACAAGGAACCGGCGTTTCTCCAAAAGTTGATTCTGTTCATCTGGACGTAGCGTTTTCGATGGGAGAAACGTTTCATCACTCATCCAACTGACTTCTTCAGTCTCCAATGTTTCTCTTTTCTTTTGCAACTGTAGTGTGTATGATGTTTTAATTATTTTCCAGAAAAAAAAAAAAAACGTCCACCGGACTTAGTGCTGACGCTTACATGCGTCTATACCGCAGACTATTTGGCTAATGCCAGCATACAGGCTAAACAGACTGGATTAGAGTGAACAAAGCAAATGAAAACCAAATTGCAGTATAGGTTACACGCCGTGCCCAAAATGCTTTACGCCAAATAAAACCAAATACAAAAAATACACAGCAGCTAACAAGGGTACAAGTTAACTGTATCATATCAGATAACGGAACACAAACGTGCCGCGGGGTTGTTGCTAAGCTAACACCCTAACAAGAAAGCATGGGGTCTCCTCGTTTGTGCAGCCGGTAAATAAGCATCGCTTAGTCACACACTCTTATCTTAAATCTTACTGAGCCAAACTCACCTACGACCGGGTGAAAGTGATGTTTCGTTTAAGCTGTTTTAAAATCCAGTTTTGCTGTATGAGCAGGCACAGAAAAGGCGTGCGGCACAACTGTTACTCGCGTGAGGACAGGAAGTGTGCTGACGTCATCACGCAAAAGGAGGACCCGGCCCTCACGGTCTACCTGGGCCGGGTCCTTCGAAGACCGAGAAGGCCGGAAGTGCGAGGCTGTGAAATTGGATAGTCTAGCCTTCAGATTTACGTCACCGCTGTCTCGGTTAGTGATGGTAAATTCGATTCTTCTTACTGAATAGAGTTTGAATGAGTCATTTGAGTCACTGAGTCAGTTGACCAGAGTGCAAAAAATTTACATTTTCACTCAAACTTAATTTGTTTCTCTTTTCATGTGTATCCTACTGCTAAGATGGGTGATTGAAAAAGAAAAACAACTATTTTTATAATGCAAAAAATATTTTTTTTTGGCGTTTGTAAACTCAATCTCCTCAGTCAGGGTCAAAACTGTAGCTCTGACTGTGCCTGAGGTGATTATAAAAGGGAGACCATACCAAAGTGATGTCAGTTTGTATAGAAGTATAGAAAACATAGTTAGGGATTACATTATTTTAAAAACAGGCACAACTGTAATTGAATATTTATGGAGAAAACGGAGAGAAGCACAATAAGCCAACTTTGACTACATGAAGCAAATTTAATGAGTGTAGATGCAATTTTTTATTTTTAAATAAAAAGTGATTCTTTTTAACAAAGATGGTCTCTGGATCTGGAACACATATCAATGTTACCTGAAGGCAACTATCTCTATTTCTCTTCTCATTTTATCATCAAATATCAGACACTTTGTTACTTTCACTGGCAGTTAATGGTTTTAATTATAATTCTTTGTGTCTGTGGTTAAATTCTGTGGTTATCAGGACTCCAGGTCTCTCCTCTTAGACGCGCTGTCTCTATCCAAGAATGAGTGTTTCTGTTTGGGTGTCAAGCTGGTGAGAGGAGCCTACATGGACAAAGAGAGAAAACTAGCGATGAAAGAGGGTCACCAGGACCCCATCCATCAGAGCTGGGAGGACACCAATGACAGGCTGGTAAGACAAAACGAAAACCTCCGGAGTATAACAATCGCCAATCATTTTTGATCTTGATTCGACTCTTGATACATTTCACGTCTGCTTGAACAGTTATAACGGATGCCTTGATGTGATGCTGGACGTCATGTCGCAGGAACCTGAGCGGTACAGGTTCATAGTGGCCACTCACAACGAGGAGTCAGTGAGATGAGCTGTGACACGCTGAGACAGCAACGTAATCGAGGTGGTATTTGATGTACAGAAAATCAAAAGATTGCTTTCATATACTTTAATGTGTGAAATGCTTATCAAATTTCACAAAAAAGGAAAACATGATGCTCAGAATTTTCTGTAACCTACAGGTGAGGATTTATAAAACTAGACTTAAGCAACAGATCCAAACTTCTCTACAGACTAAGCTGCTTTTGCAAGATTTTTGTTTAAAGCATAATCGAAATGCTTTTTTCCGGTTTTTATATAATAAATATAATTTCACACACACACACACACACAGTCCTCTTTATAGAGCCTCTGTAGCTTTAGTTAGCAGACAGACTGCATGTCTTTTCTTGTGAATTAAAGTATTGTACTTGTCCAAAGCATTGTACAAAATGCAATGACTTATATGTAGGCAACAAAAGATGTACCACTTTTTAATTCACCCTCAATCCACTGATAAGCATCTTAAAGCAGGTGGACTGAGACTGATTTTAATGATATGCTTTTAGTTTTCCATACATGTACTGAATTTATATTATCACTGCAAAAAAAACCCCAAACAAAAATCAAACAAAACACAACACTGTTTAATATTTATTTATTAATCTGTTAAAATAATAAAACTCCAGATTTATTCCAAGAAATTGACAGAAATGTAATATCACATTCTGCCGTTGCTGACACAAAGCAATGCTAACTGACATAGAAACAGCAGCAAAACAGTTTCATTGAGGGAGCACGGCCAAGAGCCAAACTCACAAAATGAGGTACTGATGTTGTCTTGGAATGAAGACCAGCTCTGCTGTAAAAACTGAAATCCACAAACTTCAAGCTCAGTAATTTCCTTGATTTTGATTCCTGTAACCGCCTCTCTGGTAACCCGACTGCTTCTGCTGGTAAGATTTCCCATCTGCGGTTGTACAAAGACAACAATCATCTCATTAGTGTTCACACAAATTCACTAAACTACAAGAAAAGAAGAAAAAAACAAACCACAAAGGTGTAATACTGATGGATGAATTTAAAATAGCATCTACTGCTGAAAAGAGAACCCAACCCAAATCTACCTCATTGACATAAAACAGGAAACGACCTCAGTGAAATTTAACATACCTCTCTGGTAGGATTGCTTCTGTTGGTAGCCACCTTTCTGATCTGTATGACAAATGAAAGCTAATTATCATCTAATAGCAAAAGTTGGAAAATAAATGGTTCAGAAAGGTTAGAAATAAGTTCCAGATTTAACGATCCCTAAGTACTGTGAGAACATGATGAACTTACCCCTGTTGAAGTAACCGCCATAGATGCCCTGTTTCAGGTCAGATACGCGCTCGTTGTTCTCCACCAAGTTGCCCAGTTTCTCTGCCAGCTTCAGAGCCATGTTCTGCAGAGACGTTGGCTCAGTGCGGTGCATCATCACCGTCTGTGTGGGCTGGTCGAGTGACGCCTGTTGGGAAGAGAAAAATGGGGGGATCCAAATTAAAGGCATATAAAAAGTAATCACAAATATAAACACTCTCAAATATAAAAGCCCCCATGAGACTGCTGTGTCTATATTTTCAGTCCACAGAACAGAAACGTCGAGTCCTACCATCAGCTCCTCGTTGATGATCATCTTGCTGATTATGCTGTGGACTGTGGGCATCTCCAATTCAAACATCTCAGACAGCGTAGCCATGCTGAAGGACAGACAAGCGTAGTAAAATTAAGGTTTGGCAGAACAGTGACCGATCATCTTTGGTCTGTGGGGAAGCTGCAGTGGTCTACAGAAATCTGTGGTTTAGTAAAGACTGATGAAACTAATACATCTGTGCTCACCTGATGGAGTCGTATACACTGCTGTAGGTGAACAGATAGGTCCTCAGTGACTCTTCTTGGATTTTCCTATTAAAAAAACAAAACATAAGGACGTCTAAGTGGGATTATCACACTGGTGAATGAACCAAGTGATGAACAGGGGCAGTGTATGCTAACCTGACGAGCATCTCGCGTACTCTCTGGATCTCAGGGAACAGGTCCCAAACCTTACTGTTCATCTTCTCATTGATGATGAAAGAGTGGCAGGTACGCCAGTCTCCCATCTTCATGGCTTTGCTGGCTGCCACCACGTGCTCCCTCATGCTCTCTGGGGGTCCTGGAGGACAAATAAAGCTGTGGTTATCCTCTGTGGATGAAACTTCCTGCTACAACGAGCTCTCGTGATGCGTTTCGTACCTAGCAGGGGCTGTCTCTCCCCGACCCTGAGCTGGTGGTGGAACTGCTTGCTGATCATCCGGCGGCGGGCATCAAACTCATGGGCGGCCATGTAGGGTATTTCCAGCAGCATGGCTGACACCAGGTACACACACTCCAGCAGCTCCAGGTTGATGTGCATGTGGAACGGCACCTATTAGGGAGGATAAACGTCACGATGCATGTGTGTATCATCTAATGGATGTCTGACACATCAGTGTTTTAAAAATAAAGACCCAAACATTTGTCGTTTCATTACAGCCTTGATTTCACACTATTGTGGACACAGGCAGCTGGAGACACCATGGAATAGTTGGCACATTAATGTGAGGTCAAGGCCCATTTAGGGAAAAAACAAAAAAGTAACTAGTCACCAAGTGCACATGAACAATTGTATGAAATCTTCTGGAAATCTGTCCTGCAGCTGTGAGAGAGGGGCCCAAAAATTCACTCACTCACAGAGTAAATCCAGGTTACAAGCAGGTCAACACTGACAGAGAAACCAACATGTTAGTTAGAGTTAACTGCTCTGGTCAGACAGCACTTACTTGTCTTCGCTTTTCAATCTTCTCCTGCTCTGCATTCCTCTCCTGCATGTTCCTCATGAGCAGACCTTGACCCAGCAGCTCCTTGGCACGGCCAGAGGACTGAATGTCCAGCAGTGCATTGTGGGCATCTTTAATCATGCCCTGCCTAAATGCACAAATGCCAAGTTGGACCATTGTTCTGTTGTACAGGATCTGGTAGGAGGGGGGAAAACGGTTAAAACAGGCGATCTGTATATACAACTAATAGTTAGAGTCAGAACACGTTCATATTATCTAAATAACTCTCAAATGTTTGAAGTTTTTCAGTCCGGCTTTAAGCCGTTTCATAACACAGAGACAGCTCTCATAAAGGTTATGAACGATATTCTGGTAGCGACGGACTGCGGTAAACACGTAGTGCTTATACTTCTAGATATGACTGCTGCATTCGACACAGTGGATCACGACCTGCTGATCTCTCGATTACAGCATTGTGTGGGCATTTCTGTCTTGGCACTCCTGTGGATAAAATCATATTTCTCAAACAGGAGCTTCTGTGTTAAGTTGGGTTCATCATCATCCTCTGTGGCCCCTCTGCCATGGGGTGTACCACAGGGATCTATTCTTGGGCCATTACCGTTTTCGTTGTATCTCCTGGCACTGGGTGCAATCTTTCGTAAACACAAAGTCTCATTTCATCTATATGCTGATGATTGCCAGCTTTATTTTTCTTTCAGTCGTTCTGATAGCTCCACAATTAGACTCCTGCTTGATTGCCTTAGCGATTTTAAGTCATGGATGGCTCTAAACTTTTTTAAATTTTAATGAACGTAAAACGGAAGCAATTCTGTTTGGCCCGAATCGTTCCTCTGATATCCCTGATGTTGACCTTGCTGCTCTGACCCCTCACCTGAAGAGCTCGATTACCAATCGTGGGTTAAAAATCGACTCTGCACTTACTTTTGATGGCCACGGGAATGGGGTGGTGAAATCATCATTCTATCAACTCAGGCGTCTGTCGAAGGTTAAACCTTTTCTTTCAAGGCGTGACTTGGAGACTGTTATCCATGCGTTTATAACCTAATAATAGGGGTTGGACTGGGCACTCTGACACGCCTGCAGCTAGTACAGAATGCTGCGGCATGGTTTTATCTGGTAGAAGGAAATTTGAGCACATTACTCTGGTTTGGGGTTCCCTTCACTGGCTTCCAATTGAATTTAGGATTCATTTTAAATTTCTTTTATTGGTTTTTAAATCCTTAAATGGTCTGGCACCTGCATATGTCTCATTTGCTGAAGCCCTATGTCCCCACTCGTTCGCTCCGGTCAGCTGAGCAGCCGTTACTCCAAGTCCCCAAATCACGGCTGAAACTGAGAGGAGACCGAGCGTCTCTATCGTGGCTCCAAAGCGTTGGAATAATCTTCCTCGAAGATTATTATTATATTATATTATTATTATTATATTAATAATCAACATCAGTGCTGGTTTTTAAATCCAGATTAAAAATGCATTTTTATTCGCTGGTTCAGTGGTTAACTGACTTGTATTTACTTATACTTATTGTTTTTGCTATGTTTATTATTTTATCGTATTTATTATTCTTATTGTATCTCTTATATTTCTATTGTTCAGCACTTTGGTCAGCCTTGTGTGTTTTTAAAGTGCTATATAAATAAACTATGATGATGACGATGATATGAAGAAATAATGATTACGAGTGCCTACCTGTACAGGTGGGTCAGCGTGTTGGATGTTGTCCTGCAGGTGACTCATCAGCATCAGGTCACGTGCCTGGTACCAGCGTGAGTGCAGAGCATGGTGATATATGTGGCAGAGGATAGCACAGGTACGGATACGGTCGGTGCGATCCTTGGCGTAGATGAACTTGCAGAGGCGGTCCATGATCACAGCGCTGTCCTCTCCCTCGCTCTCCTCCTTGTTCTCCTCCTTGTTCTCCTCCTTGTTCTCCTCCTTGTTCTCCTCCTGGTCCTGCTCGGACTACACAACAGAAAAACACTTCAGCACACCATTTTACACCTTATGCATAACATTTCATTAAACATCATAAAAATAGCATCATGATGCAGATGTTTGTCAAGAAAAGAAAGTTCTGATTCTGCACAGTGCCGTCTCTCACCTTGGTCTCTCCCTGCAGGCCCAGGCTGCGTCTGTGAGCTTTGTAGTCAAACTTGTAGTAGGTGTGCATGATTCTGCGCAGGTAGACACGGCAAATTTCTTCTGTGGAGCCTTTGTTCTCCATGTAGGTGAGCAGCCGGTCAACGATGCCACAAACCCTGCCCTCATCTTTGAGATTGTCAACGTATTCTGAAGGAAGATTTTAAAAAAAAGAGAGGAAAGAATAAGCAAAATACATCCATGTGAGCAGCAAATACAGCAATACAAATTTCAAGGGTGATGTAAATCCCACATTTTAGATTGCAACCCGTTAATCCACATTTACAGTCCTAACACATTCACCCTCACAGCAGTTAATAATCGTCACTCAGGTTTTGGCACCACTCACCCTGAGAGTGGGGATCAGTGTTCTGCATGATCTTTGTAAATTCTTCATCCATCCTTTCTACCAGGGTTAAGATGCATCCGCGCACCCTGAAAGGCTAACAAATACACACAAAGAAATGAATACCAGCCCATAGTTCACAAGACAGTTGATACAAATGCAGACAGTTCAACAGCTATGTGAGTGTTTTATTAGTCTAAACTGCTTTCTTTCTTTAAGTCCACAGATTGCTTGGGGTGGATGAGTGGGATCACCTGATCGGAGACGGCCAGATTCTCGCTGTCCTCTGCGATGTTCTCTCCAATGAAGATGTTGTTGTGCTCAAAGAGAATGTCCAGCAGCTCATCTATACAATCCAGACACTTTTTCCACATGTCAGGCTAAAAAAGGAGACAAGCCAGAAGAACCATAACTCAGGAACTCATTCTTTTCAATCCAAAATGTTAAACAGCACAAATAATTTTTGTGATGACTTGCAATTTTAAGATATTTCATGTAACATGAAACACTACAGTAAATCACAGGAACCCTTTTGGTTTTGTTGATACTGTAAGAATTAAAAGCAGTGTCACTCACTTTCATGAAGGCTGCCAGGTTGGGGTTGTAGTCGTACAAGGAGGCAATAATGTTGAACTTGATCTTGACCAGGATACCTTGGCCCAAGTTATTCTCTGCAGCGATGGCTGCCAGAGCATGAAATAGCTCAATTTGAGCCGCCCTGTCAGTGAGGGAGGAGAAAAAAGAAAAAAAGGAGTCAGGATTTGTTCAGGAGAAGAATTTCTCTGAAATTCATATACTGGACATACTTCCACATGACACGCCTGGTTTTACATTGACTGGATATCAACAGTCGTGTGAATACGTAACTTTTTTTAAATATATATTTTTAAGCTTTAGTGATAAATGCAGTCGTACCTGTCTGTTCCCTTTTTGCCTCTTGCTTGCAGGATCTCATTCAGCTTCTTCACCACCACCGCTGTGTTGATCTCGGTGCCTTTAGCAAACATTTTGGGTTTCTCCTGAATGGTCGCAATGGGGGAAAAAACAAACAAACTTAAAATTAAAAATACAAACAACGTGTTGAATAAACTCTTAGAGGCAAGTTTTTCTTTTTACAGTCATTGATTTTGTTAAATTAACCAGACAATTGCATGTTGATTTTATCACTGTCATTACTATAAATGAACACGTCGGCACTGAAACACAAACAAGCTAAACTAAAATAAGAAGCAGCACCAGTGCATCTATTCTTCTGTCCGGCCGGCATCAAGTCCAAACAGTTTTATGTTACCATCTGTTCTTTACCTTAACCAGAGGTACTCCTCTGTTAACCTTCTCCCAGCCTCCTTCCTCCTCAGCCTCCTCCTCAATTTGTTCTTTCTGTTTGGGCTTCTTCTTCCTCTCCTCCTTCCTGACTCCAGGCTTTTCAGTGTCCTGGGACCTGAGGACAGACGCAGTGTTTGGTAACAACACATTCACTCTACATGACTCTCTCTGCAGTAAAATTTGACTTAAAATCTAAAAAAGTGTCTGAACAGATATTCAAAGTATTTAGACCTTTTAACTTTGAGGAAGGTCACAAGACGCTTCCTCTTTAAGGCATTTTCTTCTTCCTTATCAGAGGTTTCACTCCTGCTGTCTGAGTCGCTTGGGCTCCAGTCTCCATCATCATCATCATCATCATCATCTTCATCAGAAGAAGAGGACTTATCCTTTTGAGAGAAGGGAAAAACTCAAAATCTTAGCTCAGGCATCCTCTCAAATAAACTGTGCAAGTATTTTGTCTTTCCCACCAGATCTTTTGCTGTAGTTTAGTTAAATGACCTCTTACCTCAGATTCCTTGGCAGTCTGAGAACGGTCGGTGGCTTCTGAAGGCGCCTCAGGCTTTTTCTTCAAGAAGGACTTTGATGACACCTCTCCTTCACTGTCAGAGGACGAGCCTTGTGGACCAAAAAGACAAATCAGACGATGCTGGCTCCTTTCCCCTCAGCACCAACACACATTGATCATCTCATCATTTGCAGCTAATCTTTGTACAGCACGTGAAAATGTGACTGACTGAAGCACAGAATGAAGTAATGAAAGGGGGCAAAAAACTCTTAAACTGAGTTTTTAAGTAATAATGTACAAAGTAAACTTCATAATTTACGTAAAACATTCTAAACTTCATTAGTTATAACTGATTAATCTGCTGCTGGAGTTTCTTCTGAGTAGATTAAAAACAGTCAAAAGTTTCAACCGAACAAACTTTTAAAATCAGCTTAGTTTTTGCAGTTAAACTTCAGATTCTGTATAATATATGTATAATGTATAATATATCATGGAGCTGGACCTTCAACAGTCCTTTTTAATAAGCCCATTTTCACTGGCAGCCTACAGGTTGATGTACAAGAATGATTGATCACTCATGATGAGACTTGACACGTGCACTACACATAGACACATTTCACCTATGCCCCTATTGAATCCTATGCTTTCCGGGTTGAATCCTTTACACATAACCTGTATAAACAACCAGCTCACCAGAGTCCTCTGGCTCCTTCTCCTCCTCCTCCTCATCTGCAGACTCCTGTGGATTCTAGCAGGGAGAGAGAGACAAGACATTCTGATAACTGCTTTTTTTAAGGCTGAAATTCATATAAATTCTAATACACCAGATTAAATAACACCAGAAGGAAGCTGCTCAGCACATTGACAGTCTTTTGACCACAGAACAGATCTGATGAGACCTAAGTTTACACCCCCCCCCCCAGAGATTCATACAATGCATAGAAAATAAACATGAAGATTTAGTCTTTGACTTTACCTCCTTGTATGCTGCTATTTCTGACTCAAAGTCTCTGTTGTACTTGCGGATCTTCTGACGCAGGGTGCTGAGAGCTTTTGCATTGTTCTTGTTCATCTTCTTCTTCCCCTCTTTATCCTCCCAAAGCTGTAAAAATAATGTTAAGTATTTGATTAGGACAAACACAATGACAATTAAATCATTAAATTGCAGTTTAATTTTTTGTCCAAGCTACTAACCTGGTTCAAGTAGTCCTCTAAGTCAGCCAGAAGGCGGATATAGAAGGGAGGAATACCCTCTTTATCCACTATATTCTTGCTTTTAAGGAAGGCTCGACAAAGCTGCTCAAACTCCTCCAGACACTTGGACATGTCTCGAATCTTCATAGCGTTGCGGATAGTCTTTATGAGGTTCGTCAACTCTTCAAACCTAAGATTCAAGAATAAATTTAGTCAAAAGAAAGAAAAAAGGGGCAAAATTTTGTATAGACTTTAAAGTTGTGACCTTTTAAAAATACCACACCAACCTTTTATCTTTGGCGCTGCGCACCACTCTTTTTGTGTCCTCCTCATCGTCGCTAAGAAGCAGCGACCTGTGAAAACCAAGTGCACAAGTCAGATCTTTACAGGAAGAACAATGTGTGTGATGAGTTTGTGATGAGATTTATTCCAAGTTTCACTTACTGCTTGAAAGTGGCTCCGGGTGCTTTATCAGTGATCTCATCGTCAGATGAGGACTCCTCTGACTCACTGTCAGACCTGGCAAAGAATCGAGACATTGCTGAAGGATGCTGTCAATCTGTAGAGAAATACAAAGTAATGAGTGGTATTACAGAGATGCAGCTCCAGATTCTACGTGTGGTATACCAGCACATATTCAGCTGACAAAGATATTCACTGTCAAACAGATGTGTGCCAAACTTGTTTTTCAGGAGCCACTACCAACAAACCAGCAAATACACACTGAATATTTCGTCCTTGACATTTGTGAGGTTACCTTAAACACAAAGTCTTCTTACTCTTCAACAATAAAACATTAACTGTCTTGAGTTTACCTGGTGATATTCTCATGCACGAGGCGATATTCTCACGAGGCGACTGCGAAAACGGCAAATAAACGTCACCACGCAGATGTTGTTTACAGGACAAGAATCAATGATCTGGGGAATCATGTCTTCATTGTTGTTCCCCTCGTACATTTTATTATTCCAATTTCAGCATTTTCGCCCCACAAATAAAGCATGCAGTTTGCTTTGTGTGCACTCAAATGGAGTCGAGCCAACTAGCATCACCTGTGGCCAAGTGCCATAGCCTACAGTCAGATCAACTTCTGACACATCTGCACCTGGCTCTATTACCATGTTTGAATTATAATTTTATGCACAATATAATTGTAACTTTCACTGTTTTTTGTTCTTGTGGATCTCGCAAATAAACCTTTAAACTAAATAAAATGGTACCAAAATTAAATTAGCACTCCTATTGTTCATAATGATTTTAATATTTTTTTCCATAACAAAGAAATATGTCTCCAGCAAACATTACACATTAATCCTTGACTGGTGTTGCAACATCACATCCTCTTATCATAGTCTCATAGTGTTTTCTCTGAAAAACATTTGAAATGATGGGATAACTGATTAGCACAGCTAGCGAGAACTGTTTGGTTAATTTAACAAACATTTGTGAGGAGATAGGACATACAGTAAATGTACAGCAGTTAGACAATAATTAGTAAGCAATAGAGTCAGTGTGATTAAGTAGACCTTGTGAAAGTGAGTAACTCTTGTGTGCCAGTTGGTGTGTCATGTGTTTTGGAGTTTTTAGGTGAGTTCATTTTAAAACGTCAACTTTCTAAGTTAAGAATATTCATAAGTTAATTTCCCCAAATTACATATGACCTCTATTTTGTAGCTGGATCCACTGACGTATCACATAGTAGCTGGAGCAGTCTCAAATGGAGAACAGCTCACTGCTGCCACCTGTGGCCAACTGCCATAGCCTACAACCAGATTACATCTGTAATCGCTCTCTGCACAAGAAAAGTCAACACACACTGTGCGGTACCACTCTCCACAGCAGGTGCATTCAATCTGAAAGAAAAACTATGTTGTCAGAGTAATTTATCTAAAGTCAGGTTGCTGAATGAAGTTACTGCAGATAAGGCTTTTCCTTAGCTGTGGATCGCTCAATGTGTTCTGCATCCTCAGCTTCTTCTGTGCTCCTAGGTGTAAGCCCTCAACTTTCTTAGTGTTCAAGTTGAACATTGTACATTTAGTCATTGGTGTTGAAGTAATCAAACAGTCTGCCTTTAAATCCAGGGTGTCATCCAAATTGAAACACTTGGCTTTGAGGTTCACTGTACCAAAGCTTTGACGGTTTAAAGAATCAGAGAGCCCGCCCACCACAGGCAGACCTGAAAGATCTTTAGTCTCACAGCTGCCGCTGCCAGAAGCGTCATCATGGGTTTCAACCTCCTTGCCACTATGGTCCTTGGCATCTGTGTCACATTATGCTTTGATAGATCGGGACGACTTCAGAATTGTTGTCTTTAGGGCTGGTGGTTAGATTACTGACTTCAGGTGTGGAGGGCTTGTCTGAAGACCCCGGGCGGATGTTGCACGAGCTTGTTTCTGACAAAGTTATGGTTCCATTGGGCCTGGAGGTATTGTGGTGACTGTCATTTGGGTTCACCTCTGATAAAGTTATTGTTCCATTTGGCTTGGAAACACTTTGGTGACCGTCACATGAGCTCATTTCTGTCAGTTATTGTGCTATTAGGCTTTGAAGCAATTTGGCTACTTTCACTATGGACCGTTTCCAACAAAGTTATTGTGTCACTCTTCTTGGAAGGTGGTTGAGAATCAAAAGTGTTGCTCTTGAGGTCTTCCCCTAATACAGTGCTGCCACTGCTTTTATGCAGAGGATGCAAATGGAGCACATTGCCTTACAGATGAGCAATTTTGATGTGGGATGTTTCAGTGGTGCCAAAAGCTGCCGGACCTGAAGTTCCTGTCCCAGCTTTGGTGCAGCTTACAATAAATGGAGGAAGATCAGGTGTCTTATTCTGAGAGTAGGAAACTGAAGCAGTAGTATTTAAATCATTAGACATGCTCAGATTAGCGGCCTGCATGACATTAAATGTCCCATTCCCAGAGTTTGATGCTTTTGCTGGTTTATCGGTAGCGGCTCCTGAAAAGCAAGTTTGCCACACATCTGTTTGACCATCACCAGTCAATCTGAAACACTGGTGTTGTGCCAAAAACTGATTGCCTGCCAAAAACTGATTTCCAATGTTTCCGTGTATTTTTTATGTGTAATATAGTTAGGTATGTTGCTAAAAAGACTTTGGTGAACAGGTATTACAAAGGAGTTATATATAAAACTTAAAAAATACCCGTTTCTCAACTATCATTATAACTGTGTTATTGTACTTACATTATAATCAATCAAGTCCCTTTTGTCCACTTAAAATATGTTTACAGAACTATTGTTGCCTTTGTTGCAATTTCAGCTGTCCTCTTGGCCAGATTACTCTTAAAAGAGGCATTTTTAAAGTCAACAAGAATTTTTTTTAACTGCGAAAATACAGGATTTATAAAAGTCATTGCCAAAAACTGATTGCTAGAGGAATGTTGTTTGTCGCTCAAGATGACTTGATATCATTCATGAGGGATACATTTGATATATGTTTCACATATTATAGACCAACAAGTTATTTATAGCAGTTTAAATATAGGCAGTTTTTAAACTTAAATGTTTTAATTATTTTCCAGAAAATCGTCCACCGGCCTTATAGTGCTGACACTTAAATACGTCTATACCGCAGAATATTAGCCTAATGCTAGCAAACAGACTGGATTACAGTCGACAAAAGAAATGAAAACCAAGTTGCAGTTGGGCTTACACGCCTTACCCAGAATGCTTTCACGGCAAATAAACGAAAATACAAAAAAGTCGCACACTTAGTGAATTAAACTCACCTACAACCTAGTAAAAGTTATTCCGCGGTGTTTAGTTTGAGCTGTTTAAAAATCCAGTTTTCTTGTCGAAGGAAAAGAAAATGCGTGCAGCACTCTTACCGGGCAATTTCGTCAGAACAGGAAGTACTCTGATGATCAACAACGTGAATAGTCCGCAGCACTGAAGGCTCTCCGCTCACAGCGCCACTCAGCGGCTGAAACAGTGCATTTAAAAATCCCATTCTGTTGTTCTCACGGGAGTTTGGAGAAAAAAAACGAATCGTTGGTCTCCACTTTTTCCTTAGCTGATTCACCACTGCTTCCGAGGAAAGGGATTACACCAGCAAAACTGGACAAAAGTAACAGTGAAAGCATTACATACGGGTAAAGTTTTAACAACTCTACCTTTATATAATATTGTATTGGAAAACCTTGCTTTTAAATCGCAGTGCATGGTAAATATTTGCCTACACCGTATTCTTGTATTTATAGAGATATACCAGTGTGTTGAATAACCTGAGATAAAGATATCCAAAGTCACAGGGTTTCACTGGAAATTCAATATTTTTAACAATAGAATATTAATCTATTATACAATATTTAATTTCAGTGGTGGAATGCCAGTAGCTATGCGTGTTGAATATGCTGATGTTTTATTTATACCCGGCAGCTTGACAATGAGTATCAGTATTTGAGTACAGTAATTCTAAATCGCAAAGACTGAAATTTCCAAATACTGAAAAAAAGGTGTTCAAATGTGTCCTCCCAGCAGAGCACTCTCCAAAGTGTTAGACCAACCAAATGAAAGACCAACACATATTATTAAATTTATTAGAGTTGAAAATAAACAGTGTAATGTTAAACACACAAACAGACAAAATCTCATCCTCACTGCAAAATAGAAAAAAACAAAAAACATTTCTACTTTAGTGAGTAAATTATTTTACGTAATTATTAACATTTAAAAACAGCAGATATGCTTTAAAGTATTAACACCGGGATTTCACTGGGACATCTTGTTTAGTGTATTTCAGCAACTCTAGAAGAGAAAAAGAGGAAAACTTAATTATGTTCCTACAATAAAAGATTGCTTGTGTAACATAAATAACATAACCAAAAAGGAAAAAAAAAAAAGAGGATCACTTGATAATACTGAGTATATGATATGATTTGATTGAGTAAAGTCCAAATTCTTCAAGTTGTAATGTCTCCTGACTTCTTAATAATTTCTACAATTTAGACCCATATAACCACAGTAACAGGCCATCTGATACCTTCTTTCAGCCTTGTGTTTTCTTCTGATATCAGTTTAAGTTGTTCTTCAAGCTCAGCACATTTTGCGCAACCTGAAAAACAGTTTGCATCATTAATTAAAGAGGACAAATGGGAAATTGTAACGCCCACAATTTACAGTCTATGCTAATTATTTTCACCATTGTCTTTAAATAGCAATTGATATACTGGGACATTGTATGAATACATAGGACTTAACAATCTTGTGTTAGTTGTTGTTGTCGTTTAATGTTCACAATTGTATGACATGAAATTAAAATCCAATTAACACATAATAATAACAACACAGAGTAAAAGTAACCTTCAGACAACATGAACACGTGATTTTAATAAACACAAAACAACCAAATTGGTTCTGAGTACCAACAGTCCACTAGAAATTACACAGCTGAGACTTGTCTCCTCAGCACTCTCAACTTACTGTGGATTTGGGTTTTAGGTAGTGGTGCTTTATTGCTGATTCCAGGCTGTTTCAGGGGCCTGGCTCTGTTGGGAGCATTACACGCTTTTGAGGGTTCACTCATACATGCTGGCACTGCAGCCTCTTAAAGCATGAAAGCACCACAGGAGTTCACTACAGGTTACTGCGCTCGTGAAGCTGTTCAGCAGCATAAATCACATCAAACTTTGGCCAACTGCCCAACAGTTAGTGGAAAAAGCCAACAAACCCTTTGGCATATCAGGAAATCTGCACTGATTAGTTTATCTTTAGAAAACACAGTGAAGTACTGTTCTATACCTGTGACTTAGATAAAGTTCAAACCATGTCACAAGTTTCAAGTGCAGAAATTCCAGTAAATTTCCAACATACCTTCTCCTTGAGCTTTGGCAGGCAAAGCTCTCTTACTGGGCTGCTTGAGGATTGTCGCTTTGTTTGTAGCATCACTGGCAGATACTGGAGCTCCGACACTATTGCATGGATCAGAAGCATCTGCAAAGGGTGGAAAAAAGAAAAATCTACATGACTGTACACTTACACTTAGGTTTCAAGCTTCATGCAAATACCAAAAATACCAAACAAAGCTGTTAAAAAGGCTGCAATACTAGAGCATGATTTTCTTATTTATTTACCCATTTTCTTCCTCTTTGACACTAGCAAACTGTCAGCTCTGGTTAGAGGGTGCTTCTTTGCTTGTGAAGTCTTGGTCACAGGGTTAGTTGCTATGTAGACAAAAAGGAGAAACTGTTACAGAAAAATAAATGAACACATCTTTCACAAAAATCAGATACATTTCTACAGTAATTTCCTTCTCTATAAAAAGCCTGAAAGACCACAGAAGACAACTAAAGCAGATGATCACAGAATTATTTCCATGGTTAAAAACAAAACAACTTCACAACATCTACCAAAGTCCACAACACGCTGGAGGAAGTAGAGGATCATTGTCAAGACCTCCAGTCAAGAGAAGCCATTTATAAATGGAAATACAGAGAGTTTACAATGAGGTGTAAAACCACTAGTTACACTCAAGAACAAGAAGGCAATATTAAACCAGAAAACACATAGAAGTTTGGCATCAGCTGCATTTTTATCAATTTTCCCCCCCCTCGAGTATCAGAAGAAAGGCAACTTTACTGTGTATCTGAAGTGAGGGCAAATTGAAACTTTCTAATGTACAGATACAGTTTGACAAATGTGTGAGTACCTGTAGGTCCACAGAGCTTGTCGGTACTTGAAGAAATTGCTGTACTGCTTCTTGTTAAAGGTGGCCTAAGACACATAGTAGCTCTCTGGATCCCTGATGGGATTCCACTAAACTGCGATCTTTGTGAGCCACAAGCGGGCAGCTTGGATCCTGGTATTGGTACAAAGGGGAAGACAGAGATGCCCCGGACGCACCGTGCGAACACACAGATACAGTACATAGTTACACTGAGGTTATTAAACACATGATTATGGGAATAACAAAACTGGGACCTATGCAAACAAAGGTATACACTTCCTACCTGTTGCTGTAGCACGCAGGTTGTAGCAGGATGTTACTCCTGTGGTCTTAAATACACACACACGAAAAGAGGACGTTAACGACAGACTGTCAAGTACATGGATGTACAGCTTTTAATCAGTACAAAATAAAATGGAACAAATAATAACTAATAGGTTCAACCTGTGTTCATTTTCTCAGATGGTAATATCAACATTTTGCAAACATTTAAGTCCTACCCCCTGGGGTGCATCAGGGGCAGTGGCAGCAGTGTTTCTTGAAGCTTCAGCTTGGGTTCTTTGTCTTTTCGTAGGTAAGTTGGATGCCACTGTATTCAACCTGGCTGGAATTGAGGAATGTGACTTTGATTTCATCAGCTGAGCTCCAGCTTTTGGGGGAGGGCAAAGGGATTTAGCAGCTGGCTGTTTCAAGATTGTTTTACGGTCACAGACAAGGTTTGATGGGTCTGATGGCACCTGATCAGCTGGCTTCCTGGGACCATCTGTGTACAGCTTCTTCTGTACTGCTAGGTGTAAGCCCTCAACTTGCTCAGTGTTCAAGTTGAACATTGTACATTTAGTCATTGGTGTTGAAGTAATCAAACAGTCTGCCTTTAAATCCAGGGTGTCATCCAAATTGAAACACTTGGCTTTGAGGTTCACTGTACCAAAGCTTTGACGGTTTAAAGAATCGGAGAGCCCGCCCACCACAGGCAGACCTGAAAGATCTTTAGTCTCACAGCTACCACTGCCAGAAGCGTCATCATGGGTTTCAACCTCCTTGCCACTATGGTCCTTAGCATCTGTCGTAACATTATGCTTTGATAGATCAGGGGCAATGTCAATATTGTTGTCTTTAGGGCTGGTGGTTAGATTACTGACTTCAGGTGTGGAGGGCTTGTCTGAAGACCTCGGGCGGATGTTGCATGAGCTTGTTTCTGACAAAGTTATGGTGCCATTGGGCCTGGAGGTATTGTGGTGATCGTCACTCGGGTTCACCTCTGATAAAGTTATTGTTCCATTTGGCTTGGAAGCACTTTGGTGACCGTCACATGAGCTCATTTCTGTCAGAGTTTTTGTGCTATTAGGCTTTGAAGAAATTTGGCTACTTTCACTCTGGACCGTTTCCAACAAAGTTATTGTGTCGCTCTTCTTGGAAGGTGGTTGAGAATCAAAGGTGTTGTTCTTGAGGTCTTCCCCTAATACTGTGCTGCCACTGCTTTTATGCAGAGAATGCTTTTCAAAGGTGGCGTTCTGCACAGCAAATGGAGCACATTCCTTTAAAGATGAGCAATTTTGATTTGTGATGGGGGATGTTTCAGTGGTGCCAAAACCTGCCTGACCTGAAGTCCCATCTTTGGTGCAGCTTACATTAAATGGAGGAAGATCAAGTGTCTTATTCTGAAAGTGGGAAACTGAAGCAGTAGTATTTAAATCATTAGACACGCTCAGATCAGCGGCCTGCACGACATTAAATGTTCCATTCCCGGAGTTTGATGCTTTTGGGTTTGGCTGTGTCGCATAGTTTTTCAACTCATCGTTTACTTTGTGACAAGATTCCACAAGTTCTGAGGGGGCGTCCTTTTGACTACTACTACACTCCCTATTCGATGTAGACCTTACACTCTGAGCTGACGTGTCATTGGACGAGGTTGTGTCATGTGTAACATTAGCTGGTTGACTGCTGAATGTATCATCAGGTGATGTTGAGCTCATCTTCATATTTTGTCCACTGGGCTCGTTGGCTGACTTTGCTTCATGGCTGGCAATCAGGTCTTTAATGATAGCTTCAGGTTTATCAGAAAACTCCACAGGCTCTTCCCGGATCTCTGAGGTAACTTTTTGATTAGCACTGCACTCCACATTAGAGTCTGCAGGTATGTCACTAGAAGATATTATTTCTCGAGTAACATTAGCAGGATTTTTCCCAAGTGTATCCCCTGCCGATGCTTGACTCGTCTCTATATTATATTCACTGGGCTCTGATGAAGACTTGCTATTTTCCAAAACACTTCCCATAGTAATATCCAAAGAGGTTTTTTCTGTGCTTTCCCCCACACACTTGTCGGATTGTACACTTGTACTTAGCAATTTTTCGCCCGAGATGACATCTGAACTGCTAGGCTGTGCCGCGATTTTTCCACTTTCCATTCCATTAAAAGACCTGTCGCGTTTCAAATCAAGCGGAGGAAGAGCCTGAGTCACATCCATGGAGGTGGTCTGTTCTCCTGATGATAATGGTGAATCACGTGTAACATCAAGGAGAGTAATTTCTGGCAAGAATTTGTCAAGTATCAGCCAGGGGACCGGAGCATGCTTGTTCTGAGAGGCATCAATCATTTTGACATCTGGGTCTGTAATCTCTGTTGTTGCCATATGTTGTGAAAGATCAGGAGGATGAATTTCAGGAATATTTATTTTAGGGCTTGTGCTTGCAGAAGTTGCAGGTGCGCTGTCAGGAGCAGGGGAGTCATTTCTAGTAAGCTGTATGGTAGAATCACACATAGAATCAAATAGGGTCACTTCTGGCAAGCATTCGTCACCTAGAAAGGACACAGGACCATCCATGTCACTGAATAATTGCCCAGAATAGCTACTAGGGGGATCTGAGTTTAACTGTTGGACAGAACCTTTTGTTGATTTTTGACAATCTGCTGTGGCTGCACCAAAGGAGAAAAGAGAAAGTGTCTGACGACGATTATTTTCATGTGTTGAACTTTCTGGAGATTTGTTGCCGATATTTAAGTATTTTAAAATTGGTGTCAGAGCAGACTGGAAAGAAATCCGTGACTTTGGCTTGCTGCCTGTTGGAGCAGGGGTTGAAAAGGTGCAGGTGTCAGAAAGAGGCTTGTTTTCTTCATGGGGCCATTTGAGTTTAGAAGTCCCAGCTTTAACAGTGCCCCCGGGTGGAATGTTTTCACAGCACTCATCGGCATCTGGATTTTCCCGAATGTATAAGCCTCGCCCAGTTGGTTTGTTGGCCATGGATGGTGATGCTTCTTCTCTCACAGAATAAATGAAGGGCTTCTTATTTAAAACAGAGGGCAATACTCAGACTCCACACATATTATCAGCTGTCTCAGACTCCCTGTGCCTAAAATAAGAAAACAGAGCTTGACTTCATTGGCTTATGTAGGCAACTGAATGAAAAAGTCTCACTGCTGAATTATTTTACAGCTATTTTATTTATACAAACTAGATATTAAAACAGCAAAATCAAAATGCAATTTAGCACCGACAGTAACGGACGACCATGTAATCTCAACTTGTGCTGAGTTTCTAATGTTACACCCCCCAAAAAAACAAAACCCATGTCAATTTATTTTAAACCAGTAAAACTAGAGATTAGGTAACGCATACAGCAACATCATAGCTTAGGAACACAGATTTGGTTTTTAACGTAGAGTTACGGCGGTTTTAGGTTGGAAAACGTTGCTTTCCGATTGTTTACTATGTCATATTTACGATAAATAGTTATTTCATTCATGTAATGCTCGGAACACGAGATCATCTTGAACGAGCATAGGTTAAGCTAAAACCTTGTAACGTTTGTTAGAAGAACGGAACCAGCTCTGCTTACCTGTAAACACGAACTTCTTAGCGGATGTTTATAGATGTGAAACTGTTTTAGTCTCAACGAGATTCTGGTTTGATAAGACAAACACGGATACTACAAAATAAATATCAGCATAAACTCTGAAACGTTTATCTTGTTAACCAACGAAGCGCCTGTCTAGTTCAAAATGTCAGTTTCCTTCACGCTCATTGGATGGTTTACACCAATCATAACGCAAGGATTCTTCTTCTGTGTTTAATCGTGAATTAGCGTTCATGCACAGACGATAGCGTTACAGTGCCATCTAACGTTGTTTTGAAAACATTTCGTGACCTTTAAAGTGTGCTTAAGTGGGCTGGGCCAGTGAAACGCTCCTTTCAATCAGTGTGTAAATAAGGTTGACTACACATGTAATCCATCTTAACGTAAAAAAGGAATGCAATTTCAACAGTATGTCTCAGTTTTTCTACATCATAGAAAAAAATGCAGCTATAGCAAATGAAAGAAATGTGCCAGTATGACTATTTGGGCTTAAACGAGAAGAAATACATATGTAAAATTATAGAAAAAGCTCACTGGCACCACTGTAAAAAGACAAATAACAAAAAACACCCCCCCCCCCCCAAAAAAACCCCCCCAAAAAACCCAGAAATGTCTGAATGATTATATAATAGCATTTAACTGCTTCTGTCATTTAATTCCTTTTTAACCATGCACACACTGTAAAAACACATACATTTTTATAGTATAAGGAACTTCCCTGTCATTTAAACGATTAAATGTGTCACCTGATTACTTTAGTGTACTGCGGGTGAAGCTCTTTATCAGTAGGAAAAGTTGTACAAAAGTTGTCAATGCAGTGGGCTGCATTGAAGTCTTTGTCGTGGCGATTTTGGCTTCCAGACATTATGATTGATACCACTGCTCCAGGAGGTTTAAAACAGTATTCATTATAACATTGTGCGCAGCTCTCTGATCTGTTTCTTTTTAGATTCCCCTTTAGTTTTCTACACCGTGCATGATAGGTATGTCAATTCAAACTGTTCTACCATGTTTGAATAGACATTTAGGAAAAGAAATAGAGTAGGGGTTAGAAATGAGTTTATTAGGGTGGCAACTCAGGTTGAACAGTTTGGAGAAGAAATGTTTTCGTGACTGCTCATACAAGGGAACTCGTGTTTCTTTGTTTTGTTTTGTTTTTTTAAATTGAGATTAATTGTATCAACACTGTTTTCATGCAAGAAAGTTTATCTTTATTTTACAAATTACATTGAACAAGTAGGGGACATAAAGAACAATTTCTCAGTACACAAAATTAAAACCATATGTTTATTACATTCAGGTATTTGCACACAGCCATTGAGCTTCTCACTCCTTTGGTGTTTTCTTCAGTTTGGTCTTTAGCTCTGCCATCAGGGGATTTCCAAATCCTCTGTGGACACAGAAGAAAAATAAATAAATAAATTTTTAAAAAGTCAGAAACAGGGCGTGTCTTTTCTGGTGACTGTTTCTCCCCCCTTTTGCCATCCTTACCCGGGATGTTTTGGTGGCATCCATTTAGGCTTCTTCGGTGCCTCCTCCTCCTCCTGTGGGGGAGCGTCATTCTTCTCCTCTGGCTTTGTTTCAGGTTCCTGTGGTAATTCCGTCATTTTAATGATACATATATATATCTTAACTTAAGAGGGAAAAAAAACAGGTATTTAAACACTCTTAGCAGTACCTGTGACACTGTTTCCTGGGTATTTTCGTCTCTCACTGCCCGCTGTGTCTTTTTTAAAACAGGAAATCCAGCACCGAGCCCTAAGAAAAGCAAACGTGTGAAATTATTTGGAAGTTGTGAAAATAACAGGATATAAAGACCAGAGAAAGTCTTAATAGACTATCAAGACTAAGATATTGGGATTCATGTATCATGAGTGACCTACCAGGGAGTTTTATTCCAATACCTATGCCTCCTAAAGGCACACCTCCAGGGAGTTTGACCGGCAAACGTGAAGATGGTGTAGGTGTGGGTGTGGGTTCCTCCGAGGGCATATGAAGCAGGGAGCGGGGATTTTTAGGTGGCCTTACACGAGGGTTCTTAACAGCAATTCGTGACCTTTGCACAGCAAAGTCCAGTACAGGGCCATCCACCTGTAATGCCCCAAAAGTCTGTTATGAACATTGTTTGATTTTAATCAAAATTTTTTTTATGCCATATAGAAACAATACCTTATTCTCATATTCGATTGTTGGCTCTTCTGCTACCTGGGCCTCGTTTAGCACAGGAAATAAGGATGAATGTGCAGGCTGTGGTCTATTCAGTGTGTCCTTCTCAGGTTCACTTTGTGAGTCGCTTTCAGATTCTTCAGACTCAGCGGGTTTGAGTTCATCTGAAGAATCAGACGCGGTTACCTCAAGATGCTCCTCCTCAGCTTCTACCTTCTTGTCATGCGAAGGAGAGCTCTGTGTTGTCATTGTTGTTACATCTGCTTCTTCAACATCCTCATACGCTTTCCGTGATCCACTTTCAGTCTCTAATGTTTCAGCTCTTTCTTCTGCTTTTTCTTGAGATTCCTGGTTCAGATGTGATTGAGCTTCTATATCAGCGACCGATTCTTTCTCTGTCTCGGCTGATTCCTCTGTCAGTAAGTCCTGAGTTTGAGGCTGTCCGATAACTCCAAAGATGTCTGTGGACACGCTAGCCACCAGCTCATGGATCCCCTGGAGTGAGTCAGTGCTCGTTGATTTCAGCAGCTGAGTCTCACTACTCTGAATACACGATTCACTGAGAAACTGGTCCAAAAATCCAGACTCCACAGTTGATGAAGACATTTCTGTGTCACTTACTGCCTCAGATTCCCTACAAATGGCCTCTGCTAGTGACACTTTCTCATTCTCTGTTGATATTTCACCCTCATTTAAAGTGTCTGTTTTGGCGTCCAATAGCTGCCCTGGCTTGGGCTCTTCTTGTCTAATCTCATCAGTGTCCTCTGACATCACTGCCTCAATCCACAAGTCAAGGATTTCTTCATCAATTACGTCTTGATGTCCACTGACTGAACTGCCTTTTTCCTCTGATGACGTCACTGGCAAATCCTCTGGTCTGGGCTCGTCAGCTGTTTCAGCTACTATTATTTGTGTCTCACTTATCTCAAGTGCTCTGTGTGGCGACTGATTGTTTATCTCCTGAGTCTCAGAGTGTTGAGATATTTCCAATTCTGCATTCAGAGGAATCTCTTTGTCTCCTCTTTCTGTGATTAGCTCACCTGCAGTTTCTTTAGTTATCTGTAAATCCATTTCATTTAAGGTCTGGATTCCATTTTCTGCTTCCTCCTCTTCATCTTCACAACCCCTTCCTTCTTTTTCAATGGCTTTATCTTGCATTTCAACAGAGGTATCATCAACGGATATAGGCTCAGTTTCAGCTAAGGGTCTCACAAACCCATATTCACTCGTGTCTTCTTGTAAACTTAACGGTCTGCTGATGCTTTGATCCAACTTTATGGCTGCTAATGACTCCTGAATGACGAATCCAACCACTTCTGCTGCTGCAACCGCTTCTCTTGTTTCACCTCCTGTAGATCCTCTGCCACCATCATGCAGCCCTTCTGATCTCCTTTCAGTCTCGTCCACTAAACCAACATGTGTTCCAGTCACCTCTGTCTTCATTGAACTTGTCAGTAATTTTCCTTCTTCTTTGTCAAGTCCCGATTCTTGAATTACTCCTTCAACAAGCTTGCTCTCTGCCTCTAGTTCAAGGTCCGGTGTGCCTTCGTGCTCCTCCACAAACAAACAAAAGCTCGTCTCAGTCTCTTCTTTGCTTTCTTGTTTGTCTTCCATGGACTCCTTCAGCAGTAAATAGTCAGCTCCAGTCCTGCAGTCACTGTTTTCAAGGCTCTCCTGATCTCCGCTCTCCACCTCTTCTGGTAATTGAGTTGCCGGGATTTCCTCACAATCTCCTGCTTCCAGGAACCTTTGTGTTGTATTTTCATCGGCCCTCCGAAGCTCATTGTTATATTTGGAAACTTCCTCTTGAATTTCCTCACACGTTGGAGTATTTAGTTCCTGCAGCACGGCACACTGGCCTTCACTGATCCCCGGGAGAGTGTTTTTAAATTCTTCGTCTGTTTCCTGCGTCGTTTCGCCTTTGGGCTTTACTGTAACTGAGGTGCTTGAATCTATAATTTCGTTGTAAAATTCTCCGGTGTAGGATTCACTGGAGACGCTCTCCTCTTTTTCTTGGTCTTGATCAATGAGTCTCTCTTCTGAAATATCTGTTACTGTCACACCGGCCTGCCTAGTTTTGGTCTGCACTCCTGGGACTCTCATATCCTCCTCGTATTCATCTGTGAATCCAGCTGTGTGCAGCTGTGAAGCAGTCTTCAGTGCAGCTTCTTTACCGGATAAATCATATTGAGTTAAAAGATTTTCTCCTTCAGTGTCTTCTGCTTCTGTTCCGATGTTCTCGTCCAGATCTGGCACTTCTGTTGTCTCGTTGACGGCAGGCCGCTCTGTCTCAACCCACTTCTCTTTCTCACCTTCATCATTTTCACTGCTATGAGTCATTGCATAAGATTTTGTGATAACAGTGAGCATAACCACTGATGTATCTGGCTGGTCTCCAAAAGCTGAGAGCTGATTTTCAGCTTGACTTGTTTTCTCCTCTGACTTGATTACATTTTGAGAGTCCAGTTGTAGCATAATATCACAGGCTTCTGATTCTAAACCTTGATCATCTTCATGCTGCATTTTATCATCTTCCTTTAACTCAGTTTCTTTAATGTTATCTGTCATTGGATGATCTTCCAGTGTCATTACATCATTTTTCTGTACCTCTGCCTCCTCTTCTGGACTTACATCTGTACCTATGCACACTTTCACCTCAGTGTCGGTTTTATCATTGTCGTCTGCTGCCTCAACAGTTTCTGGCTCTAAATCTTGTTCATCTTCATGCTGCAGTTTATCATCTTCTTCCTCTAATTGAGTTTCTTTGCTTTCATCCTCTCTTGGATGTTCATCCAGTGTCGCTGTATCAGTTTTCTGTAACTCAGCCTCTGTTTCCTGCTTGTGATCATCCAGTACTGGACTTATATCTGTAGTTTTGCACAGTTGGACCTCAGTGCCCTCTGCTCCTAACTGCTGTTCATCTTCATAGTCTGTTTTATCATCTTCTTCTGGTGCTTCAGTGTCTTCTGCTTCTAAATCTTGTTCATCTTCATGCTGCATTTTATCATCTTCTTCCTCTAACTGGGTTTCTTTAGTAATTTCATCCTCTCTTGGATGTTCATCCAGTGTCACTGCATCATTCTTCTGTACTTCAGACTCTATTTCCTGCAGGTGATCATTATCATAATCATTTAGGCTTAAACTTGTGCTAATGCACACTTTTATCTCAGTGTCTTCTGCTTCCAAATCTTGTTCATCTTCATGCTGGATTTGATCATCTTCTTCTTCTAATTGAGTTTCTTCAGTAATTTTATCCTCTCTTGGATGATCATCCAGTGTCACTGCATCATTCTTCTGTACTTCAGACTCTATTTCCTGCAGGCGATGGTTATCATCATCATCGGGACTTAAACTTGTGCTAATGCACACTTTTATCTCAGTGTCTTCTGCTTCGAAATCTGCATGATCTGTTTTTTCATCTTCTTCCTTTAAGTTGTCTTCTTTGAACATTTCATCTTCTATTGGATGATCTTCCTCTAATTGAGTTCCTTTGCTTTCATCCTCTCTTGGATGTTCATCCAGTGTCGCTGTATCAGTTTTCTGTAACTCAGCCTCTGTTTCCTGCTTGTGATCATCCAGTACTGGACTTATATCTGTAGTTATGCACAGTTGGACCTCAGTGCCCTCTGCTCCTAACTGCTGTTCATCTTCATAGTCTGTTTTTTCATCTTCTTCTGGTACTTCAGTGTCTTCTGCTTCCAAATGTTGTTCATCTTCATGCTGCAGTTTATCATCTTCTTCCTCTAACTGGGTTTCTTTGGTTTCATCCTCTCTTGGATGTTCATCCAGTGTCACTGCATCATTCTTCTGTACTTCAGACTCCATTTCCTGCAGGTGATCATTATCATAATCATTTAGGCTTAAACTTGTGCTAATGCACACTTTTATCTCAGTGTCTTCTGCTTCCAAATCTTGTTCATCTTCATGCTGGATTTGATCATCTTCTTCTAATTGAGTTTCTTCAGTAATTTTATCCTCTTTTGGATGATCATCCAGTGTCACTGCATCATTCTTCTGTATCTCTGCCTCTCCTTCGTACGTATGAGCCTGATCTTCTGGACTTATATCTTTGATACTTCGATACACGTTTATCTCTGGGTCTGCTTCTAAATCTCGCTCTTCTTCATGATGAAGTGTATCATCTTCTTCATTTATTTGGGTGTCTTTGATAATTTGGTCCTCTCTTGGATGATGATCTGGTGTCACCGTATCAATCTTTTGTACTTCTCCTTCTCCTTCGTGCACGTAATCCTCCTCTTTTGGACTTTTTGTCATGCATACTTTGAACGCGTTGTTTTCTGCTACCAAATTGTCATCATCACAGTGCATGTTGTTATATTCCTCTCTTACTTCAGTGGCTTCTGCTTCTGAATCTTCTTCCTTTTCATGATCTGCTTTAGCATTTTCTTCCTTCAGCTGGGTTTCTTTAACAAGTTCCTCCCTTCCTGAATGATCATCCAATAACACTGCATCATGCTCCTTTACCTCTCCCTTTCCTTTCTGCATGTGATCCATATCATCTGGACTTATACCTGCAGCTATGCATGCTTTTACCTCAGTGTTTTCTGCTTTTAACTCTCGCTCATCTTCACTGCGCAGTTTATCATCATTTTCTTCTTTTCTCAAAATGTCTTCTGCTTCAAGGTCTTCCTTCTCTTTATCATGGGTTTGATCCTTTTCTCCTTTTACTTGGGTTTCTTTTATTTTTTCCTCCTTTGTTGGATGATCACCGGGCAACCCTAATCTCACTGTTGCATTCTCAGCATCAGTTTCCTCCTCAGTTGTTTCTTGGCATGTTGCAACCTCGGACAAATTTTGTGGTCCAGAAGCGGCATGTTCATGTTCATCATTTCCAGGCCCTGCAAGTCCTGCACAAGTGGGCATTTTTTCGATCTCCATCGTGTGTCGTTCGTCTTCTTTTGCTCTTGAATCATTTGAATGATCATTTCCTGTCTTGTCACGCTGTTCCTCTCTCTTGCCCTCACCATCCTCTTTGCTCTCGTCGACTTTTCTCAGCTGGGTTTTGTACTGCATGTTTTCTTCATCAACCCCTAAGTCGATTTCTGTGGTGCAAAGTTCCCATTCGACAACGGGGCGAGACGAGCTCAGCAGAGAGGATGTTGCGACAAGCTGCTCCTCCTCGACACCTTCTCTGCTACTGTCACCCTCTGTTGAGTCAGAGGGAGGGTGCTTGATTTCAGCTGCAGATTCCTGATTTGTGTTTGGGTCATTGTTGACAGTGTCAGCGGGCTGTGGCCTGATGAATCTGTTTACAGCTCCAGTTATGTAGTACTAAGAAAAAAAGGAAGGAAAAAGAAATTTGCATTATGTAACACTTTAATTTGCAGCATCAATAAAATCCAACAAAAGACAAAAGTGTGAATATATTTGTTTTCCCCGCATTGATTTATTTTCAGTCATTCCAGGTAGTTTGTATAGCCCATGTTTTTTTTGGTTTGTTTTTTTTTAAAGATGCACAAGTAGCATTTAAAGACTCTTAGTGTCACTGCATTCAAGGCTATTTACACAACAGTTTCTTTCCAGCTTTGCAGAAACTTCGTGGAAGTCTTTTCCTGTTTCAGCACCACAATACTCCCATGCACAAAACACAGCCATGAACAGGAAGAACCTGACCGGCCTCCATGGAATCCTGACTTCATTGATTATAAGTTACATTAGCTGCTAATGTATTAAAGTAAAAAGAAAAATTCAATGTAATAGACTTTAACCCTGTCAGTGCCCACCCCCAAAAAACAAACAAACAAACAAACAAACAAACAAACAAACAAACAAACAAACAAACAAACAAACAAACAAAAGAATTGCATAAAAATGAGAATAAGAATTATTTGTATTATTTTTGTTTCATTTGTTAAGATGTCCAACAAACACTCCTGTTAAAAAAAGAAAATAAAAATCATGGTCCATTCTTTACAGGATTGACCAAAACACAAACATTTTATAAATACAACATGGCAAACATAAAGCATTTAGTTTACGCTGAGAAACATCTGCATTTATTTCAACTTATGTCTTTTTGAGGATCTCATGATATTTTCTTTGTTTAGCTGTTTCTTTTATCTCCAACTTCCCCATATTTGTCTGTTGTAGCTGGTGCACACTGTTCACCAACTACTTGCTGGTGAACACACTTCACCAGCAAGTAGTTTGATTGTATTAAGATTTGTTTGTGGGCATCATGTCCTTTATTGGACACAGAAGTGCACACAATAGACTCAGAAGTGGGAAGAAGGAGTGTGAGTAAGCAGACTCAAACCCAAGCACCTAGAAAGGAGACTCAAGCCCCCAGAATATGGGTCACCTGTTCAAACTGGTGAAACAGGCTTTAAAACATCAGAATCTGTTTATTTTCATTGTATATCACCAAGTGTCACAATGGCTATCGAGACCAGCTGTCAGGCGACTAAACTGTGACAATAACTACCTGCCACGTCTGAAAAGCAGGTTGATGAGAGAAGCGAGAGTGGTTTAAAAGCAGATGTGAGTCCAAAATAAAGAGATGAAAGGAGCTGAATTTTTTTTGTAGATGTCATGCGAACTGTTATTAGTTGATGTGGGTTCATCACTACCAGAAATGTGAAATAATTAAACATCCAATCCAATTATATTTTAATCTAACCTAAAAAACAGAGTTTCATGAAGTGCTGTATGAAGCAGCAAAGCATGGCACAGCAATAAAACAATAAAAACAGTGATGAAGACAAAGTAAGAACACAGCACTATCATTCTGGGTTAAAAGCCAAGTAGTTTAAATTAGTTTCAACGTGTGTTTTAAAAAAACAGGCAACCAGCGGGAAATCCTAACATGGACAGACAGATAATTCCAAAGTCTATGGCTGTGATAGATGAAAAAAAACAAAACCCAAACAAACAAAATCCCCAAACAGGAAATCAGTGCACCCTAGCAGAAGTGAACAACAATAACAGCAGGACTCTGAAATTTAAACCCAGTAAATGGTACACCTGCGTTTCCTGTTTGTAAGACTGTCTCCTGTGTAATAACAGTCTCAAACAGTCATTGCGCTCCGGGATGCACTGTGAGGAATCTCACTAATGCTGCAACTGCAAGGAGCGCACATATTACAAGGATCAGTTCTCAGAAAGAACTGCAGACAGTCTCCAGCTGATGACCAACAGAGCAATCAGATCTCAAACGTCTGCTGTGATCTATAATCATAATCTCTCAATCAGCATCCAGCAGGTTAATGTGCACTTTGAAGGAGAAAAGGTTTCAACAGTTAATAAAGGCTTCTGTCTAAAACAGAGAAGCTGTTCCAACAGATGGACAAAAGATTTCTTTGAACTGTTAAGCTTTGATTTGCACTTAATGTTTTTACTTTTGAAGAATTACTTTATTTGAACCTGTCCAGGTTCAAATAAGCATGGAGAAG
Organism: Astatotilapia calliptera; assembly: GCF_964374335.1. Lineage (NCBI taxonomy): Eukaryota > Metazoa > Chordata > Actinopteri > Cichliformes > Cichlidae > Astatotilapia > Astatotilapia calliptera. The sequence continues at coordinate 16,323,221 of NC_137429.1, forward strand.
ACTTCTTTGTCTTGGACGTGAACATGCCAGTGATTCACAGACATCCCCCCCCTCTCTCCCTCTCCCCGAGAAAGGGAGGGGGTAAGCAGAGACATTGCGTAGGCGGATATGCGTGGAGAGAGAGAGACCCACTGACACACAGGAAGAGAGACTATTTACATCCACGTTTGACGGACTTAAAAGTTTAAAACACAAATCTTTCGTTTCGTTACAGGTTTGGATTGAAATGATGACGGCTTCTCACCCAGACTGTCCACAAAGTTCTCTCCATGCGGGACACGGGACTTTCAGGGTCCATCCTTACGATTCCTCCTTGGTCACTCTCTGACCATCTGACGTGACGTTCTCGTTATTAAAAAAAAAAATGGACAAACCAAAGCACTGTGTCACTTTAGTTTCCCCCCCCCTAAGCGGTCTTTGCAACCAGGCAGAAAGTCAACAGAAAGTTGCAGCCAAGCGCGTCCAGGATGGAAACACATCAGCTGTTAGTGGCCGTTCACTTCCTCCCCCTAGAACTGACATATGTCCGGGGTATGATAATGAGGAAGAGACAGATTAACACACACATTCACACGTTAACATAAGAAGACGCGTTGCAGACTTTGCGGATGTGAATAATGAGCATAGCCACAGGAAAAAAAAACTGGTGTCAAGCCAGCCTCCAATTCGAGACTTGCAGTCAAGCCAGCCTCCAGTTGATTTTACGTTCCCTGTGTATTCAAAGTATTACGGGAATGGATGTGGAAACCAGATTTCAAAATAAAAGCCAACTTCGAGTGAATTAACAGATATGTTAAGAACATAATAACATATAATTTAGGCTTTTTTTTTTTTAGAAACTCTAATGTTACATCTACATGACACAGCCTTGTACCCTAATTGTGCCCTGTCAAGGCCATCTTATTTTGGATTTCAAAGTAAAAGCCCTGTGAATCTTCATTTTTGAACTACTCGTTCAATGAATTCATAATGCTCTTAAAAGCAAAAGTCGTATTTCCAAATACTATTTGAACTTTGTATCAACACTTTCCAACCGCAGTCTTTTTCACAGTAATACCATATCAAATAAATTCTTTCTGATTTTGCTTTTCATAGTAATGGCCCTTTGAAATTGCTGATATTTGACTTAATCTTCTAACGATTCAAAATGCTCTAAAATGGAAAATTCCTGTTTCCACAGGGTAATTCCACTCCAGATCAACAGTATACAACCCCACGGTGATACCATATCAATATCAAGTCATTCTGATTTTGCTTTCAAAAATAAAAGCCCTTTCAAATTGTCCATAATTGACCTAACTTTCAGTTATTTCAAAATGCTCTAAAATGAAAAATTCTTGTTTCCACAGGGTAATTCCACCTTAGATCAACAGTATACAACCCCACAGTGACACCATATCAATATCAAGTCATTCTGATTATGCCTTCCAAAATAAAAGACTTTTCAAATTGTCCATAGTTGACCTACCTTTCAGTGATTTCAAAATGCTCTAAAATGGAAAATTCCTGTTTCCACAGGGTAATTCCACTTTAGATCAACAGTATACAACCCCACGGTGATACCATATCAATATCAAGTCATTCTGATTTTGCTTTCAAAAATAAAAGCCTTTTCAAATTGTCCATAATTGACCTAACTTTCAGTGATTTCAAAATGCTCTTAAATAGAATTTTGCTGTTTCCACAGGGTAATTCCACTTTAGATCAACAGTATACAACCCCACAGTGATACCATATCAATATCAAGTCATTCTGATTTTGCTTTTCATAGTAATGGCCCTTTGAAATTGCCGATATTTGACTTAATCTCCTAACGATTCAAAATGCTCTAAAATGAAAAATTCTTGTTTCCACAGGGTAATTCCACCTTAGATCAACAGTATACAACCTCACAGTGATACCATATCAATATCACGTCATTCTGATTTTGCTTTCAAAAATAAAAGCCCTTTCAAATTGTCCACAATTGACCTAACTTTCTGTGATTTCAAAATGCTCTAAAATGAAAAATTCTTGTTTCCACAGGGTAATTCCACTTTAGATCAATAGTATACAACCTCACAGTGATACCATATCAATATCAAGTCATTCTGATTTTGCCTTCCAAAATAAATGCCCTTTCAAATTGAACATATACGGCCCACTTTTTTGACGATTTCAAAATGTTCTTAAAAAGAATTTTGCTGTTTCCACAGGATAATTTCACTTTAGTTCAACAGTATACAACCTCACGATGTTACCATATCAATATCAAGTCATTCTGATTTTGCTTTCAAAAATAAAAGCATTTTCAAACTGCCCATATCTGACTTGATCCTGGAACTATTTCAAAATGCTCTAAAATGGAAAATTCCTGTTTCCACAGGGTAATTCCACCTTAGATCAACAGTATACAGCCCCACAGTGATACCATATCAATATCAAGTCATTCTGATTTTGTTTTCAAAAATAAAAGCCCTTTCAAATTGTCCACAATTGACCTAACTTTCAGTGATTTCAAAATGCTCTAAAATGGAAATTTCCTGTTTCCACAGGATAATTTCACTTTAGGTCAACAGTATACAACCTCACGATGTTACCATATCAATTTCAAGTAATTCTGATTATGCCTTCCAAAATAATGGCCTGTTGAAAATGCCCATAATTTACCTAACTTTCAGTGATTTCGGAATGCTCTAAAAAGGAAATTTTCTGTTTCCACAGAATAATTTCACTTTAAATCAACAGTATACAACCTCACGATGTTACCATGTCAATTTCAAGTCAGTCTGATTTTGCTTTTCAAAATAAAAGCTTTTTCAATTTGCCCATATATGACTTACTCTTGGAGCGAATTCAAAATGCTCTAAGATGGAAAATTGCTGTTTCCACAGCATAATTCCACTTTAGATCAATAGTATCCAACCCCACAGTGATACCATATCAATATCAAATCAGTCTGATGTTGCCTTCCAAAATAAAAGACTTTTCAAATTGCCGATATGCGACCTACTCTTTTAAAGAATTCAGAACGCTCTAAAAATGAAACTTGCTCTTTCCACAGGATGAATCCATGTTAGATCAAAAGTGTACATCCACACCATGGTACTACTTCAATTTCAAGTCATTCTGATTTTGCCTTCCAAAATAATGGCCTGTTGAAAATGCCAATAACTTACCTAACTTTCAGTGATTTCGGAATGCTCTAAAAAGGAAATTTTCTGTTTCCACAGAATAATTTCACTTTAAATCAACAGTATACAACCCCACAGAGATACGATGTTAAGATCAAGTCACTCTGATTTTGCCTTCCAAAATAAAAGTATTTTCAAATTGCCCATAGACGACCTACTCGTTTAACGATTTCAAAATGCTCTTAAATTGAAAGATGCTGTTTCCACAGGATAATTCCACTTTAGATCAACAGTATCCAACCCGACAGTAAAACCATGTAAATTTTATGTTGGTCTGATTTCGCCTTTCAAATTAATGGCCCGTCGAATTTGTCCATATGTGATATACTCTTTCAATTATTTCAGAATGTTTTAAAAATGAAAATTGCTGTTTCAACACATATTGGGTTTTCATTTTGAAAAGCAAAATCAGACTCAATTGATTATGACAGAATTGAATCATAAAGATGATGTAAAAGGAAGCTGAAATTGCCACTAGGTTGTAATTGATAGTACGTTTATATTTTAAGTCTGTGGAAAGATGTCATTCTAAATAAAGAAATTACAAAACAGCTTGCAAACCAACCATGACATCTTTCCACAGACTTAAAATATAAACGTACTATCAATTACAACCTAGTGGCAATTTCAGCTTCCTTTTACATCATCTTTATGATTCAATTCTGTCATAATCAATTGAGTCTGATTTTGCTTTTCAAAATGAAAACCCAATATGTGTTGAAACAGCAATTTTCATTTTTAAAACATTCTGAAATAATTGAAAGAGTATATCACATATGGACAAATTCGACGGGCCATTAATTTGAAAGGCGAAATCAGACCAACATAAAATTTACATGGTTTTACTGTCGGGTTGGATACTGTTGATCTAAAGTGGAATTATCCTGTGGAAACAGCATCTTTCAATTTAAGAGCATTTTGAAATCGTTAAACGAGTAGGTCGTCTATGGGCAATTTGAAAATACTTTTATTTTGGAAGGCAAAATCAGAGTGACTTGATCTTAACATCGTATCTCTGTGGGGTTGTATACTGTTGATTTAAAGTGAAATTATTCTGTGGAAACAGAAAATTTCCTTTTTAGAGCATTCCGAAATCACTGAAAGTTAGGTAAGTTATTGGCATTTTCAACAGGCCATTATTTTGGAAGGCAAAATCAGAATGACTTGAAATTGAAGTAGTACCATGGTGTGGATGTACACTTTTGATCTAACATGGATTCATCCTGTGGAAAGAGCAAGTTTCATTTTTAGAGCGTTCTGAATTCTTTAAAAGAGTAGGTCGCATATCGGCAATTTGAAAAGTCTTTTATTTTGGAAGGCAACATCAGACTGATTTGATATTGATATGGTATCACTGTGGGGTTGGATACTATTGATCTAAAGTGGAATTATGCTGTGGAAACAGCAATTTTCCATCTTAGAGCATTTTGAATTCGCTCCAAGAGTAAGTCATATATGGGCAAATTGAAAAAGCTTTTATTTTGAAAAGCAAAATCAGACTGACTTGAAATTGACATGGTAACATCGTGAGGTTGTATACTGTTGATTTAAAGTGAAATTATTCTGTGGAAACAGAAAATTTCCTTTTTAGAGCATTCCGAAATCACTGAAAGTTAGGTAAATTATGGGCATTTTCAACAGGCCATTATTTTGGAAGGCATAATCAGAATTACTTGAAATTGATATGGTAACATCGTGAGGTTGTATACTGTTGACCTAAAGTGAAATTATCCTGTGGAAACAGGAAATTTCCATTTTAGAGCATTTTGAAATCACTGAAAGTTAGGTCAATTGTGGACAATTTGAAAGGGCTTTTATTTTTGAAAACAAAATCAGAATGACTTGATATTGATATGGTATCACTGTGGGGCTGTATACTGTTGATCTAAGGTGGAATTACCCTGTGGAAACAGGAATTTTCCATTTTAGAGCATTTTGAAATTGTTCCAGGATCAAGTCAGATATGGGCATTTTGAAAATGCTTTTATTTTTGAAAGCAAAATCAGAATGACTTGATATTGATGTGGTAACATCGTCCGGTTGTATACTGTTGACCTAAAGTGAAATTATCCTGTGGAAACAGCAATTTTCACTTTTAGAGCATTTTGAAATCTTTAAAAGAGTAGGTCGTATCTTGGCAATTTGAAAAGTCTTTTATTTTGGAAGGCATAATCAGAATGACTTGATATTGATATGGTAACATCGTGAGGTTGTATACTGTTGACCTAAAGTGAAATTATCCTGTGGAAACAGCAAAATTCTTTTTAAGAACATTTTGAAATCGTTAAAAAAGTAGGTCGTATATATGCTCAATTTGAAAGGGCATTTATTTTGGAAGGCATAATCAGAATGACTTGATATTGATATGGTGTCACTGTGGGGTTGTATACTGTTGATCTAAAGTGGAATTACCCTGTGGAAACAGGAATTTTCCATTTTAGAGCATTTTGAAATCACTGAAAGGTAGGTCAATTATGGACAATTTGAAAAGGCTTTTATTTTGGAAGGCATAATCAGAATGACTTGATATTGATATGGTATCACTGCGGGGTTGTATACTGTTGATCTAAAGTGGAATTACCCTGTGGAAACAAGAATTTTTCATTTTAGAGCATTTTGAATCGTTAGGAGATTAAGTCAAATATCGGCAATTTCAAAGGGCCATTACTATGAAAAGCAAAATCAGAAAGAATTTATTTGATATGGTATTACTGTGAAAAAGACTGCGGTTGGAAAGTGTTGATACAAAGTTCAAATAGTATTTGGAAATACGACTTTTGCTTTTAAGAGCATTATGAATTCATTGAAAGAGTAGTTCAAAAATGAAGATTCACAGGGCTTTTACTTTGAAATCCAAAATAAGATGGCCTTGATAGTGACAGGGCACAACTAGGGTACAAGGCTGTGTCATGTAGATGTAACATTAGAGTTTCTAAAATAAAAAAAAAGCCTAAATTATATGTTATTATGTTCTTAACATATCTGTTAATTCACTCGAAGTTGGCTTTTATTTTGAAATCTGGTTTCCACATCCATTCCCGTAATACTTTGAATACACAGGGAACGTAAAATCAACTGGAGGCTGGCTTGACTGCAAGTCTCGAATTGGAGGCTGGCTTGACACAAGTAAAAAAAAAGTTCGTAAAACTCTGTGACAGATACCGAAGCGCTGCTCTGAAACGGCGCTGCCAGGATCCACCTGAGAACACGCATTCATGATTAAATGACTGAGACCGCCACATATATAAGCACATGTTTATTGTTTGCATGAATACATTAATGAAATGGAACACAGAGGATACCTTTTGACTGAATTAGACACCATTCAAAGAGACCCATAAACCAAGACAGAGTCATTATTTTCACAAGTTACAAAAATAAATCATAAGGCATATGCACGAGCAATAAAATATTTCTGAAGATAGCTTCTTGATTTTATGAATCTTCTTTTTGTGCATCATAAATGGGTGACTTCACCAGCCAGTTGTTGCTGAGTGCTGCATATGAAGGATAATAATACAATGCCTTTTATGGGTACATAGAGAGCTGTGCAAAGTCTCAGAAATAGCTCCAGCTGATGCGATATGAGTCAGCTGATAGCCGCAAGTCTTAAAAAACAAAACAAAACAAAAAAAACCCCAACAAAAAAACATCTGGGGGCGTGAAGGTGGCCTGTTCCAAACCACCAACCCCCTCCCCCCGCTCATGACACACTGTAGAGTCAGGTCAACTGAGCACGAATGAGTCACATTGGCATTAGAAAAGAGCATGTCCCAAATTTGGTTTCATCTGATTTTAGCTTCTTAAAAATACCTTATTTCCAGTGACGTCATTGACCAATTGGACGTGACTCACCTCTAAGTTCCATTATTAAGCAGATATCTCTTAGTGAAAATGTTTTTAGCCCTTCGTACTGTCACCATCGAATCAAATGCTCACAAAGTCACAATTATTCTCACTTTTCATTTGGTTTGTAACTCTGGGGCAAATTTTAGGGCTCTGTTATTTTTTATATAGAACGATTTCTAATGGTAGTTAAGCAGCTGTTGATGTTTTTATATGTAGGAAATAATATGCAATTTCTACAACATGGAAGAGGTGGAAGTAAGATAACCGTTATTTTTACAATCAAAGAACTGAAACGGTGCGCTGCAGTATCTACGGGGAGGCTGTTAACATATTTGCAGCAGAAGTAGCTGCTCTATGAACTGAAAGGCAGAAGCTGCAAGCTAAAGAACTAAGAAGTTATATATTTATTGGGCTCAGCCGCACAACACCTCCTCGCAGCACTGCGGAGGCGGTGCTGCTGTGGTCAAGAGTGGAGAGTAAAAAAACAGAAAAGAAAAGCCCAGCGTCAAAGCAGAAGTGCCTTTTAAAACGAGAAGTAATTTCCGATACGTCGGTTGACCAACAACAGATATCTCCTTTGCATGAGGCTTGCTGCAGTAACCTTTTCTAATAACTCATTATCACGAGAGCCTTGAAAGACTAGAATATTTAGCTTTTATTTCAAAACGCTGATTAAAGCTAATCAATTACTGTTGTAACATTATTTGTAAAAAAAAAATTAATATTTGTAAAAATAAGCAGGAAGGAAAAAACAAAAGGATGTCAGAGTAAGAATAGACTAAGAATATAAATAAATGCATGATCACATCATAAACTGTGTCAGTAATAGTTCATATTTCCTGAGGGGATAAATATTAGATACATCATAATAGAAATAGACTGATGCAGGACTTTCATGCAGTGGATGAATTCTCCTCATTGGGCTCTGGAAGAGGAAAAGAGCAAAACATGAGAAAAACTCTCCCCTACTCCATGTGATCGAATTAGCCTCTTCCATACGGATAGATAACAGCAAGTACTCGATAAGTGATTCTCTGGCCTTACTGAGGTTACTTCAACAGGAGAAGGGCTTAAGTGTTCACCTGTCCATGTCCGGTAAACAGGAAGCTTGAGAGCAGGGTGCGTGATCTCCACGCAGACTCTCAGACGTGCCCTCTCGTTTTCTTTGAGAACCCTGCTCAAGTTGACCTTATTGATGTGCAGCGCGCTCGGGTCGTCCTCTCCGTCCTTCTCGCCGTCTGACGTCGAGTCCTCATCCCTGTCTATGGTGTTATTCTCCTCATCCACGTTTTCGTCGATGTACTGTATTCCTTCGATGTCAGGGTCTGTGACTGCCGCTTTTGTTTCTGAAAAGTGATGAAAGTTCAAAAAACACATACAGAGCTGTATATTTTTGCTTTCTTACGATCACCCTCGCTTGTAAAATGAAAGTGGACATTTTAATGCACACCAAAGAAAGATTTACTTCAGTGTTTATTTTCCTTTAAAAATAATCCTAGGGGATAGCGTTCCACGTTTAGTCTACCAGACCATAGACAGTAGAAAGCATTCAGACTTTCAGCTTTCCAGGTGTATGTAAACTGCATTCTATCCGACGGCCAGCAGATGGCGACAGTTGCATGGCAAAAAGAATAAAATTGAGTCTGTTTCGTATATTTTGGTCACAATATGGAGGATTATCTATGATATGAAAAGCTCATTGTCTAATGAGCTGTCAGTCCCAGATCATTAGCCAGTGTGGGTGTAGTTTTAAACTCAAAACCATCAGAAACCAGTGGGTTCCATCTGTATTTTATACCATCTTTGACTCTAAGAAAGGTTACAACTGAATTTGTCCTATCTATCTATCTATCTATCTATCTATCTATCTATCTATCTATCTATCTATCTATCTATCTATCTATCTATCTATCTATCTATCTATCTATCTATCTATCTATCTATCTATCTATCTATCTATCTATCTATCTATCTATCTATCTATCTATCTATCTATCTATCTATCTATCTATCTATCTATCTATCTATCTATCTATCTATCTATCTATCTATCTATCTATCTATCTATCTCCTTTTACGTGTAGATATTTATGTATCTCAGTACTTATTGCATATCCATTTGTTTGTCTCTTCAGCGGTTCGTTTGTCTGACTCGGTTGGCTTGTGGACATCTCCAGGGCACACACGCTTTTCATTTCTCTTTGTCCATCATCTCCGATCTCCTCCGTCTCATTGGACACCAGTGGCAAGAGCGTGGGTCCTCCTGCTGACCACTGTAACTTGGCCTTTGGGTGACCTCCCTTCAACAAGAGGGAGAACACACCAATGCCTTCGCTGCTCCAGCAGACTGAGATTGATGGAGGAATGGATGGAGCGACTGAGGAACAAGGGATACAGATAGTTACCGTTGGAACATCCTTGAGACTTTAATCGTGCAGTTTAAAAAGCAGGTAAAAGTGCGTCAGTCAGTCCTACCAATGTCAGCATTTCTCCAGTGTTTCTCAACAGGATCCTGTAGGGAACAGTGTCTCACTCTACAAATAATCCCTCCTCTTTTGTCGATTTTCTCCTGATTTGTTGCCCTTCTCTTCAGAGTGGCTGTCGCCCTGTAGCGTCTGGGTTCAGTCTGTATGGGGCCCCATATCTCTCCTCCCTCTATCACCTCCTCCTCTCCATCATCTTGCTCTCCCTCCCTGAATCTAAGCCAAGTCACTGAAATGTTCGGAGGGTAGAAATCTGTGATTTCACATCCTAGAGTTTGATCTTGGGAAATGGTGGAGCTGACAATTTCAGACACGCACGGCCTCCTGATGAATCCTGTTTGGGATCAAAATAAAAAAATAATCTTTGATTTTTCAACATTTCCCCCATTCCCTCCTCATCCCTCATCCTTACCTCTGGTCTCCCGGGTGATGGGCTGCTTCAGGGCAATGTGGTGGACGCTAACCCACACTTTAGTTGCTCCTTTCTCCAGTTCAGCGCGGGGAAGTTTACACTGGCTGTAGGCTGAAAAGAATCCCTCCGAATTGGGCCGAGGGGAGGACGATGCCTGGGACGCCACGGGGCTGAGCTCACCGCCCTGGCAGAACCAGCGGAAAGTGATGACGTCTGGATGGAAATGGGATGCTCGGACTGTCAGGCTGATGACATCTGGAAGATGGAAATGTCATCAATGGTAGCCTCCTGCAAACAGGTTAACTTTAAATATGCAATACAAAAGGATAGTCTTCTTGAATTACCCGAGTCTCTTTGTGTTTCTGCCAGCTGTATTTCTGACACCTCAGGAGGAGCTGGGCAACAAAACATACAAGTGATTCAGCTGCAGGACTTACAAAAATAAACTGAATAATAGAAAAAAACATGTTCTTACACAGAACAGTGAACTTCTCTGACACCCTCTCCTCCACGATCTTGTCCTTGCCTATGTAGGACACCTGGCACTTAAACACAGCACCCTTGTGGATTGAAATCTTGGGGATGAAGGTGAGCGAGGAGATCAGCTGTTGAGTGCCGTTTTTGGACGAGTGCAGCGGCCCCTGAGTGTGCAGCTTGTAGTAACCCATTTCACCTCTGGAGGGCAGCAGAGGACCTTTCTCTGACACTGGGGAGGTGAGAGTTAGACCATAGGGTAGATGGATGGTGATTAGGGGGTTACAGAGGCAGTTAAAGTTAGCTTTGGAAGTCCCTGTGAGTGTTAGGTGGTCAATTGTTAGATCAACGTGTTAAAGAGGGGGAAACAGAGGACGTTAAAGGGTGTTTGCGAGAAAAATCCAACATGTGTAGCACCAACACTTGCATTTCATTTCCCCAGTTCCCTAAACAACCAGCTTCCATCACCAAAAATTGCTTTAAAGATTGATTCTGCTGTGCTTTAAATATGTGTAAATTAATTCCTTCATTCAAACAATAAGTGTAACAGCTGGAGCACAGAAAAAAAAGGAGAATGCGACGCATCCTACCTGCGAGGGAGTTGTCAAAAATAGGGGTGTCATTGAGAAACCATGCGGTCTGCACCTGGTCCACCCTCCTGCCTTCAATGCTCAGTGACACCCTCCCCTTTTGACCTACTATCACTCGGGGAGGGAGGATGATCCCTGACACGCTGAGAGATTTCTGTTTCTCTGAGCAGGGTCACAAGCAATTATAAAATAAGAGACACTGAGAGAGAGAGAGAGAGATAAGGTGATATATTCACATACAAATATGCCTTTAAATTCCTTATCTACAGCTCCACACTTGGAGTAAGGTGAATAATGCCATAGTGAACATCAGTGGATTAAAATGTCTTCATGCAAGCACAATCATTCGCGTAAGGAAATCCCAGAAATTTGGATGAGTGGTGAAAACACAGCATTCAGATGAAGAGATTCAACTCTTTGGTGTTGGTGGACCTTTTTTTGATAAAGATCCGAATTCAAAAGGGGGCGCTGTTGTGTTGTAATGCTTTTAGCTTTTCTGTAAGGATGAAGCTTACTTGGAAACTACAGTGGGAGAAAATGACAAACGTGAAGTCACGCTCTTATTATTCAGAACTTTTTCAAGGCTTTTCTCGAGTATGTGTATTTTCCGAGACTAAAAAAACTACAACTTCCTCCTCTCTAAAGGTTTTGTACAAATTTAGTTCCTCCTTAGTCACAAAGGACAAAAATAGACTTTGCCTTATTTCTTCAATCCCTTGAGTATCACAAATCTCCTGCTGCAGTTACTGCGTGGTGAGCTCTGACTCACCATCTCTTCTCCTCCAAGAAAAGCCAAAGCAAAGCAGGAAGACCAGCACTATAGAGATGCACATCATAGCCACGGCTGCTTTGGCCGAGTTATTCAGCACTGGGGCCTCATCTAAGAGGAAGCAGAGAGAGATATTTATCAGATGATTCAAAGAAGGACCGGCAGTAAGAAAATAATCCAAGCAATTTTTAGTCAAAGCATTGTGTTACTTCATTATGATCTTGTGAATTGCACATTCAAAACTGGGTCATACTCTGAGGATCCAGCTTGTCCAGGTATGCTGAGCTACTGACGGGATTCACTAAACCAGGCTGGTTCACGGCACACTCCACCTTGCCACGCTGTGCCCTCTGCTCGGGGCTTAAAGTATAGTAGCGTCTGGTTCTGTAACTCCCATCTGGTTTCTGCTCAGTGACAGGCAGGTCAGGGAGGGTTGTGCCATTTTGATACCAGGACACAGACACTTCCTCTGGGTAGAAACTCTCCACGTCACAGTAAAGAGTAAGAGGAGAGTTTTTGGAGGTTGTCGGCAGGACAGAAAGCCTAAGAGTGGAAGGACCTGAAGAAGGGTAAAGAAAGTATTTTTTAAAAAAGCTTGTGGTTTGTCACAGGCTTCATCAGATTAAAGGTTTTAAAGAACAGAAGTGACGTTATGGAGTGATAGAGGATGTAATATTAGAAGTACTGTGAGAAATACTGACAGGCCATGAGGCATTAAGGCCACTAATATGGAAACAGTGACTCTCAGTGACTCACGGGTGATACTGAGCTGAAAATCCAGCTCTTGATAGTTTCCACTGTGTGAGACTTTGCAGCCAAAGGTCACATTCTGGTCCTCGTGGGAAGGATAGAAGGTCAGGTTCCCCACAGCCCTGTAGTACCCATCTGGGGTCAGTTCAACTTCAACCTGGTAGGGAGGTTGAATCACTTCTCCCGCTCTGGTCCAGGAAAAAGAGACAGGAGGAGGGTAGAAACCGTCTGCATGGCATTTAAGCTGGGTCTTAGTGTCCAGCACCACCCACTGATGAGGAACTGAGAGAGTGGGAGATGCTGAAGGGGATGGGGGGAGAAGAAGAAATTAAATTGAGCTTAATTTTTAGATTCAGATGTGATCATAGGTGAGAAAAAGGAATCAAAACCACGAGAACGGAAACAAGACGTACCGATGATACTAAATGTAACGTTGCTGTAGTGCAGAATAGTAAAGTTGTAGCTGATGGTGCATTCATACATCCCCTGCAGGTCAAGACTGGCTTTGAGGACGACCAGCGAGAAGTCCCCATTGACGAAGTCAGCGTTGTCCCAGCTGAAGCCTTCCTTTATTTGGGTTGCTGCTTTTCCAAACGAGGCGATTTCAGAGCCATTTTTTATCCAGCTGACTGCGATCAGAGACTGGTTTATGTTGTCCCCCTCAGCAAAGAGCGTCACGTTGCAGGGGAGGGTTGCGTTTGTATTTGGACTGGCCTGAATTTCACTCGAAGACACTGAAAGTAGAGAGAGATGGACGGAAAAAAACAAAACGGGAATCATTAAGGCTCCTTACTTCAACACATGAGGGCTTGGAAGATGCAATGTGCCCTTTTTTGTGTGGTTGGGTCTGCATTTCAGGAACCCCCACACCACCACCAAAAAAAACTATGTTACAGACAATACTATGTTATGATCAAAAGTTGTTACATATTCAATAAATGTTTCCAGTGCACTTGGTAAGAAGTGCCATGACTTCTTGAGTTATTGGGTTGTTTTTTTGTTTAACTCTTGTCCTGTAACATTTGTGAAACAACTTCTTCTTTAGAAAGAAGAAATATCACAATCTTCCTCTTACAACTGGAAAGGTTGCCGCGAAACTGACTGACAAACCAGTTACATGACCTTATGGCATTTTCCTGTTTTTGCTGATGCAAAACAGAACCATTTGAGTTCTTTTAAAAACGAAAATAACCCAGGGCACAAACATGCACCTTGTACATATATTGTTTAGTGGAAGATACAAAATTGTCTGTCTAATGTGTTTGACTTAATTATGTAATAAATGTCATTAGAAAGCACCGAGAACAAAGTAAAACCGTAAAAGCAAATAGCTGTCTAAGGCTGGACAAATAACACTTGTCCAGTTTGTTGACTTAAATTAAATGAACAGTGAATACATTCTCTCTTTTCATCCCTGAGAGTAAATCAGTAATCTGACTACACTTTATTGATTCAGTGCAAATACAAGGCCTTTAAGACAGGCCCGGCCATCCAATCAGCTTAATTAGTAACTAGTACAATAAACACTTCTTGGCAGGTGTAACACAAAGCGGTGGAAAAATTTCTATCAGCATGAAGCGCTTATTTACGTTTCTCGCTAAATGACGGGTCGATCAAAGCAGATTAACAAGCAACCTAAGAATGGAGGTCAAACTGTACTGTTGACGCTTTTGACAGGCTATTTTTGAAAAGCACCTCGAATCAGTTAATAGCAAACTTCGTGCTGATGCACCAAAGAGGAAGAGGTTATTTTTCGTTTATACTCACTGATGTCACTTTAAGTTCGACATGGTGGAGAGAGACTTATATTGCATTACCAGGTTTATATTACATATTTTCTAGAAGTTAAGCTGTGATGCATTGTGTCTGATGGGCTGTTAATACTGTGCCACTTCCACTTAATAAGCGGCTGAACTTCACCAGACATTATAAACCCAACAGCCGCATTAGGCAGCACTGGCCACACTGGCCTATAAAGAAAACAACAAAAGCTACATGAATATTAAAAATCACTCACGTCTCACTTCACATACTGTTATATCGCACTGTTACATACACTGTAACTTAATCCAGGAATCAACACAACATAAAGGTCAGGTGGATGCTCACAATGTCTAACACTTAAGGTCTTTAATATGCACCATCCATACTAAAAGATTCACTTATAGCCCACCTGAGGTAGCCCACCTCATACCTTGTCATCAGCCAGAGTAAGATCAGTGCCGCCTCTGTAAACATCCATAATACTCACCATGCTTTATCAGAGTCAGGAGGACAGCATAGGCGAGGACTTTACACTGCATGGCTGGGCTTGTCTTGAGACCGACTTCTTATCATCAGGTCCTTTTCCCTGTCTTATATAGAGCTACGAGGTGACAGTGGGCGGGATTGTCCTGCAAGTCGGTGAAATAAGAAATATCGTTCCTGGACCTCGGGAGTGAAAGGAGGCCCTTGATATGTGTACGTTCCTCCAGAAGCAAGCAAGGCCTGGAGAGCAACAGGGTGGAAACGGGAGAGAGGAAAAAAGGAGGGAGATGTGCAGGGACGCACAAATGGGGAAACTGGTCACTTAAAATTCAGACGGGCCTCAGGCCAAGGTTTCGGGGCTACTTTACATTGGTGCAGTGTTGCCATGAACAAACAGAGTGAGTAATCCCACTGAGTTTATGTGGGCAAACACTCAGGCGAGACTACAACTCTTTTCTGTCTGTGGGAGGGTTCGGGTGCCGATGCATTTTGCGGAGAAAAGGAGGTTCTTTTATGCCCCTCTGTACAAGCCCCCCTGTCTCTTCAGTCAGCTCCTCTGATAATATTTAACCAGAACAAGCGCTTGATGTCTGAAGAGAACAAAAGGTGTTATCTAGTCAATCCCCCCTCTTAACAGTCATTAACTTGATTAGGAGTTTAAATTGTTTGACTTTGCACTTTAATTGGTCTTAACACGCACATCAGTCAAGGGTTAATTTCTGATCCAGAGGGGATGTGCGTCACTGAGCTGAAGTAGTCAGTCAGTATTTTTCTGCTGTACTTTGCATGAGGAGGAAACAAAAGCAAGAACTGAAAGTGTGATTAATGTGACCCAAATCCTTGTTCGTCTTGAACCTGTGCTCACATCCAGCTCTTTGTGACTGAACTTTGTGTTTTCTCTTCTTGACACGCTCGCTGCTTTCATCAGGCTGGAAGATTGAGTGAAGAGGAGGGGCATGTGAATCTGGGCCAGCTGATCGAAGGAATGAAGTTATTTAACTATTGTGAACATTTTGCTTTTGTCTCATTGATGCTCTTATTCAATATGTGACCATGACGTCAGCAAAAACCTTTGAAGCTGAAGTATGAGGAAAATAAGTTTATGATTTGAATACAAGGTAGAAATAAAAAAAGATGTCAGCTTTATAAAGGCCTTTATGGTTTGTGTGTGATTATTAAAACAACACACATTCCCAGCTTGTCAGAACTTCTATAATTAAGAATCATTATCAAGACATACTCAGTGATTTGTTTGTTTCTGGGTATCTCAGCAACCATTTCTTCTGTTTCAAGAAAACAGCCCGAAGCTTCCAATATACCCTCTGCAGTGGTCGCTTCGCTCAGAGCCTCGCTGTCGTCACACAGATGCTGTCATCCAAGGTGTAAGAAGCCGCTGCAGTATTGTCCTAAACGATAGGTGTCGCCATTTAGTCAATAGTGGAGAAAACGTGCTAACAGGGAGCATAAGAAGTTAAAACCAGGAGCCAAGACTTTGTTAAGTGTCAAGTGTTGTTTTGCAAATTTCTTTCCACAAACTCAAGCTCCTAAACATATACAACATCTCACTCTGTGTATTTGTACATCTCTGAGCTTCTGTGCAGGATTATTCTTAAAATGGTGGTAATAACTGGCATGATCTGAGCTTAAAAAGGCAATATTTGCCTGTCAGTTTGTTGTAGCTTAATAATATCCTAGATTAATAAAGTTATTCAGTTATTCAGAAAGGTGTTTAGAAATGCATTGGTGGTGGCGTTTAGGAAAGACTACTGAGTGTTTTAGGCCTGAAACTGGTGTTGCAACTTCCATTGTGGGAGGTCACAGGGTGAAAGTGCAGCAGTATAAAGAAACAGGTGTGCTGCATTTTTAACCCAGGACAAAATTAGAGCACTGCTTCCGAATGCACACAGCAAGTGTTTTTTTTTCCATTAGATCTATTCTCTTCCTGTCAATTTGAAGGAGGAATGCATAGGAGGAAATGACGGTACTGAACGTGCCAATAATAGTCATTACATGCTGTCACAGCAAAATCTCCAGTGTTAAATTAACACTTTTGACAGTGTTATATGTTTAAAAGTAACCTAGTCAGTTTTGAAGATTAACAATGGCTAACACTGAGCAGTGCTGATTTTCTAACACTGGACTATTTCTAACATTTTGAGTTATTTTCCAGTGTTAGAAAATCAGCACTGCTCAGTGTTAGCCATTGTTAATCTTCAAAACTGACTAGGTTACTTTTAAACATATAACACTGTCAAAAGTGTTAATTTAACACTCAACAGTGTTGTATTTAACACCCAGAGGTGTGGAACCATATAGACACTCTCTAGTGTTAATTTAACACTGGAGGTGTGGTTACATTTCTAGCAAACAGTACAACAGATTATGGCGTAAGCTAAGGCGTAGGGTTTCAGATAGGTTTGTGGATAGGTTGACAAAATTTACATTACCTAGACCAAAACAGGCCACTGTGGACTTGTGGACATATGAAAACTATAACCAGTTAACCTCAGTGGTGTGTACAGAAAGTCTTAACTACAGACACCGACCCCTTGTTGATGTCTCCCATTTATTTGCCCTGCAAATTATAGTCTTTGTTTTCCTGCTCTCACTCAGGCTTATGCAGACATGACTGCTGTGTATAAGTAACCCAAAAGAACTTAGATGTAACAATTTCTTGATTGAAAGTTGTACATTTGTTTTGTGGATAAAGCTCATAAGGTAATTACATTTTATATTTGTGGTTGTGTGGGTGCACAGAAGTCCTCAGCAAGAAAATACTGTATGTGACTCCAGTTCTTTTTGCACATCACCTAATCAAGTTCACCGCTACTAGCAAGACTGAAGTCTGTTGTGCCCATCTTGTGACATGTACCCTGTGCAGCATGAAGATAAAATATGAGTACATAGGATGGTGAGTAACCACCCACAACATGGGAATCACTCTGCTTCACTTTCATGACAGGCTTTATACATTCATTTTTTAAAGTGATGTGGTTTTAATAGTCAGCCCAGTCTTATTCCATACCCACATCAACACCATGCACCATTACATTATTAAGTAGCCTAGTGGAAGTCCAACTGGATTGTTTGTTCACCATCTTGCCTTGCATATAAAACTGTATACATTTTGTTTTTATTAACATAGGTAACATCCGACATCCTGAGCAATAATATAAACCTGCCCAGGTTAGGGCAGACAAACCAAGTGACGGCTGGACATCAGCTGTTCCCACCTGAGGAACTGGTATGGGTGCAGGAAATGGCTGGACCTTAGTCGCCCTGGGAACAGGAACAGGTGGACAGGTATGCTCGGGGATGATCACAGGAAGACGAACAGTCTTCACAGCCACAGGTTGGGAGGCATGAACAGTCTTGTTGACGACTGGTCAAACATTACAAAAAGTTTCTATAGATGAAGGCGGGACAGCACAAACAGTTTCTGGGAAAGCTGACTCAAAAACATGGAGAACAGATTCAAACCGACACAACTGTGGAACACAAAACTCAACCTGATATGAAGCACTCAGATCAAATAGCCAGCTTAAAAATAGAGGATGCCTTCTAAAATGTCCTTAACATTTCAAACAGTATCAATTATTAATCATGGCAAAAGCGACTGAAACCAAGTGAAAGCATGTGGGCTGGGAAGCCATTTCAGCATTATATTATCATGTTATGGTCACGTCATTCTGTCATGTGATTAGAACTTACTGATTACTGAGCAGACAGGGCACACATACAAGGTGGGAATGACAATGGTGTGACAAAGAACAGAGGGAAACTGAGGACTTAAATAGACATGATTAAGAGACACAGCTGGGGAAGAGAAGGCACAGGTGAACAGAACCAATTAATGAGCAAGAAAGAAGCAAAACTGAAAAACAACCCACACAGGAGAAGAGACTATCAAACTATAACAGGCAACACTGAGACTGAGGCTAAAACACGTGAACCTGACAGGCCAAAGTAAACACAAAGACAAAACATGGAAGAAACACAGAAACACAGACTTGGCATCGGGATCGTAGGAGGGCTGGAAAAAGAATAGCAAAGAATATGATGAATGCAAAATCAGAATAAAAACCCAAGCAAAGCAAAGGTAAAGTTTAAACTGAAAACTATAACAAAGTCAAATGGAAACTATCAAACAGAAAACAGTCCCAAATATAAAACGCAGGGTACAAAACCCAGAATCGTGACACTTAAGTTATGCTGGAATGTTGACAAACCGGTTAGAATAGGCAGTGAAAGAAAACTATCACAATGACACCTCTGCCTATTGTAAATACAACTTTACTGTGAGTGAACAGGATGGCAGCCTGGATCCTCTTGGTGTGTGCGCTCATCACTCTGCAAGGTGAGCCCTAATCTTTAACAGCTTTTTTGGTTTTGTTAGAGCTATTTTGTACAATGTTTGAGAATCCGGGTAATGATGGTTTTGTATTGAAGTGTATTGTGTAAAAAATGTAAGAGAAAGTAAAGCAAAACAAACCCTCTGCTGTCAGTATGAACTTTATGAAAACAGGAATTACAGCAATACTGCTTCACTAAACAGACGTACTGTTGGTTATCAGCGATGCTTAAACTATTTTTGTTAACCTTTTGCTTAGTAACTTAGTAACAACAAGTCTTCACTGTGTCAGAACAAACCACAATGTAACATCACAATGCAGAAAGTTTTTCATGTATTCGACAGAAATACAGTGCGGCCTGCATCAAGTCAAATTTGTTGACTTGAAATAATGAGAGTAAAATGTGATCCACTTAGCTGTATTTACAGTTACGGAAAAGTTAAGGAAAAAAAGGTAAAGTAAGGGAAAAAAGCTGTAACTCTAGTGTCCCCATGTGGCTGTTGTTACACACTTATGGCAACATTCACAAAGGTTATAATTTCTAGTAACTTCTTCTCTTATTCTTACAGGCTCAAAGGCTCAGGGTGAGCACATCACATTTCATATATACCATACAACTGTGTAAATACTCTGAATGTTCATATTCCAGTGTGACTAAAATCAAGGATGAGAAATTTTATTGCATATCACCTGACACCCAGCTGTCTTTGCTCTGTCAGATTGTGGGGTGGCACCT
The DNA here is from genome assembly GCF_964374335.1 of Astatotilapia calliptera. Lineage (NCBI taxonomy): Eukaryota > Metazoa > Chordata > Actinopteri > Cichliformes > Cichlidae > Astatotilapia > Astatotilapia calliptera. Next base: position 16,343,056 of record NC_137429.1, read on the forward strand.
CTCAATACAAGAATAGTGGGTGGTCAGAATGCCCCAGCTGGGTCATGGCCCTGGCAGGTGAGCGTACACTATCAATCATCTCACATCTGTGGAGGCACCCTCATCAGTGACCAGTGGGTGCTCACAGCAGCTCACTGCATTATAACGTAAGATATACTCTTTGTTTCATTCTGTATTGCACGTTTTTACCGGAAGCCTATGTGGGAACATTGTGTTCAAATTCAGTATTTTAGAGACCAAAAAAAAAGCCGTCAGATTATTTATGTTGCCCAGCAGACCTCAAAGAAACCAAACATCAGTGAGAGACTCAAAAAACAAGTGAAGCATGTGAATTAAAAGTTGAGTAAAATATCCTGATAGACGTGTTCACTGAGCAGTTTTAATAAAGTTAGCTGATACAAATCAATACTTGTTGGTTACAGATAACGAGCATAACTAACATACAAGTTCAACCAGTTCACTATTGCGCAGAAGGTGTTTCTTCAGTGAATAATGGTGATTCCAGCTCATCAGAACAAATATTTATGTTAATAAACTATTAAAAGAACGGCTGTACAAAATCAAATTAACATATTTACGTCTGGCCTTCAGTGCTATTTGTACCTCTAAATGTTGAAATGAGTTATTTCCTGTATGTTATCTTGAATACAATGTTGCTAAGTGGTACTCGTCTTCTGGTGCTTAAACTGTTGAACAGGCAAGCAAACAATAGTAATGTACTGATGCGAAAAAAAACCCCAATTTGTGCTTTACATAGGATCTACTTTCTTTCTACAAACTTGCTGCCACAAACCATAAATGTGCAGAAGGAAGTGTGTCTAAGTGTGACTACAGGCTTGTTCCTGAGACAGAATGATAAGGTGTCAACACTGATAGCAGTGTTAGCTGGCGGTACCTTTTATAGATGTTATCAGTAAAAAAATTTTGTCAAGAAGTGGCTCTTTCCTTTACATCTAATCCTCAAACCTGGTGATGTTTCACTGCTTTGCTTTGACATCTGATTGATAAACAAGAATTTCACGCTTAAGATGTTTTCCTCGTAACTTGAACTTTTGCTTGTTGCACAATAGTCAACCTGTGTGATAACAATTTTGCACCATGACAGGCGTCTGCCAACGGATGAAGAAATATCCTCTTAGCATGTCTTCCTGTCGTGTCATACACAGTACATTTAAAGGTCACACATTCAGACTAGTCACCCTGACTTTAGTGAAAATAACATGCTAAGTTAAACCTGATGCTGTGAGGGTGAATTGACCTAATTAATCCAGTTCAGTAGCTTGTTGAAGCATGTATATGTACAGAATACTTTATGGCCGACTGCAAGGTGCTGTGGTCCTGTGGGTGTTAAAATCGTCACGCCTACACCACATGATCGACTGGTGGTTTGAAGTGTGTGTGCTGACATGCTGCGTTTGTTTTTTACCATACATGGAAGTGTACATTATGGACACATTTTCTCCATTTTTATCTTATCGATTCAAAGGAAACTTTGCAAAGGTTTTGTGGTTTGTTCAAAGGAAACTGTTGCAAACATGAACAATGTTTCCATGCTTTGTTTTGTTTCTTTCTTAGAGAGAAGACGCTTTCTCCTGGCAGCTCTTTCTTCTTTCTTCAGTCTTTTTTTAATTGTACCGTGATGAGCTCTAACATTTAGCACGCTACCCGGGCCTCTATACCCTGAGATCTAACCCCTTTTTTAAAGTGAACATTTGCTGGGACATCCAATCCTGGATAGATTGTGCCATCGTGTGAATGCACACCTGAATGCTCCAGACCAGCAAATTGCCAGAACATCAGAACTCCTGATGATCAGATAAGCACCTATTGCTACTGATCCTTGTAATTCCTATCCAGTCAGTGGGATGTGCTAAGTTTTACAGGACTGCGCAGAGTCCTGTAAAAAACGCTCTTTTTCCTGGATGGACTTTGCTGTTATGTAAATACTGCTGGGTATTATGAGGCAGGAACTCACACGATCTATTTCAGTTCCTTCACGCTGTAAGTTCTGTCACAGTGTTTGATACAATGCACATACAAAAGTCATGTGGTAAAGGAAGTGAGTCTTGGTACATAAGTAGGTCAAATGCAAGGCTTTCACTCACTCACACAAGATTGTGTCATGTGTAAAATAAGTTAAATTTTTTCTTTAGACTTTTTAAACTTATTTTTTTCTGCATTTCTGTGCAATTTGCGTAATTTGATCCAACAAAGCCTCTACATTACATTTATAAAAGTGCCCTACTTTCCCTTAACATGAACCCAAGTGGGAAATCAGTTTTGACTTTTGTCTTCTGGGTGAACGTCTTGTGTCTGGCCCATTCATCCAGCAAAACCTGCACTACACTGGTCTTTTTGTTCTCTCGAAGGATTTCCTAGTCTTTCTGCCAGAAGGCAAATATCCAGGTCAACACCTAACTGAAACTTAGTGGTGGTGGCTCATTTTACTGCCTAATTAGCAACATATCTGCTTAATTAGCAGTCAGATCAGTCACCAGGAATTAATTTTGACTCAAACAGGTTCACCCAATACACTGTTTGTAATGACCCAAATAAAGGTCTCCTAATTCCTTATTTATATGCTTCATGTCTTTCCAGTCTTGGTGATACATGAGCATACTGCAAGATAAGGGCTTTTAATTTTATGTTTTATTGCTTATTCTTACTTATGTAAAAGCATTTTTGGCTTTACTTGAAAGTCGGAGAGAAGCAGGGAAGCAGAAGGATATGCTGAAAAGTTATGCCACAGTGGGGAAGTGAGTCGTGAATGGTATCTGCTTCCATGTGATAGAAATGATTATACAATAGAGCCAATTTATTTATTTGGAGAACTGAAATTTACAGATTTACTACCATGTCTATGACAGTTTCTTACAGCCAGTATTGTGGTTGTTACTCAAAAAAGTAATCTATTAGACATTACTCATTACTTTTTAAAAAAAGCTAATGCATTACACTACTTAACTACTCCCTTGAAAAAAAAATTGTCACACTACTTGTTACATTCCTTCTGCATCGCTGCATAACAAGACCTGATATACATTTTCACATAATAACCAATATATACCTTAGGCTACATTATGCAGATAACTGAGCAACTTGGGTAACACAACTAAACACATAATTATAACTGTAACCTGATTAGTCAGTTCAGTGCAGTAATGTGCTACATTAATGTATTACAGAATGTGACCACAGTATGTTTTGCACAGCTGTAATGACGCTGTAATAAGTGGGATGCATTACTTTTTAACCTTTTACTTTGTAACTTTGCTTTGTTGTAACACACTTTGATAACACACTGTCTCATAAATGAAGCGTTTCTTCATTTTAAACTTGCATGATACATCTACAGTCTAAAGATAGCTCAATGCACTCTACATAGATCTCATACATAGACTTCTATAAATATAAGTCTCATGTTCAAACCAAGACGTGGCCAAGTATAGACAGTAAATAATTTAAATAACAAGTTACTGTCCCTGTGTGGGCTGGTTTTAATTATACAGTTGCAAGAAAACCAAATTTGAAAGGGATCATGCAAAGATCATGTTGTGTTGTGTTTGGATCTTTCAATTTGGGCCAAAATTGGACACTGGTACTCAAGGCCTGGAGTTCAACACCTGTGCTCTATACACAGCTGTGAAACTAGTGAAGGAGAAAAATGAGAATTAAACAGAAAAACAAAAGACAAAAACACTGAGATCTGTAGATTAACAATAAACCTGATGTGGGAAACTGGAGGATACAGGAGGCCGAAGAAATAAATAGAAACACAATAGAACCACTATATTTAACAAGGAACAAGGAAAACATGTTTACTCATATCAATTCTTACTATCCACAAAAAACTACGTTGGGCCCTATGTACCAGTGTATACATGCAAAGAAAGTACTTTTTGCACAAAATTACCACCCATATAAGCTACTTTTCTGTGTCATAACTCTGTATTAATGTGTTTGTTAGATAATTTAACTCAGTAGTGGTTATGGAAGGTCTGTGGCAGTTCTATTTGTTTGCACAACACGTACAAGTTCAGTTGGGGAAATATTGATGGTTTATATGCATAGTTAAAAGTTTTGATTACATAGGTAGAAAGTTTTTTTCACAGTTAGCTTCTGACCCTGTGGTTTGTGAAGTTAGTATAAGTCAGGGTGACCCATAAACACACTGTTTATCTAGTTCATCACTTGGGTTTGATTGACTTTGATTGGGCACAAGCTTCTGTCGTCACACCTGGTTTTGTTTTTTTTTTTGTAAATTCGCACACGTTTCTATCGGGCAGCATGGAGTTGCGGTGTTGCCGCTGTCACCATTCACCGAGAAGGTCAAGGGTTCAAATCAGGTTCAAGCCTTTCTGTGTGGAGTCTGCCTCATCTGCCTCCGTCTGTGTGGCACCTGGGTCTACTCTCAGCTCAAAAACATGCATGAAGTTAGATTAATTGGTCATTATAATTTGGCCGTACATGTGAATGGTTGTCCTGCCCACAGCGTTCCCTGCCTTTTACCCCATGACAGCTGGATTAGGCTCATGTGACTCTGAATTGGATGAGATAATGGATGTATGTTTGCACTAGTGGTTAAATACAATAAAAACCAATTGCCAACAAAATAGGTCATGACAGGTTTGAGAAAATATTCTAAATCCATGGACTGATTTCATTATTATTCATTTAATACAGAAACTCACTGAGTGCATGGACGCTCTACTTTGGGAGAGAGACTCAGGCTGGGCCTAACACTCATGAGGTGAAACAGAGTGTGTCGCAGGTCTTTGTCCACCCTAACTACAACAATTCTTACTTGAACAACGACATTGCCTTGATGAAGCTCAGCAGCCCTGTCAACTTCACTGACTACATCAGACCTATCTGCCTGGCAAGTAGCTCCAGTCAGTTCTACAACTCCACATCCTGCTGGGCCACTGGCTGGGGCAAACTCAGAGAGAATGGTGAGATTTTTATTTAATCTGTGTAGCTGGTGGAGGTGGAAGCATCATATCAGGTTTTTTCTAGTCTCGCTTTGCCACTTAAATTCGTATTTGCATGTCAACTGTCAGGGGCTGGGTCTGTGACCCAGTGTGTTTCTTATTGTCAAGCTTGTTTTGTAATGTCTCTCAATGTTTCCTGTTTTATTTTGAAAAGCCAGGATTTTTCATGTTCAATGTGTTTTGTTCGACTTCCCCCGTGGTGTCATTATGTCTATTACAGTCAGCTGTTTCTCCATGTGTTTCCACTTCCCCTGAAATGGCCCTCAAAGTGGCCCGCATGCGCAAAAGAAGACGTCACACACAACGCGTTCTTTGTTACTTCCTTTAAAAGTTGTTGCTATTAAAGTTTTTCACCCTGCAAGGTGCGCAGTTCACATATTCGCATAATACTTTTTGGTGCCTGAACTGCTAGACAGATGCACAAACTGTTTGTTGCTGACGGGAATGTCAGTTTTTTGTGGGGGTTTAGATATTGAATAATCATATCATCATTCGTGTTATCGTTTGCACATATCCATTGAAAATACTTTTGAATTCGTAAGACTGGACGAGAGTGGACTCATTTCATGTTTTGCCTTTCACAGAGACTTTGCCAGCTAATGCACCCCTCCAAGAAGTTCAGATTCCTGTTATTGGAAACAAACAGTGCAGCTGCAATTATATCCCAGCAAAAGATGCGAACATCACTCAGCAAATGATTTGTGCGGGGCAACAGAACAAAGGAGCATGCCAGGTTAAAACAAAAGCAAATTGTTGTAATATGTATTCTCCCTTACAGAAAAACCCGTTTATTTATTTATTTATTTATTTATTTATTTTTTGCAATTTCAGCCCTATAATGTAAATATAAACTTTTTTAGTTTTGAGAATATGCTGTTTCAGTCCCCTTCTTAATGTTTGTGTTTTATCCTACTCTTTTCAGGGGGACTCAGGTGGACCCTTGCAGTGCAAACAGGGTTCCAAGTGGATCCAGGCTGGTATTACCAGTTTTGGAATACCTTGCGCCCAGGCAGGTTTCCCTGAGGTCTACGCTCGAGTGTCTGAATTCCAGACTTGGATCACAAATCAAGTAGCAGGGGCCAATGTGGGCTTTGTGAGCTTTACTTCTAGTGGCACCGACACAGACAGCAGCTTTGTGTGTCGCAGCAACAACTCCACTGGCAGCACTAACTCTGGAAATTCAGCCACGTTTGCACCTGAGCTTGGACTTTTTATCTTCTCAGTGAAAATGTTGCTAGACTGCATTTTAGTTTAACACTAAAAATATCTCCTCTTCTGCTCTTTTTGTCTTTAAAGGTACAGTGCGTAAACTAGCACCCACTCATATGTATTTTTGACTGAATGAATAAAGTTTATGACGATGCATGAATTTGTTAGATGTAATGGCACACTAATCGATGTATATTTAGTACAACAAAGTGTTTTTCTATTATATAATGTTAAAAAATACTTACATAAATTGGTAATTGGTTTTTAAAGTATTTTGATTTTAAAAAACATTATAGTCAACTATAACATAACTGCACTGTAGCTCGGGTGGATCAGCCTTTCTTTTCTTTCACTACACTCACTACATCAATATTTTTTCTTTTGTTAATCACTTTATAAATCAATTTGTGTTTTCAGCCAAACTAGAGTACCTTGGATATGGAAACAAGCTAAAATTAAAGGTTCTAATTCTGATTTGCTGGTGTTACTGAACATTATGTACAAGACTGGAAGAGATATGCAGAAGATATATGAATATATAAATATGCTCAGTTGTGTATGTTTGGACGTAACGTACAACATCTACTAGATTTTTGGTTTTGGCTTTTTTTCTTCCTGTTATAGATTTTTAATTCAGAGGCTGCTCATGTCATTTTAAACCTTCCCAGAACTCTGAAATATGAGTTTTATTTTAGTGATCTGAGTATTTGAGGAGACAGGGAAATTGTGGGTGGGAACATTTGGGGAAGCAATTTTTAAGAGAGGTTCTGCATTGATACACTGATGGATGTGGTCGCGATGACTTCTGTCTCGGGCTTGTGAGCTGTCACCAGTTATGCTCTTTGAAACCGTACTTTATGGTCAAAGGCTTGATCTGAAACTGCAACTGATGCACCCAATGACATTTTCTTTGTCCAAGAGAACGGCTGACACCTTTAAATTTGACATGTAGCTCTTCCTGTTACGCCATGCTCCAATCTAATCAGAGAAAATGGAAATTTTAGATCAAGAAAACAATATTTTAAACTCAGGCTTCTTAAATAAACCTGGATGTATCAAGGATCGTTAAAGTGGCTTATCTCCTGTTATGTTTGATGTATGTCCTGTTACATTATTAGATACTCATCAGATACTCATAGTGCCAAATCACAACAACAATTGCCTCGTGGCACTTTATGTTGTAAGGTAAAGACCCTGCAATACTACAAAGAAAACATAGTAAACCCCAACAATCATACTGACTCCCTATGAGCCAGCGCTTTGGCGACAGTGGGAATAAAAAAACTTCCTTTATCAGGAATAAACCTCCAGGAGAACCAGGCTGAGTGAGGGGAGATGAGAGGAGGACAGGACAAAGACATGCTGTGGAAGAGAGCCAGAGTTTAATAATAACTTATAATTAAATTTAGAGAGGTGTATAAAACATAGTGATTGAAAAAGGTGACTGAAGAAGAAACACTCATGGGAATCCCGCAGCAGCCTGTTGCAGCATAACTAAGGGAGGATTCAGGATCACCTTATCCAACCATAAGTATGTGCTTTTATCAAAAAGGAATGTTTTAAGCCTAATCTTAAAAGCAGAGAGGGGGTCTGAAGGCTCTGCCTCCCATTCTACTTTTAAAGGTCATGAAGATAAGATGTGAGGAGCAGGATTTTAAATTCAATTCAGGATTTAACAGGGAGCCAATGAAGGGAAGCCAGTATAGGAGAAAGATGATGTCTCTTTGTAGTCCCCGTCAGTACTCGTGCTGGAACATTTGGGATCAACAACTCCAAGATGTTTGTAACCTGCACTAAAGCTGCTTCTTTACTGTGACGAGCTCTGAAACCTGACTGAAAATCTTCAAATAAACCATTGCTCTGCAGATGATCAGTTGTTTTAAAATTACTGAAGAATTTCTAATACAAAAGTACATAGCCAGATAATACAGACAATTTGATCATGTTTAAAATTCAAACATTAATTAATGATAGAACTTATTTGAGCAGCTGCTCTATGACAACCCCCATTAATGTTTAAATAGCTGGGACTCTCCACCATTTGGTTTCAGAACTGAAAAAGATTCTTAGATGAGAGGTGAAACCTCTTCATGGACCCAAAGGAGTCCAGTAGGTTTCTATCAAAGCTCCTTGGACTATCATGACCTGGATTAGTGAAAACCTACAAAGACAAACTCCTGTTCAAGCCTTTTATATATGAGGGGCAGCCAGTCAGAAGACAGCTGAGAATTAAATTGGGCCTCCAAAGCCCCAGTATAAAATGTATTATTTTATTTATTTGTTATTTAGGATTTATTCCATCTCCTGCAGTTGAAGTTGGTTATTATGTACTTTTTCAAAGTACTACTGAATTCCCTGACTATAAGGGGAAGGTTTCTGCGTTGACTGTTTTTCTTAATGTTTCTACTTTTTATGTGCAAACAGTTCAACTAGTAACAAAGAATCAATCCTCTAGGGATCCGAAACAGTTAGAACAGAGGTTTTAGAATAACAGTAACAAGGACATATTTTACTTCTGTTTGGTAATTTGCTACCTTACAGTCCCATCAGCAAACTTCATTTGCTAATAAAAATAAAGCTAGATCAGTAAACCGCGTAAGGCTACTTCTGCTTGAAGTGCAATTATTATGGCATCTGACAGTGTTAGTTTAATGGGAACTTAAATGTTGAGCAGTGAGAAGTAAAACACAAAGTAAAACCAGAAAAAGGAAGGAAAGCATCACGCTACGGTAAATACTTTATTCCATGGTAACAGTATAAATCATATACTGAACTTACTGGAAGCAGACCAAGGAAAATAGTACAAGTTGTGTAAAAACAGTGTGGGAATCTTCACCTGAAAAAAGGTGTTTAAAAATAAAAGCTAAGGGAATGGAGGAAGAACGTGTTTTAGTCTTCTAGCTGCAGCAACCACTCAAAGCTTTTTTCTTTCTTTCTCTTTTGCTTCCTACTGAGATGTAAAAGTGCTGCTGTTTCTGTTGTAGCGTTTAATAGTAGAGTGTGAATTTCATAGGTGGTGCCTTAAGGGACGTGTCCTTTTCCGTGATGATGTAATAATGGAGGGGTAGGGGTGGAAAAAGGGTGGTTATGCTTAATAAGCATGATTAGCCACAAACAGTGACTCTCCACCAGCAGTGCTGGCTCCAGAGGAAACATATTTGCCCACACTGGCCTGGCTGTTAGCCTGTAAGATAGAAAATATGATATTATTTAATGCACAAGAGGACTCTAGAGCATGAGTTTGATGTTAATAATAATAATACAACTCTTTCATATAGCTTTATATTTTAGTTACACAGTTCATATTCAGACATACCAGAGCTCTCTTTACAAACTCTTCTTGGCATGCCTTTCCGTTCTCCTTCTTCCCACCCCAGGCTTTCAGGGCAGAGGCCTGCAGTGCACGGCCATATGAGAAGGTGAGTGCCCAGGGCTTGTGCAGGGGGCACAGGTTCATGGCGTTCAGGTTGACAGAGGCCTCCTCCTCACTCTGACCACCAGACAGGAAGGTAATACCTGCAAAGCAGGTAGAGTTTAGCAACCCAGATTGCAGATCTAATGCAGATTAGTCATAAAAGATTATGTCTAAAAAAGTGTAAAAGTGTGCATATCAGCAAGCGTGTGATGTACTTTCTTACCAGGAACTGCAGGGGGAACAGTGCGGCGCAGGGCAGTAACAGTTGCCATGGCAATCTCCTGGTTGGTGTACTTGTGTGAGCAAGAGTGTCCAGCGGTAACCATGTTGGGTTTGAGCAGGGTACCCTCCAGGTAGACGTGGTGGTCGGACAGGGCCTTGTAGACGGCAGCCAGGACCTTCTCAGTGACGTACTGACAACGCTTCAGGTCATGGTCACCATCAGGAAGAATCTCAGGCTCAACAATGGGGACAATACCGTGCTAGGAAAGGCAAGGACACAAAGACAGGGTAAAATAGGAGCTCATATTAAGAAGACAAGACCTGAAATCCAAAAGTGAAGACTTTAAAAATTTAATGTTATGCTGCCTTGATAATACTATGACATAGCATTAATTTGGAGAAAAGTTTTTTGAGCTTGTTGGCACATTATGAGGTTTCCTCATTGTGTGTTTTTACCCATGCAGGAAGTATGCGTGTGGCATGATCATATCAAATGCACAAGCAAAAACAGCAAAAATATTTTAATGTTTTTTTTTTTAAATAGACCCAATAATAGATCTTGTAAAATTCAGTTAAACTGGGTTATCTGTCTGTTGTGTCTTACCATCTGGCAGATGCTGGCATAGCGAGCCAGGACATTGGCATTCTCTATGATAGCCAGTCTTGAGGGCGTGGTGGGGGTGATCTTCAGAACACAACGCCACTTGGCGAAGTCAGCACCATCCTTCTTGTACTGGGCGCAACGCTCATAAAGCCCATCGAGACCTGTTAGGAAGGACAAACATACACAATACGTTAGATAAAGATATTAAAAGATAATTATGTAATACGGATGATGTCTGGATCTTTTCTGTGCTCACCCTGGGTGGTTGTCTCGCCATTGGTTCCTGCCAGGGGGACAACACCTTTGTCGACCTTGATACCCACCACCATGCCTCTTTCTTTGAGGTATTGAGGGAAAGGCTTGCCATCGTCGGTCTTCTGGTACATGGTCTCGTGGAAGAGGATAACGCCACCAATACAGGGATTGATGCGGTCGTCAGCAGTGAAGAGGAGCTGGCGGTACAGCCTCCTGTTCTCCTCAGTGTTCTCAGCATTGATGCTCTGGAAGCGCTTGGCCACACTGCCTGGAGGTTATAGAAACAGATAAAATCAGATTGACTATAAAAACATAGTATATTATTAGGTGTTGGAAGCCACAGTCTGTCTGCACGTTTGCAGAAATGTTTCAGTTCAGGTCTGAGAAAACACACACAGTGAAACCAGTTTCAACTGTAGCCTAACTGCAATCCTTTAAGCCATAGTTTTTGGCAACTGTTGAGTTGACTGTCCCAAAGAACTGATTGTTAGTATATAGGTTCATTTTCTTACCAGTTGACTCATCTGCGGCAAGGATTCCTTTGCCTGGAGCCACAATCTTCAGAGCAATATCATTGAGCTCCTTCTTTTGCTCAGGAGTGAGGAAAGGGTATGCGTGAGGCATCCTGACTCTTGATATAAATAGAGGGAAGACAAAAATTTGAGAAATTAATAATGAACATGACACAGGGGTTATACATTTTTACAGTGCGCCAAGGCGAAAGGTTATACTGCACTGCATATCTGCTTTTGAGTGTAACAGTTTCAGGGTATATGTGTGGGAAACTGCTAGATGAAAGGAGCACAGAACATCGGGTTGATTGTGTGAAGGAAGTGGTAAAAAAAAAACAAAACGTCTGGCTCATGGTTTTATGTTTTCCTGTCAGACTATCTTTTGCTAAAACAACCCAGACCAGCTTGTGTCCTACATGCGACAGCAGCTGTTTAAGCTTTAACTGCTGCAGCAGCTTGTGCGCTGGTTTCACACTATTCCCCAGGCACAATATGTAACCTCACAGAGGATCCAGTGTCAGAGAACTACCACAAATCCCCCTCCACCACCATCACATGCCCCACCCTCCATGCATCTGACCACCCTTAAAAAATCGTGTGCACGTCCGTGACCTATTCCATTTTCTAGCCTCTTATCCCTGACCTTTCCATTCCCCTCCACAGCCCCCCTTCCCTCACCATTCCTCTTGACTGGCCTCTATCGCATACCTCCTCCAACTGTCACCCTGTTGCCACTATCAATACGTTAGACTAAATATACCCAGTGTACCCAGTATACTGCTTGCATGAGGCAGTGAGTGCACTGTAGCTCATGTAGCATGAATGGGCTGCATAAAAGAAAATGTGCAGCGTTCCACCCGGCTGTTGATGAGGCATGCCACATTGCAGAAGGCAGTCTAGATGAATTTATCTAGTAAAGCAAGAAATTAGTCAGACTATTGAGTCACCACTGACCAACGATTCAATGGAAACTTTGCATCAGATAAAGGTAGGTGACTGAAGTTTACCAAAAATGATCAGCTTTGTTTAATATCAAGGGAGAATCGTTCTCACAGTTCATCACAATCATTATTTAATGTTGTTATACTATAGAAAGTGATGAGATATTTTCATCTGTCTAGCATCTGGTTCATTGACGTTGAAGTAACAAAAAAAAAAAAGACGCACACTTGCATTTAACCAACAGACATGAACCTGCGGGTTACACTGATATAGTTCGAGTCATGTTAACCACACAGTTGTGAAAGCTACAAGAAGATGCATAACACTGTTTTTATTTTATCTCTGGTATACAGGTCATAAGCCTCTCATTATGCCAAGGCTTTATAACATAACATTCAATAGCTAACCAACAAATCCACTTGAAATGCTGTTTTTTTCATGGGCATGAATTCAATCTTTTACCTTTGAGGTTGCGAGGAGAGCTGAGAGAAGAGAGAAGAAGGGAGAAGATCCGGCCTTCGTCTGCGACACCCCTGCAAGCCTGCTGGCCCTTGTATTTATCCTCCCATTGTGACCCCTCACATTTCAGCTGCCCAACTATAAAAAGAACAGGATGCAACCAGAGATGGCTTGTGACATTCAGCAGGACTGGGGCTGGAGTAACGTGCTAGCAAGCAGCCACTCAAAGGGCAAAGAGTGTTTCAGTGAACGGCACAAAATGCGATGGAATAACAGGCAGTTAGGGTTTAGGTGAAGTCCACATAGAAGGGGTTGAGTAGACGATATTATCCAGAAATGTGCAGGGAAGAATGGCCTACTATGTAAGTGTTTCTTACACTCTCCTTAAACGAAATTATGCATCTTCCAAGCACATCCTTTACATTCTGTCTTATATTAAACATTTTATTTAGCTGCAGTTATTGTAAAATATGCTGCCTCACCAAAGAAGAACATCTAATATCTGGAGGTCATTTGAAATAGTATGTGAAGGAAGATAAATTTGGGGGTATATGTAGAATGCACTAAATGTGTGTGTCTGCGTGCACACAGACACACAGAAACAGAGTGAGAGTGAGAGAGGGTTGAGCATGTTGCAACATTGCCAACCTGCCCTTAGAAATCCAAACCAGACGCAGCAACACAGCACACTGATCCTGACCTTTTCTCGACCTTTCTTGATCGTCTGTGCTCTGCAGGAAGAGGTCAACCGCCAAGCTAGGGAAAGGCTGCAGGTTCATATTTTCGGGGCACATTGCACTTTGCATCTGTTTCTGTGTCTCTCACTCAGCTCATGGGAAAGCACAAAACAGACATGAAAAGACATAAAATTTTGCAACTCGGATGTTCTCACAGTTTCAGACTTTGGGTTTTGTAGTGCACGCTACACTTTTTTAGTGGCACACACTTACCGTAAAAGAGGCCAACTTCCTGACAGGAGGGCTTGTGGGCTGAACAATGCAACAGGAATAGATGTGTTAAGTAGAAATCTGAAGAAGCAAATTCAACTTGCTAGTCAACTACAGGGAAAGTAATAGTCATAATGTTAGATGCTCAACATTCCCTTTTCTTATTTACAATTTAATGTGATAAACAAAAAGAATTTGATCGGACTGACCTCAAATTTTCAGCAAAAAATTTATCTTAGACCTGCTAATGAGGCAGATGGTTTTATTTAAATGTTAACATTTTAATTATATTTAAAATAATTTCATCTGGTTGTCCACATGTCAATAAACTTTACTGTTATACTATTGTTTAAGAAAATTAGAGCTTAAACTAAATTAGTTGGCCACCCACCACCACAATCTCTCTTATATAACACAGCGCTGCCGCTATTGAAACTCCTCCTTCATCGAGTTCCTCTAAAGATGCCTCGGCTTTGATCAGTCACCTGATTATTTCTGCTTTTTGGCTCCTTCTTACATGCTTTCAGCAGAAGTGGCACCTTGCTCAGCAGTGAAAATTAAAAATAAAACCAAATATCACAGTTAAAATGATTTTCCATGGGAGTAACACAATGAACTGGCTAATTAGTGCTACAATATTCTTGTCAGGTAAGGCAGTTTGTGCCTTTTATCTTTCATTGTCTAGTTATGCCTTCATTTTAAGTAAAATATTATGGAGCAGTATGTCTGTTGTGCTCATTTCCTTTTTTTTTTCTCTGTGAATCAAACTTACTGAGACGTGTGATCAGCCCAGTTAGTTTCAGAGAGTAAAAATAGCTTAATGAGTACAATATTTTTATTGCATTTCACCTCTAGCATGCACTGAGTGAAAAAACCCTTTCATAAATAATTTTGCAAAATTTAATTCTTGATTATTAATCCATAATAAATATGTAAATGCTAAATCACAAATAATTCTATGCTAATGCAATCATCACATATTTGAGGCCTGTTTCCAGTGTCACATTGTACTTTTTGATCCTGTGATGAATAATTTAACTAACACTGTGTTGACAAGAAAAAAACTTGAGGACATGGCATTGTAATAAAATGTTTTAATAAATTTACTTTTCAGGGGGTTATGAAACCATTTAATGTTTCTTCTTTATATTCATCACTATTTACATTAGATTCTCATTGAAGGCATCAAAATTATAAATGAGCACATATGGAATCAAAAACATGTTTTATAGTTTAGATTCTTCAAAAATCGCCACCCTTTACTTTGATTACTGCTTTGCACACTCTTGGCATTCTCTTGATGAGCTTCATGAGGTCGTCACCTGAAATGGTTTTCCAACATTCTTGGAGGAGTTCCCAGAGATGCTGCACACTTGTTGGCCCTTTTGCCTTCACTCTGCGGTCCATCTCATTCCAAACCATCTCAACTGGGTTTAGGTCAGGTGACTGTGGAGGACAGGCCATCTGGCGCGGCACTCCATCAATCTCTTTCTTGGTCAAATAGCCCTTACAAAGCTGTAGGTGTGTTTGGGGTCATTGTCCTGTTTACAAACAAATGATGGTCCAACTAAATGCAAACTGAATAGGATGGCATGTCGCTACAGAATGTTTTGGTAGCCATGCTGGTTTAGTGTGCCTTAAATTTTGAATGAATCCCCAACAGTGTCACCAGCAAAGCCTCTCCCATACCATCACACCCCCTGTTTCACAGTGGAAGCCATGCATGTAGAGACCATCCGTTTACACTCACCAAAGACTCAGCAGGTGGAACCAAAGTTCTCAAATTTGGACTCATCAGACCAAAGCACAGCTTTCCACTGGTCCAATGTCCAATCCTAGTCTTTCTTGGCTCAAAAAATCTCTTCTCCTTGTTTCTTTTCCTTAGTCGTGGTTTCTTAGCAGATATTTGACCATAAAGGCCTGATTCTCACACTCCTCTGAACATGTCTGTGAAGGTTCTCAGTCATCCATGTCATTGTAGTCAAAGGAGCTTGCAAAGAAAAGCGTCTGGACTTCTTTAAGTTGCTTGAAGACGTTTCACCTCTCATCCGAGAAGCTTCTTCAGTTCTAACGTCAAATGGTGGAGAGTCCCAGATATAAACCTAGTGGGAGTAACCCCCCACAGAGGGACAAAAGGACCCCCTGATGATCCTCTAATCGCCTGAGCCAAGGTGTGAAACTGGGTGTGGGTCCCAATCAGCCAGAGTTTCGGGTGAGCTCATTGTGAAACCTGGCCCCACCTTATCATGTGAATTCCTGAGATCAGATGGCCCAGGATGTGAGTGGGCGTTAAGGCGTCTGGGGAGGGATCTCAAAACTGGATTATAGATGGCAGAGAGTTGGTGTCGTAAACCACCGCCTCTGTTCAAAGATGGTCGCTCACAGTGGACATAGATGGCTTCTTTCACTCCTCTTTCAAACCATCTGTCCTCTCTGTCCAAAATGTGAACGTTGGCATCCTGGAAAGAGTGACCTTTATCCTTAAGATGCAGATGGACTGCTGAGTCTTGTCCTGTGGAGGTGGCTCTTCTATGTTGTGCCATGCGCTTGTGACCACCTCCACAGGACAAGACTCAGCAGTCCAACTGTCTTCAGTTCTTGAAGTAATGATGGACTGTCAATTCTCTTTACTTAGCTGATTGGTTGTTGCCATAATATAAATTCTAGCAGTTGTCAAATACGACTGTCAGCTGTGTATCAACCTGACTCCTGCACAACACACTGACTGATGGTCCCAATCTCATCAAGCAGGCAAGAATTTACCCAAATGAAACCTGACAAGGCACAGCTGTGAAGTGAAAACCATTTCAGCTGACCACATTATGAAGCTCATTAAGGGAAGGCCAAGGGTTTGCAGCGCTGTCAGCAAAGCAAAGGGTGGCTGCTTTCAGGAATGTAAAATATAATACATATTTAGAGTTATTTATATTTTTTTCTTTGCTATATAATTCAATATATCATTTATATATTTGATGTCTTTAGTATGTCTTTACAATGTTGAAAGTACTAAAAATAAAGAAAAACTATTAAATAAGATGTGTCCAAACTTTTGACTGTATATATGGAATTTAAGACATAAAATTGACTCCAAATTGAAGTCTTGGGTGTGTTTTACAAGACAATAATTGCTCTGAGTTCTTAGAATTTAAAAATATCTAGCTTATCTGCTCTCTAGTTGTAATAAAAGATCACCCACTGAGGCAGACCTCAGTTCAAACTGCTACACTCCAACAAAAATAAAGAGAAACACAGACTCTATACAATTTTCTGTATGTGGTATTCAACAGAGGTGCTATAATCACATTAGAGTACCTCTATTACTATATAAGTAATAGATTAAAGTTGTTTATAGTAAAACAAATGTTTTTTTTTTTGCTTCTTTAATTCTCAGTGTTAAATCCTGCACTTTCTTTCAATATTGATCCTGGGGCTTGGAAGACCCTGAGTAGCTCTGCTCCTGGTTTTGGGTACAAGGTGATTCAAAGAAAATCAGAGTAAGTCACAAGGGCGATCGTGGCTCAAGAGTTGGGAGTTCGCCTTGTAATCGGAAGGTTGCCGGTTCGAGCCCCGGCTTGGACAGTCTTGGTCGTTGTGTCCTTGGGCAAGACACTTCACCCGTTGCCTACTGGTGGTGGTCAGAGGGCCCGGTGGCGCTAGTGTCCGGCAGCCTCGCCTCTGTCAGTGCGCCCCAGGGTGGCTGTGGCTACAATGTAGCTTGCCATCACCAGTGTGTGAATGTGTGCGTGAATGGGTGGATGACTGGATATGTAAAGCGCTTTGGGGTCCTTAGGGACTAGTAAAGCGCTATATAAGTACAGGCCATTTACAAGACACATTGATAAAGTGTGTGTATGTGTGTGTATCACACGTACACACACATACATGTTTGTTAAATCTATCCTTGCAATTGGACTATTTGCTTTTTAAGAATATTGCTATTTATTACTAATTTTCTTCTAGCAAACATCATAATAGGTTAGTAATAAATGAACAAACATGCAATATTTCTTTTCTTAACAGAAAAGATATGTAGTGTATTTAACCACAGTTTGCTCTCTAGACTTACATTGTGGTCTGGATTTATCTCCACAGTTTGATCGTCAGTGCCCCACTTGAACACGAGAATGGGGGAATATATAGCTGCACCACTTCTCCTCCAAAATGTCAAGATATAAAACTAGAAGGTAGGTAACCATTAATTTGTAAATGTCTTAAAACCTCAACAACTATTTTACCTTTGCAAAAATTCTGCTCAGACCCTGGCACAGAAACCTGGTTTGATATCTTTGTATTGAGCCTTCAAAACTGAGATCAACTTACTTTTTAAATTTTTACAGCTATGAAATGAAGTTATAGTGAAAGTGAATTCTGTGTTGCATTCCTTTCTGTTGTAAATGTGCCGTGTAAATTGATCATGTAAAAAGGGAAGTGTATTAATTGAGGTGCTTTGTAGTCTTCGGCTTCACTGTTTCTTCCATTATCAAGGAGTTTTTTGTGTTTTAACAAATATTGCATTCTTTAAATACAGCCCCAGATTTGACAGCTAATGTGTCCCTTGGTATGTCAATGGCAAGTGATCCCTCTGGAGAAAACACTGTGGTGAGTTGCTAGCTCCAGACCTTATGTTAAGTACTTTTTAAAATCACTGATGATCCAACTCAACTGTCTTATGTATGTAAAATGTCTTGTGTTAAAAATTGCATTGTGAAAAATCACTGAACCTCCCAGTGGTTCTCCACAGAATCAGCTAATTTTAAAAAAACAACAACACATCTTACATATTAGCTTAATGTTACTGGGTGACTGTGGTCCCATCTGCACCAGAATGCATGCCACACATACTTGGGCAAGATACTAACCCCAAGCTGCACTCTGATGCATCTGTCAGAGTATACATGCATGTAAATGTCAGATAGAAAGCACTTACATGGGAAAAGGATAGAAAAAAATCATTTGTTTGAGTGGGTGTGAATGAGTGAGGTTGTATAAGAAAAGTGCTACATAAGACCCAGACCTTCTACGATTTACTGGTACAGATAATGTTCAGTGTGGTGTAGATAAAGAGGAAAAGCAGGTCTCTCTGAATGTAGAAAGATGACAAAGGAATAGAAGTGAGGTTTGTATTTTGAGTGAGCTCTGTAGCCTGGATTGAGTACCACACCTCCAGAGTTCCCACAGGTTTAACCCGTCACATATTCACACGCATGTTCCTGAAAGAGAGCAGAATCAGAAATTCTTTTAAAAAAACAAAAACATTAGCTGATACTGAAGATTTATGTGGGAATTTATTTTTTTCAGATCTGATTGATTTTTATATGGAATAAAGGAAACAGGGACAGGAAATAATCAGCCTAATCAGAACTTGTCTTTGTCTGTTTTTAGGTGTGTTGTCCATCCATCCCAAAGCACTGCAAAAGTATCACCATGTACAACGGTGTGTGCTTTCAGATTGACAGTTCTAATTCATTTGGACCACCGATACCATCTTCTCTTGACGGTAATAGTAAACAGAGTTTGTGAAAATGTACCTACAATGAATAATGTTTTTGAGAAAAAAAAAGATTTTAAATGATGATTCCATTTATTAAGGAAAAAATGTCAATGAGTGTGTCACGTGGCTGTGGAGAAATTTTGGGCCTGTGGCGGCCCACTAGAGGGCTCCACTCACACCCAAGTAGGGAGGACAGGTTTTGTCAAGTTGTGTGGCGCGACGTGTTCAGTTAATGTGTTGTGATAAATAAAATCGGAGTGGAAAGTTAGAGCTTCTGTTTTGTCTTTACCATACCTCCACAGCACACTTTTTTTTTTGAGAAGTGTTTTAATTCAGCCCGCCGGTGGGTTTTAGACTGTGAATGCCCTTTTTAATGTCATGTTAATCTGCGTTAGGTCCAGACTTTGACTAGGCAACTTCAAAACCTTTATTCTCTCAACTTGAGTTCAACTTGCTGGTTGTTTTAGATCATTCTCCTGTTGCATGACCCAAATGTGCTTGAGCTTGTGACATGATCATTTTGGATTTTCTGGTCGAGAACATAATTCATAGATCCATCAATTACGCCAAATCATTAGGAAGCAGCAAAATCAGCCCTAGACACACTGCAATCACCATGTTTGATTGTTGGTGTGATGCTTTTTTAATGAAATGCTGTGTTGGTTTTTCTCCAGATTTAACTGGACTCAAACAATTAAAAAAGTTCAGGTTTTGTTTCAGTCTACAGAATATTTCCCCAGAATCTCCAAGATATTTTTTGGCAAATGTGAGACGAGTCTTTGTGCTTTTTTGGTGATTTTTCTCCTCAAACTCTCTATTTGTATGCCATTTTTACCCAGTCTCTTTTCTATTGTTGAATCGTGAACTCTGACCTTAACTGGGACAAGTGAGGCCTGCAGTTCTTTAGATGCTGGTCTGGGTATGGCTGT
This sequence comes from Astatotilapia calliptera, assembly GCF_964374335.1. Taxonomy (NCBI): domain Eukaryota; kingdom Metazoa; phylum Chordata; class Actinopteri; order Cichliformes; family Cichlidae; genus Astatotilapia; species Astatotilapia calliptera. The sequence goes on from NC_137429.1 coordinate 16,363,032, forward strand.
GACCTTCTTTTTTTTTTTTTTTTTTTTTTTTTAAATGACCTTCTTGATGAATTGCCGATGTGCTCTTGGAGTAATTTTGGTAGGCTGGCCACTCCTGAGAAGGTTCACCTGTTCGTAGTTGTTCTTAGTTTTTCCATTTGTAGATAATGGCTCTCACCATGGTTTGCTTGAGTCCAGAAAACTTAGAAATGACTTACAAATGTCAAAGATATATTTCACATCTCTTCTTGAGTTTCTCTAGATCGTGGCATGATGCTTTTTGAGATCTTTAGCATGCTTCAGTTTGTCATGCAGGTTCTACTTACTGTAAGTTATTTCTTGATTGAACAGGTCTAGTAGTCTGTACTAATTGTTTTGAGTGATGTTATACAAACATTTTTAACTCACAAGACGTTTGTGTAAGAAACTGAGATGTTTTGTCTTGCTTCTAAGTGACAGAGTCGATTCTGTTCATCTGGATGTTTAGAAGGTTGGAAAATCCTGTAGTCACCTGAGACTGAGAAAGACACTTGGATGAGTGATGAAACCCACTGTAAACACTGCATCCACATGAGCACAATCAACCTTCTGGGATTTCAAATAATTCAAGCTTTTCTGTATTTTCTTAAAGAAATAAAAATAAATGTAAACAATAAGACTAAGAATAATTGTGGTTGGAGATCCTATACATTAACTTTGGTAAAACCCTGATAAGCATTTTTGGACCAAACTCATTTAATCCCTTAATCTTCTTGTCTCTCTTGTTAAACTAACATAGACAACAGCGACTGAGCTATGCCACTAAATAGACAAACATACGTACTTTAGTGATTAACTAGCAAATGCATACTACATAGATTGTCTTTGTGTTATTCATAATGCCTTTACCGAGGTGCAAAATTCTTTTGCTTTGCTTTTTATATGAGTGAAAAAATATAAAAATCACCCCATAAAACTAAATCTAATTTTGAATCCATTTCTTTGACAGACTGTGAAACACAAGTCGACCTTGCCTTTCTGTTGGATGGTTCAGGCAGCGTATCTAGTCCTGATTTTCGAACAATGAAGAAATTTGTGAGAGATCTAATTGTATCATTTCTCTCAAGTGACACACAGGTGAGACACTGTTGTCCCTCTGCTACTTAAATAACAGCAAATCATGACATAGATTACATCTTTGTTTGCATTTAACACCATAAAATATAATCTAAAACATGTTTCACATATTTTCTTTTCTTTCAGTTTTCTGTTTCCCAGTTCTCCAGTGCCCCAGAGGTTCATTTTAACTTTCAAAAATTTAACTTAACTGAAATAGAAGATAAAATCAATAGAATTAAGCAACACGAGGGACGTACTTTCACGGCTAAGGCCATCAAAGAAGTTGTGTAAGTGATGCAAAGATATTACTGAAGCATTGCATTTTTCAGTGAATCTGACCACAGTAACTACTGTGCATGTTCAGTATTATGTTCTACAAAGTGGACAAGATGGCACAAACCAAGGCCAATTTGAAATACTTGCAGATCTAATGCTGCATCTGCAAAGTACAAAGTACTGTATTTTGGAAAAATTATGAAAAAAATGAATGACACTTAAATATGTATGACCACAAGGTGCACTTTTAAAAATACTTTGTGTTGAAATTACATTTTATTCTTTTTTTTATTTGATAGGGAAAAAGTTTTCAGCCCACAGCAAGGCTCCAGACCAAACGTGAAGAAGGTCTTGATTGTAATTACTGATGGAGCATCTAATGACCGTGAGAACCTGGAAGGTGCAGTAGAGCAAGCAAAAAATAAATCAATTGCTCGATTTGTTATTGGGGTAAGCACTTCAGTTATTTAAACTTGTAGAATATTGAGTTTCGTATTGATTGATGATGCTATCACTTGTCAGACATGCTGTGAATTAGTTCTGCCATTCAGTCAACAAGAAATAACTGTTATTGTTGATTTGAGTTCTTTTCAGTGTTAGAGAGTATAATATCTGTGTGTAGATTTCATTTTAAATCAGGTGAGATTCAAGGACTGTATTTTACCAAAGTCAGCAAATGATCTTGAATAGTATGAAAACTTAATCATAGTTTTTCCAATCTCCAGGTCGGGGATGCATTTGATAAACCTGAGGCAAAACAAGAACTGCACACCATTGCATCATCTCCCTCAGAAAAACATGTGTTTGAAGTGAAGAAATTCAGCGCACTTGAAGAAATAAGACAGAATCTACAGGACAAAATTTTTCCCATTGAAGGTACAAATATACATTCAACATTAAAGCTTTGTTAAAATTCCTGTCACATTGTATTCTTTTTATTGCATGTTACAAATTTTGTCTCATTTTAAGTTAAACAGCTTGTTGCTTTATGAAAAGAGCAATAAATACTCAGCACATTTATAATAAACAACAAAAAGTCATTTGAATTCTTTACTTTAAGTATAATTAAAATTTTGTCTTGTTTCTTTTTCTGTCACAGAAAGCAGTGGAGAGTCAATGAAAATGGAAATGTCTCAAGAGGGATTTAGTACAGTTTATGCACCTGAGGTAATTAAAACTACATGAAACTCATCAGACAGTCTAGTCTGATGAGAAAGAGAGATTCACATGTGCCACCTTTTGTAACTTGAAGGCAACCAGATAATTGAACACAGTCCAGATTTTAAATAAAAAAAATTATTGTATATTAAATGTATTTCCTGTCTACACTGTAGGGAATTCAGATGTCTATTGTTGGTGCAAACCAGTGGAGGGGAGGCTACGTGCAATACACAACAGGAGGCCAGAAGGTGAAAACATATGAGGATGTGTCTTTTGAGCCTGACAGTTATCTTGGTAAGAATATTTAACAGTCTAACTCATACACATGTGATCATGTATATACACAGCTCTGCTGTAATTCTTTTACACAAACAAGTGGATCAGTTTGCACATGAACAAAATTTAAAAGGAGAAATAAGTTGTCTTTCCTTTTTTGATTACCAAATTCTAGGTTACTCCATGGCAATTGCTAGAACCCAAAGTGGTTCTCTGACAGTTCTTGGTGCTCCAAGATATAAACACAGAGGAGTTGTGGTCTCTGTTAACAGAGACAACTTTGAAAACCAAACGATTGAGCCGTTGGCATCACAGGTATGAATTTACAGCAAGACAGATCTGAATGACCTTGTAAAAAGAAAAATTACCATCATAATCCAGCTACCCCTTCGGCGCCAGCTGTGGGCTCAATGCTGGAGCCGAACAAAAACGCCCTGATAACAACTGTGTTGAGTCTGTTCCTTCCCATTCCATGCAAGGCCACCTGGGTTGGCTGGAAGACTGTTTACTTAGCCTAGCAGGGCGAAGGACACTGTCTCAGCTGAACTATGGACACGCACCATACTGATCACTCACTGACGCATCACCCTCCCTATCCAACGCCACCTCCAACGCTTACCTCCCCTCTGATGTGGACATCGGGTCAGCTGGAGGCGCAGTCGAAAGATTGCAGCGGTCCCAGATCAGATGTACACACTGAAACACTTTCCCATGTTGCTTGTCTGTGTTTATTGTGCTATGGTGTGTTGATATCTGTGCATTCCTGTATTATCCTTTTGTGTTACACATTTCGATGTTTTTTTCCTCGCTACCTAGCCTGACCTGTCTCCCCAATGTGATGTTTGTGTATTGTATGTACGGTCGGCAAGGTCTGTCATCTCGGTTGTGGGCAAAAGACCTGCAACTGACAAAATAAAGGCTATCTCATCTCATCTAAATTATATATAAATTATTTTTTCAAATAAAAATGTATATTTTTTTGCTTACACAGTATCAGACTGGTGAATATTTTGGGGCAGAGGTGTGTACCATGGACATAAATAATGATGACATCACTGAGCTAATCTTCATATCAGCCCCAATGTACACGGAGCCTGATAGAGAGGGAAGAGTTTATGTTTGCAGATTAACTGGTTTGGTAAATCAAAGTTTTATCCACTTCAATTAAATTAATTATTTTATTTGTCAACTTCCCTAATGATCATATAATATTCACTCTCCTGCTTTCAGTTTGTGGAGTGTAATTTTGATGATCCGTTAGTACTAAGAGGACGTGCAGCTGTCAAAGGAAGGTTCGGCTCTTCTCTTGCTGTGCTGCCTGATCTAAACTCAGATGGATTCAGGGATTTGGCAGTTGGAGCACCTTTGGAGAATAATGGTGAAGGCAGCATCTACATATTCCACAGTGAAGGAGGCGAAAGAATCAGTTCTACTTACTCACAGGTACACAGCATCAAAGTACTCACAATGATTATTAAACTTATCTGTGATGTAAAAGTGCATCTATACAACATGCAGCTTTATTATTTAAAATATGTTCATTCACACAGAGAATTGCTGGCTCTGAGGTCCAGTCAGGACTGAAGTTCTTTGGCCTGTCAATCAGTCAGTCGGCTTTTGACCAGAGTGGTGATGGACTGCTTGACTTAGCGGTGGGTTCAAAGGGTAAAGTTGTCTTGCTGAGGTAAGTCAAAGATAGTCCAGCCATGTGTTACTGTTGTCACTGGTACTTTTTGTGAAGGTTCAATTGTAATTAATAGAATACTGCTAATAACTTAGTGTAAATGTAAAATTTTCTAATTATAAAAAAGGCACATTAATGTAATTAGAAATTCTGTTTGCAGAATTTGCACAGTTTACTTCAAAATGTACAGGAAAATACAGGAAAAAATGCATTTTTTTGGAAAGAAAAAAGGGTGATGCACACATGCAGCTACACATAGAGTTTAGCCGAGCTAAATTGAACAGACAGAAAATCAGCAGTAGCTCACATAACCACTTGTTACTCCCAAGGTATGCATAAGGGCATAGGACTCACCAAAAATGGACAACAGAAGATTGGAAAAACACTCTGATGAGTCTGGTCTCTAACAACAATGGTATCCACAGTCAGCAGATCTCAGTCCAATAGCACCTTTGGGATGTGGTTGAACAGGTCTACAACACCTTATTGAATTTATGCAACTAAGAATTAAAGCAAAGGAGGGTTCATCCAGGTACTACCAAGGTGTCAGTAAAAAAATTGGTGGTGATTGTAGATACTTCTTTAGAAAGCATTACAGATTTATAATGAATGCTTCCTTAAATCATTAAATTTCATTTAAAACATATCTGGTTGATGCCATATAATAAGAGAAGATGTTCTTTACTTAGAAAATTAACATCTCTCACTGACCCCAAACTTTTAGTAGCAGAGATATTGATAGAAATAAGTAGACATAGTGGTTTATAAAATGTGCAGTGTGAGTAAATCAAAGAAAAGTGCACACAGTTGTGAAGTCTTGATCAGAACATCTACAATGAAGATTAGCTGTCAGCTTAGTAGTAATTACAAAGGTAATAGTCATTCACATGTCTAGTTCATCATCTCCTTTCCCTATTATGTCCATTTCCAGATCAAGACCCATTGTAGAGGTAAAGTCTGAGGTGTCATTCAGCCCAGACCAAATCTCTACTCAGAATGTAGACTGCTCAAAACCATTGGAGAACACAGTTACAGTCTGCTTTAGCATGAGCAGCTTGTCTACGAAAGAGCTACATGCAGGTTTATTGTTCTTATCTGTTTCTAAATCACTAAACCATTCATCAGTTTACTTTATGTATGCATGTGCATTTGTAACATTTAAGTCAAACTCTGATCTATTCCAGCTCAAGCAAGGATTGATTATATGTTAACATTGGATACCACTCGCAAACCTTCAAAAAAACGAGCTTACTTCAGTGCGAAAGAACAAGAGCAGTCTGGATCAATTATTGTCACCTTGGGGAAAAATTGTTCAACTGTAACATTTTTTATTGAGGTAAATTCTATTAATAACATCACAATTATCAAATGAACCAACAGATTTTTAAGTCAGTAAAAAAAATATTTTAATTTTAGTCTTGTAGTCCTGCAACACTGACATTGCTCTCTTCTTGCAGGCCTGTCCAGAAGATGCTCTCAGTCCTCTTTCTAATGAGATTAAATTCAGTTTTTATGGTTTGCCTTCTGAGGAAAATCTCACACCAAGTCTTTCCCCGCATGCTCCAACAGCAACTAATTATCCCGTAAGCAATGTGCACTATAAGTGTACAGTTAATACTTTTGCCTTTACTTTTTATGTAAGTCTGGCATTGAGAAGAACCTGTGCATTTGTCAGGTCTTCAAAGAGTAGTGACAAACTCTAACTGAAAACACTGAATTAAAAATATTCAAGCCTTTCTAACTAGAGTCCTTGCACCTACAGAGGAACAAGATCCTTTTTAGAAGTTGTCGCGAAATCAATCAATGTAGAGCAGTGTCACAAACCATGGAGGCCCCAGAAAAGTGCAATCAAACGATGAGTTTATTAACAGCCCGGAGAAAACATCAACATATGTCTTCTGACCAAAATACATCTTGTGGATACTTATAAACCAGTGGGGTACACGCCCCCCCATGGCGTCAATGACAGATTAAAATAGGTTCCAGACATTAGTCACAGTTAATCGTACATCTTTAATAGCTATAAGCAGACATAGAACTTCTCTTTTCTATAACACCTTCCATACAAGGTAATAAACTTCAAGCCCTCAGGGTCTCTGAGGCTAATTATTGACTCTGATCGTCTGTTACCAAGTAGAATAAAATATATTAAGACACCAAATGAGTTAAGGCCTCAGGCCTGGCACATTCCTAGATTATATGTATTATATGTACTGTAAGCATGCATGCAATCATCCTTCTATTTTCTAGTTTCCCTCAGCATGTATCACCTGGACAGTCACGCCAGTGAAGCTTAAGACCCTTAATGAACCGAACATCAACTCAAAATAAGCACAGATATGCAATGTGTATAAAATACTTCTAACCGTACTTGTAATAAAAGTTAACATAATGGAAGGATCCTCAAATGGACATCTTCAATAAACAGCTGTAATGCAGTATCAATACTGTGAGAAATATTATTACATGAAATAATGCTGTAAAGAATGTTATTAATGCAGTTATAATGATGCAGATTATATGGCAGCAATAAAAGCATTTCTGTATCTCCACAAAGTGGACCAAGAATATCGTTAGAAAGAATTTTATCTTCAGTACAGAAAGTTTTGGTTAATGTTAGTCCATTTCACAGCAATAAGCATGCAGCTGCTTAACTTGGTGACATAACCAGCTAACACTACTCACCTAACTTATAAAAGAGAATACATTCATTGTTGCTGTGGAATACATAGTAATACATAGTAAGGTCCATAGGTATTACATTTACTCTTCAGCCTCTGAAACTGTACAAAAATGATCTGTTATTTCTGAACCATTAATGCAGACATTTGTTCAACCCTTTGAATTAAAGCTAAATATCTGCACTTCAGTCACACATTGTTTGATTTAACACTGACTTTAGTGGTGTACAGAGGTATAATTACAATAAAATGAAATTATAATGAGTGAAATGTATAATGTAAATACACCATGCTTTCTTCCACAGTTAAATTTTGAGATCAACTGTGGCACTGACAAGAATTGCAATGATAACCTGAAGGTGGATTTCAACTTCACCAGGTGAGGCCCAGTTACTAAAGTTAAGCTTTACTTGTGTCACAGTCAGGCGACCGTGTGGCTCATGGATTTGAAAGGACCCAGCATGTAGAACACAGGAAGCAGACACGATCAACAAAAAGCCTAATTTAATGCTAATAGCTAAGTTAAAAATTATAACACATTCCTAAGAAAAGACCAAATCCCAAAACACAAGGGAATGGGAAATACAGAAAGAAGAAAAAAAATCACACTCAGGGAAACACTGGGGAGGCAAAATACCTAGAGCCAAAACCCAAAAGACAATTATGTCACAAAACTTAAAAGCATTCCAAGAATAATAAAACCAAGACTGGACACCAAAATAAAACAAAAAAAAAATCCAAAATGAAAAATATAAGTATTAAAACATCCGCTGAAAATCTAACTCAGACATATTTATGATTAAACTCAAATTCACAAAACCCCCCAGAATTTGACAACTTGTGTGCCTGGAAATGTGCTACTTTTAATTGCTTGTACATGAAGCATAAAAACAATATTCTACTGAAGCATTTGAATAAAATTTATAGCCACTCTGTCAAAATTCTCCTTCCTTATGATTAATAAGTCACAACAAAGCTGGAAAGAGAAATAAAGAAACAAAAATAAAAAGAAGAGAAAAACACTAACACAAATAATAAATCTGTTTACAATGGCGTATGAGGGACACAGAAGAAAAAATGTTATTTATTATTTTGAGAAAATTCGAAATGTGGAGATTACAATTGTTGTTTCAAGACAAACTGCCATGGCTACTGTAGGGAGGAGAGAGAAAGCGAGGGAGGAAAGAGGGCGAGAGAGCAAACAAACAGACATGCATAGACATCACTAGAGAAACCGGCAGATACACAACATGAAGACATCACTCACCTAATTGGGGAGGACATACAGAAGCAACACTATGCCAAACAGAACACAAAAGGAAACAGACTAAATGAATAGGAAGCTAAGAACAAGAAACAAACGATGAAACAAAGAGGCACAAAGAAGTCCAAAAGTCCTTGAACCAAGAGGAAGAGTGGATTAGTAAAAAATGAAAAGGCAGGTAATGGACAGATGTAAAGATATCGATGGTTCACTAATTCATCTACTCAAGGCATCTTGTAGAGGGTATAGCATCTGTAGCAACAACTGTTACCTGCACATTTAAACTGTTTTTTCCCCAAATAGTATTTCAACTGTTTCTCGAAATTTAGACTTAATTTTTTAATAATGAATAATAGCCTATATATTTTTTGTAATGTGGCCCTAATACTCTTGCATATCTATTTGCCTGGAGACTCCATGTGTAAAATCATTTTTCTGCTTGCTACGATGATTAAATAACCAATACTCAGTGCAGTCTGTCTTTCCCCTGTTAGTGGGATGACTGTACAAATGTCAGGTTGAGTTTTTATGCTATTTCATCATGTTGTGGTGCACAATAAAGCATAGCTATTTAAAAGACTGCAATATAATGAAATATAATTGATCAGAGAATTACTCATGATGGCAGAGATTATCTACTAAGAAACCTCCCAAAATTAACTTTTCTCTATTTGAACCCATTTTATATATTTTATTTTCAATTTTACTAGGTCATAAGCTGAAATATTGTACAATTTGATAAACACCATATTGCCTCCTAATGCCGAGTTTTAAGCATTATCCTACCCTGTGTCAGACTGGCAATCTGTCCAGGGTATACTGCTGGCCCTTGCCCAATGTTAGCTGTGATAACAGTAGAAAGTGAGTGGATGGCTAATCAGTAGATTAGCCAGTATAAGTTAATATACTACATCCCTTAGGATCTGTAAGTTGTTACCATTTTAACATTCAATTGAAAACTACCATAAATTTAGCATTTTGTGCTTTTAGCTCAGCTGTCGTCTTGTTTTCCTCTCCTTTTATTCTCATCTGGCTTCATACTCCACAGATCCTCAGAGGTTAAAGTGGGCATTGATGAGCTTTTGAATGTCACAGTCACAGTGGAGAACAGAGGAGAAAACTCCTACAACAGCCATGTTATTCTCACGTATCCAGCTGGACTCTCCTACAGGAAGTTCACGAGTCAGCAGGTAAGGCATCAGGATCAAGTCTGTATCAGTTCATCACTGATCTGCTGCTCTTCCAAAGCATCTAGAATCTTTTTTTCCTAATAAAAGGGAAGAATTGAGTGCAACTCCTTGGACAGTGAAGATGGTTTATCACGAGGAAGGACAGACTGTACTATTGACAAGCCCATTTTCAAGAGCCAAACTAAGGTTTGTTTTTTAATTTTATTTGTACAAAAAATCTTTTATCAATTTGTTTTTTCTGACTTTTGCACAACTTAAGGACAAAGAGAAGTCACTCATCTCTCTCATTCCATTAAGGCTTCCTTCATTGTCTGCTATGGGATTGACACCAATAGTCAATTTGAGAGGAAGATATTTGTCACTGCAAATGCCACCAGGTACTGTTTCTCTGGTACATGTACTTTTCATTTAAGCAGTAGACCCACAGATACAGTATAAATATGTTCACCTCTCTCTTTCAGTGGAAATCAGGAGCATGCACCTACAAGTGAACTCTACAAAAAGAAATTGATTGATGTAAAATACAGCATTTTTATGACAATTAAAGGGTATGTGTTGTTCTCTTTGTAACAGAAAAGGAAACAAAAAAAATAGAAAGTGACAACTATTCTAATACATGGTATTTAATCAATCTTTAAAATATGTCTGTTTAGCTCCCCCAGCTATAACAATTTCACATTTGGGAAGAATGATTTGCAGAAACCAGTCCAGCAATCAATCACGGTAGAACATGACATGTGTATATATCTGTATTTTGTAAAGGTAATTCTATGATTTAGATCCAACTATTATGCTTAGCTCTTGTTTTCTTTTCTTGTTTAGCTAACAAATGATATCAGAGCACTTCATAATTTCACTGTGTGGATCAAGGTTCCAGTGAAGCTTGGGGGAAAAGACATTTGGGTGCATCCGAACAACCTACAGGTAATATATATGCAGTAGTGTGCAAAAGTCTTAAGTCACCCTTCATTTCTTTATATTTTGCTATCAAAGATAAATGTAAGTGGTCTTGAATAATAGTTCAAGGTTTTGCTGTGTTGAATATTAAAGGAGGAGGTCATACCAATATTGACTTTCAAGCCAAAGTCTACACACTGTGTCTTATTTACTATATATCGATGTATGTTTGCATTTTTCAGTAAACTGTTGCAACTATTTTCCATTTTCCCTGCAAAACATAGAGAAATTATGGTGGCTCAAGGCTTGTACACAGTATTGTATGTTGTTTTAGGTATTGACTACAAAAATGGCTCATGCTTAGCAGTGTAATACATGCATGTGGTAACATTGGGACCATAAATCAAATGTATTATAGATTGCAGACTGTAAGAAAGGAAGTTATGAAGAACCACATGTTAAAGACTTTGTTCTTCAGATCCAAAAAAATAAAGTAGTGGTAAGTATTAGTCTAAACATTGTAGATTTAACATTACAATGGATCAACTTTTGTTGCATTTAGTCTTCTTTAAATGATCCACAGGACTGCTCTGTGGCCATGTGTAGAGTGTTTGAGTGCCTGGCATCTATGGAAAGGCAGGAGAAGAGGACGTATGAAATCTCTGGAAACCTCACTTCACAGTGGATAGAGCAGGTAACTGATGGGACGTTTATGTTAAGTGCTACATTAGGGTTTTTTTTTCACGTCACACTTCTTCCTTACTTGGTACTACTAACTCATATATATATATTTTCCAATATATATATATTTTCATTTTCAAATTCAGCTCATCCCTCTTGATTTTTTCTTAGATTGGACTTCAATCTGCTAAATTCCTCTTGACCAGCCAAGTCAGTCTGAAGTACGACCAAAGCAAGTACGTCTACTTTTCAACAGGGTCTGACTACAATTCTCCTGTTCACAAGGTGAGCACTTGTAATATATATAGTATATAATGTTATCTTGATATAATAATAATAATAATAATAATAATAACAGTTTCCATTTTATTTACAAACTGTCACTTCATCTTTCAGATTGAGGCAGAGGTAGAAGTGTACCCTGAGCCAGATTTTATCAAAGAGATCATTGGAGGATGTCTGGGAGGGTTGATTTTTCTGATTTTACTCACAGTTGTCCTGTATAAGGTGAGATGATGATCACACTTTTTCAATTAATTTTTTCATAAGAAAAGCTATTAGAGAACGTGGACAAATAATTAAATTTTCTTTTCATTAACATAATTTTTATGCACAGTTACTTGAATTTTATGTTTTTCCTTGCACTTCTAGGCTGGATTTTTCAAGAGTAAATATAGCAAGGTAAATACTGAAGAACCGGAAGATGGTCCAGGATAAAAACAAAGGTTCATATTTGTAGATCTCTATCTAATCTTCAAAGAAGGTCTGAAATCCCTCCCCTGCTCGCCCATTTCCTTACAATAGAACTTCCTACCTGGTGGGCAGGACCTGACATAGCAAAATCGGTATGGCCCGGATCTGGCCCACACAGTGTGCTTACAAATGGCCCACATACCGCAAAGAATGACGGCCCTTTGGTCGCCCAGATCTGGTTTGCCAGAGGTGGCCCACACATGGGCCAACACAAGGCCAGTGCTGGCCCAGAACAATTTCAGCTCTGGCCCCAGATGTCAGCCTAATGTGTACCTTAATCAAGCCATGTAATAACAACATGTGCCAGAACATAATAGTGCAAAAGTAACATGACGAAACTCTGTTCGGACAGCGAATGGACTGATTCTTATATAGTGCTTTTCTACTATCAGAGATTACTCAAAGTGCTCTATACGACATGCCACATTCAGCCAATCACACACTTTCTCCAAACTGAATGCTTCCTAACCACATTATACACATTAAAACTCTTGACAAGCAGACTGGAGGAGCCAGGGATCAAACCACTAACCTTCTGATCAGTTAGTCACCTGCTCTACCACCTGAGATACAGCCACCCAGTGGTAAACATGAGTAAACCCTCACTAGGTTTTGGATAAAGTTGGCTACCATAGCAGTATAGTGTTGCAACATGGCATTTGGGTCTTCTAACTAAAATAGGAAAATAGGAACATAAATAGTGCCATCATTGCCAGACCTGGCCCACATCTGGTTGACATATACCCTGCCATGACACCAGTCAGTCAGAAGTGCCAGCTTGATGCCGGATCTGGGCCAGACCTGTTTTCTATGAGCCTGGGCCACATAAACCAAACCACAATCGGGCCAGATGTGGCATGCTATCACATAAACAGTGCCATCTATGCCAGGGCTGGCCCATATCTGGATGACACCACTTACCATTCCAGAGGTCAGCCAGCAGTGCCGGCTTGACACCAGATCCGGGCCAGACCTGTCTGCTATGTGGGACTTTCGCAATGGGAATATGAAATGAACTGAAGAGATCTGAAAAGTAAATCTGAAATTGTTTATTCTCTTTTTCTGGACCCAAAAAGTAAATAAAATTGTTCAAATTAAACTGTACTTATATTTAACACAAGCACCTGAAGACCACCTGAAGACAGTGTTTTTAGAGGCCACACTATGAAGGGTTGTGAAATACTATCCTGTATAACAGACACTTATAGTAGTAAGTGTCTGCTATACAGTCATTTGCTTTCAAGTTAAATTTAATGCACAATGTGGAAAAAGGATACTCAAATAAAATTGTTGAGGTTGAATATAGTGAAGTACCTGAGTAGATGTAGAGTGATTCTGAAACAGTCCTGTAAAGAATTATGGTATGAAAGTTTTTAGAGTGACTGTACTATTTTTTTTAAAGGATAATAATAATTGCCCACCATGAAATATCTCTGTATTTATATTTTTACAAACTGTATGTTTGTAGACATTATTGTACAGCAAAAAACTTTTCATGTCACCCTGTAATGTATAATGAATGAAATTTAATATATTTTATATGCTTAAAAGCAAAGGTGGAAAGTAACGAATTACATTTACTTGCGTTACTGTAATTGAGTAGTATTTTTTGTGTATTTGTACTTTTTAAAGTCATTTTTCAAGTCGGTAATTTTACTTTTACTTAAGTATATTTTTTAAAAAGTATTGTACTTTGCTACATTTTCAATCACACCTCTTACTGAGTAAATTAAAAGAACAAACAAACAAAAAAAACCCCAACATTGCGCTTCAGAAATACTGCAGGTAATGATGGGTAGTAGAACAAATTGGCGTTGGGTCACGATAAAGATGGAGTCTGATATCGGTGGTACGGATCCAGCGAAAAAAGAAACCCCGTTGAATTCTGCTGACCCTGAACTCGAAGAAACGGATGTGAACCCCTGGCCGTATTTAAGGGACCATTTCGGCTTCAAGTGCAAGAAAGGCAACAGCTTTATTATGCAGTGTAAGCTGTGTTTGCCCAGAGAGACCGAGTTAGCAGCTTTTAAAAATTCCACATCAAACCTGCGCAAGCATGTAGAGGTACGTTAAATGAAACTTGTACATTTATTTTAGCAAAAAGGCTGTGCTCAAGTTAATCACATTAAGTTAAGACATAAGCTGTTATTGGGCATGTTGTTGTCCACGCAACTTACATTTTTTTTTTTACTGGATTGGTAAATTGTCAAAAGAAAATGTGTTTACTTACATTTTTCCTGTTTGTTAATAATAATAATTTATTTTAAAAAAATAGTTAAATTAGACAGAAGACAGAAGCGGCTACTTTCTTACTTAACCCACATATGTTCACACTGCAGGCAAAAGAATAACATGTGCTATGTGCAGAGGTGTTTTTTTCTGTTCTCAAACTGATCTCCCTGTTGGAGCTCAGTCTGGGGAGAGTTATTTTTTTCTCCTTATCTTTCCTCATGTGGTGCATTTTCCATTGTTATACCTCTCTGACCTGTCTTCCCCATGTGATGTTTGTGTAATGTATGTATGGTCAGAAGGGTAAGATGGCGCTGGCAAAGGTCGGCAGCCTTAACCCAATTTCCTTCGGGGTCAACCTTCAGGATCAATAATGTTTTATTGAATTGAATTGAAATGCACCTCAAAATTAACAGAGCAGGGCTATGTTTAAAAAACTTAAAACACATTTTTATAGCAGCTGCCGTACGGCTCAATTCAGTACTTGTTCTCTTATTTGACAGTTTAGGACACATTCTCATGTAAAAGAATTATATGGTTTTGACAGTTTGGTTGGTTGGTTTGGTGACCATTATCCACTTTGATGTATAGACTTGCACTTTAACTGCCACTGCACTTTAATTTGTAAAGTTTTTCTTTTAATTAAAAAACAACTACTTTGAGATTTATCCCATTGTCTTTTTTGCACTACTCAGAAGAGGCTGTCCTCCTGCTGACAAAAAAGTAACTATGTAACTTTTACTCTGAGTACATTTTAAATGAGCTACTTTTTAATTTTACTTGAGTAAATTTTTAGACAGGTAATTTCACTTGTACTTGAGTAAAATTTCAACAAAGTAATAGTACTTTTACTTGAGTAAAATATTTTAGTACTCTTTCCACCTCTGCTTAACTGCTGTAGATGTGCAAAGTGCCAATAACAATGTGAATGCCGTTGTTCAATAAATTGTAAAATGTGTAATATTTATAAAAGATAAAGTTTTTGCTTCATCATTATCATTCATTATATGTAGTATGTGAATAAAATTCATTTCATTTTTCATACATAACTAATCATCCAGTGTAGAAAAACAACATATTGTTGAATCCATAACTAGTTATATATTCTCTCTCTTTTTGTGATTAAAAGCTTAGGACTCTAAACATTACAAGTTTATCTTTCAGAACCATCAACACAACATTACGGATTTATATTGTTAATTAACAGAGCAGGGGTCTCCAACCTTTTTTGTTCTGTGAGTTACTTTTACACAAAAAAGCATTAGAGAGCTACTCATACTTAGCTAAATTTATTTATATAGCCAATTTCTAAAAGCAAGTGAATGCTCATTTTCTCTATCTATCTATCTATCTATCTATCTATCTATCTATCTATCTATCTATCTATCTATCTATCTATCTATCTATCTATCTATCTATCTATCTATCTATCTATCTATCTATCTATCTATCTATCTATCTATCTATCTATCTATCTATCTATCTATCTATCTATCTATCTATCTATCTATCTATCTATCTATCTATCTATCTATCTATCTATCTATCTATCTATCTATCTATCTATCTATCTATCTATCTATCTATCTATCTATCTATCTATCTATCTATCTATCTATCTATCTATCTATCTATCTATCTATCTATCTATCTATCTATCTATCTATCTATCTATCTATCTATCTATCTATCTATCTATCTATCTATCTATCTATCTATAAACATGTTAACCAAGAGCACATATTGTGTGTAAGAACTGCCATTCACAAATATCTGAATGTTGTACTCATTGTACTTCAAAATGGTGGAAATGAACATGAACATATGGAGAACATGCACAAAAAATAAACAGCATAGTTATGCTGTACTGTACTCCTGAGCAACACTTCAGAAAATGTGTAAAACTCAAATAATCAAATAAATTTCAACAGCATGTGATCCAAAATATTTGGAGGACTTGAACTTCTCTAAATCCACAATTTATCAAAACAAATTAACAACAAACAGTGCAGATTTCTGAGCTCATAAATCCACCATCTTTTATTAATGCTAATGAGCTGCACAGTTTCTGTCAGTGGCACTGCATAGATTCAACCTGAGAGCTTTATGCAGAAATGTTTCCACTGAGGTTCACGTCAATGAAGGCATTTAAATGTTTATCTGTTTCAGTACTTTAGGAAAGTCTGGGTTCGCTTTGCAATGTTCAATAAATCCCAAGTTGATTTTTTTCTTTTTTTCCAAAGAGTACCACTTCACTGCATTGTAAATGTCAACTCCCTTGGTGGTGGTTTTCAGTGACAGTAACGTCAAAACCTCAGTCCACAGACTCATCCCACTCAACTGAATACAAGGAGCACCTGTTCATGTCCAAATCCAGCTGTCTCTCCACATCTGCTGACAGTGCTTATACCCTCTGTGCTAAAGTGTTGGAGGAAATGGCAGCAAATAAAAGGCAAGGTTTTATTGCTTTTGAATCCCAAATGGAGACAAAGCAAAAAAAACAAACAAACCAGGAGTAAAGCAAGTGAATGAGACAAGGGGAAACCAAGATAAATACTAGAAGTGATGAAAGAGGAAATATTTGGGGAATTCAGCTGTAACTAATACTACAAAATTAGACAAGGGAAGTGAAAGTAAATACAATGAACAAGAGACAAAGACTACCAAACAACCCCCAACTAGAATTAACTAAATGCAGCAACAAATACTCTAAGGCAAGGCGCATAAATGAATTATTTTTAGATGGAGTTTGTTTAGATCAGGGGTGCCCAATCCCGGTCCTCGAGAGCTACCATCCTGCAGCTTTTAGAGGCATCCTTGTTCCCACACACCCGAATCAAATGAATGGCTTGTTATCAGGCCTTTGCCAAACATGATGGCATGCTGAAGAGGTAATCAAACCATTTGATTCAGCTGTGTTGGAGTAGGGATGCATCTAAAAGCTGCAGGATAGTAGCTCTTGAGGACTGGGATTGGGCAGCCCTGGTTTAGATCTTAAACTAGAAGATAACGTGAAACAGCAATCCCCATTTTTTAATTTAAAGTAGATCCATCTGAAAACAAAAGTCAGTAACTGAGTAAAGCCAATGTCTCAGCAAAATATGTGGCTTCAAGTCTGCGAACAGAAATTAGTTTTATTTTTCTATTTTATTTGTGAATCCAGTTATTTCATATGATTGTATAAAATAATGCAATAACCAATCTTTTTACAAGAGCTTTGTAAATATCAACACTTCACTGAGTTCTTTTGATTCCTCAGAGGCATCCGATGGAAGACAAAACACTGCTCAGTAGACCATTTAATACTTTATTACTTCTAGAAGGGAGATGCGTCCTGCATTACACGTTGCCGCGGATCTCAAAATGGTGATGTGCCCCTGACAGTTTTATTACAGAAGCTCTCTCATTCTAGTCTAAACAACTGTGTCTCAGTAACTTTCCACTAGAAATGGTGCTCTCTTATCTACATTTTCCCAGGCAAGTATGAGCAAGAGTCTGCAGCTTTCTACTCCCCAAGGACACATGGTCTCATGCCATTATTTTTCAGGGCTGTGTCCAGTTAATACTCCACTATATAACTTTATAACACTTACTAATAAAAAAAGCATAGCATTATTGAGGCACTGCAAATTATTTAATCCCAACAGTTCCTCCTTTGATCTGATCAGATCAGATCAACACTACTAAAGTCATCAAGCATCATCATGTTGTTTTCAGATCTCCAACAGCTCTGTTAACCAACCTTACCAATAATCCTCAGATAGAAGGCACACCACCACAAATTACCCAACTAGCTGTAAAAACGAATAAGGAAACCCTAATGGTACTAATACACCCCTTCCATTGCCCAAGGACAGACGTCATCCAATGGATTATCAATTCCAAATATTCATGCATTTATTAATTTTCTTAAATGATGTTCTGAGTCTTCCCTGGGCTCCATTTACAGAACCATCTGGGGTTGTGTTGTTGGGAATGAAAGTGCAGCACATCTCTCCAGACATTACACACACCCCATTTTTACCCACTAGGTGTCAGTTCTCTATGCTTCTTTTCCCTCTTTGGCCCTCTGTCCCCCTTTAACGGGTGGACCATATATGGGATGATTGCTGTGCTTGGGCAACTGTCATAACATAAAAATCACAAATCACAGACCATTACTAAAGCTAATTCTCAGATCTCCCATTACTTTCAGCTACCTTCCGGGACGGGCGATTCTCTGCACTCTTTTCCTCTTCTTTCTTCAACGTTAGGGGTTAGACTACCCTTCGGTTCATTGCATAGATCAGGGGATTTATTTTGCCCCTTGGCCGGGATCCATGTTTCTTTTGGGGTCACAGCAGTGTCCCCCTTTCTTGGTCAGACCCTCCTTGGTCTGCCTCTGGATTTCCGCCAACCACTTCGTGGTTATTGCTGTGGTTCTGGGATCCTCTCGAGGTGACTAGCAGGAGCCCAAACGGCATGACCCTTGACCCCAATTGCTGTCTTGGCAGTCTTGGTGTCTGCTGCGAAGGATATCTTCGTGACCTCATCTGGTGTCTGCTCCTAGCTCTGTAAAAGACGGAAAAACCAAACACTTCTCTGCCTAGCCTAGATAATCTAATGTTATTATCCACTGTTCTTCTAGTGATTCAAAATTGGTTTAGAATATCATATCCGGGACCCTCTGACCTGGAAAATTAGTCTAATTATTATCTGTGTGTAAGCGTGTTTGCAGTTACCCCTCTGCAATTTAAGTCATTTCCTACAATATATCAGTCCGGACAGTCACGCCGAACGAAGCTTATGACCGTCAGAAGACTGAGTGACAAATCTCATGAGCACATTTGCAATGTGTGTATGAAAATGATTATAATCACGTATTGTAGTAAAAGAAATCAAAAAGAAATCAAACATTTTCAATCCTAACATTTTCCCTCCTTTCACAAAAAGCATGTGTTTCATTCAACCTGCTGTCCCACAGTTTCCCCTCCAGTGTGATACTAAGCTTCTCATGAACACAGGCATTTTATCTTCTAAACGCGATTCAGTTTATTTAATCATTAACAGTTTATATTGATTTACATTTTTTCGCTTAGAAAAAAATACTTGAACAAATGGATCAAAATTAAACACCACCACAGCAGCGTGTCTTATAAAACAGACAGTGCTGTCAATACTGTAGCTCCTCCCATGAAAACGTTACCTGCCTTACCTTTCATCAGTCATCCTATGACTGTTGTATTTTGGATTAAACCACTCCTGTGACACAGAGCAGAAGTAATTCCTCACCTACTGTATCAGTCAAATTAAAAAAACAAACAGACTGGGGTTTTTTCATGGAAGCAACACAATGGATTGGATAATTTGTGTTACACTATTTTCATCTGGTAAGACAAGTTTGTGCCTTCTGATTTTGTCTTTAGTTCTTTAATTATGAATGAGTACAACCTGTGGAAAAATGACTGTAAGTATACACAGCCACATTTTTCTATTTATAAAATATTTCTTTTATTATTAAAAACCCACAAATAAATTGACGGTAAAATATAAAGTGAAACCATATGACCTTGACATATTTTTGTGATGGCCCTTTCCTTATTTGCACTTTATCCTCTGTGAATTAAACTACCTGCTGAAATGTGTCATGAGTTCAGTCAACTTCTGACTCTAAAAATAAATTTATAACTAAAATGTTTTGATGTTGTCTGTCGTAGAAATGCAGTGTGAAAATTTCACGAAGTAATACATTCTTAATTATTAACCCCACAAAACCTGTAGAACTGGATTTATGAACCCAAATGATTTAGTAGTTTATGCAGTCATTATATATTCCTCCTTGTTTTATGCAGGGCGACACAAAACTGTAAACTTTTTACGACCACGACACACCATATTCTTCCTTCCAACTTATTCTCTCCATGTACTGAAAATCTTTAATTACAAAAGATTACAGTAATCTAAAGAGACAGTGGTGATAAGAGGAACTTGAGAGGGTGTCAGTATTATAAAATATCTATGTCTAAATACATTTGGTTTTTGCAAAACTATCAAATTAAGATTTCATTATTGAACAGAAAAATATATTGATTGTTCATAGCATGACCCAAAAAAGGAAATGTGATAAATGTAAGTTGTTTCATAAAAATAATTGGCACAAAAATTCAGGTCTAGCCTTATATAGAACAAGGGCTATGTAGTATTGCAACAATATCAGAGTTTCACTTTATGGCAACCATATAACAATACAATTTCCGTGCCTCTATACTGTTTTTATTATCTAAAGTGCATGCTACTGATTTAGATTTTCTTCTTTGGGGATGTACATTTGTGACATCAAACTTACTTCCCTCAGAGACTTCATTTCCTTTACTTGCATGTGGGTGTGGTAGGTATTGATGAGTCTGACTGTTAGGGAGGACTGGAGAATGTGCACGCAAGCAGCATTCTCCATTCTGTTATTTTTTAGCACTGTAAGTAAGCACATGCATACAAAAAGGTTGTCTATTTTTATACTGTGGAATATCCTGAAACTAATTGTAGAGTTAAGCATTGATTTTCATCCTTTAAAGCTTTAAATGTCTGTATTTTTTAAATGGAGGAAGATATAAGAAGAAAAGATAGAATCTGGTTTAAATTTTAATCTTCAATATGTTTTTTAGCTTTGTAAAATATCTGGCTTTAGAGCACTGTAGTGGTAATGACAGATTCACTGTAGCGCAGGGGTGTCAAACATAAGGCCAGAGGGCTAAAATATGCCTGGCAAAGACTCCAATAAGACCCACTGGATGGCTTTGGATCAAGTGAAAAAGGGCATAAATTTAATAAGACTTTAAAATATATTTTCATAGGTTTTACAGCATTTCCTCCTGATAAAGATAGAGAATTGTACCACACCAAAGTAAATAAGTAATAGATGAACAATGAAATGACAGAAAAGTTCCTGTTTTTTCAGTATCTTCTCTAAATCTCTATTTTTTTTATTACAATGGGTCCAGTGAAAGAAAACAAAGAAAGGATTATTTATGTGAATTAATAAAAGGTTCTCTTGTATAATTACAGGACAGTCTGCAATGATCTAATATAACTTTGTTGTTTTACACATTGATTATCTAAAATTTAAGCCCAAAGGGTCATGCTGACAAGATGTTCTTCATTAACTCCAGCAAAATTTCTTTATCATATATACAAACTGAGACATACTCTTTAAATTGCACTCTTTATTCTTATATTTAGCTATCTCAGTAGTGTGTAGTTGTACTATGAGCTGTATGTGGTCCTAGTGTGAAGTGACTTTGACATCTCTGCTATAGTGGTAGTCTAGACATAGTATGAAAATAAAACAGACTGCGTATAATTTCCTAAATGTGATTACATTGAGAAAGGCTATAATTACATTATTAGATGACCTTAAGTAAGATTATTGATGTCATTCTTTCTTTTTCTTTTTTTCTTCTGCTTTTTAAAAAAAAAAACATTTCTCAGTGTTAAATGCTGCACTTTGTTTCAATATTGATCCCGTGGCTTGGAAGACCCTGAGTAACTCTGCTGCTGGTTTTGGCTACCAGGTGATTCAAAGACAATCAGAGTAAGTCAGGACATGCATTTTTATGTTGGATGTGGGTCTGCACCTGCGTGGTTAAGATTATTTTACAGATTTCGCATTTTTTGAACTGGCCTCTCTGTTATGCCTTACAGTAATAATTAAACAATACTTCTTAACAGAAAACATACAGTGTATTTAATAATAATAATAATACATTTTATTTCAAAAGTGCCTTTCAGAACACTCAAGGACACTGTGAAGAGCAAAGTAGTAAAAGCAGGGAATATACACAATAATGAGAAACATAATAGAACGAACAGATTAAAAGTTAGCAGGGTGGAAAGGTTATGTGGAATAAGCTATTTTGAACAGGTGAGTTTTGAGTCTAGACTTAAAAAGAGAAAATGAGATGATATTTCTCATATCAGGAAGTAGGGAATTCCAAAGTTAAGGAGCATAGCAACTGAAGGGCCTGCCCTCCATAGTGACAAGAGAGTGGGAATATGTCAGTGAAGGTTCTCAGTCATCCAGGTCATCGTAGTCTAAGGAGCTTGGAAAGAAAAGCGTCTAGACTTCTTTAAGTTGCTTGAAGACGTTTCACCTCTCATCCGAGAAGCTTCTGCCGGTCTTGGGTCAAATGGTGGAGAGTCCTGAATTTTAAGCCCCGTGGGAGTATCCCCCGAGAGGGACAATGGACCACCTAATGATCCTCTACCTAATCACATGAACCAAGGTGTGAAAATGGGTGTAGGTCACAATCAGCCAAGATTTCAGGTGAGCTCATTGTGAAACCTAGCCCCACCCTATCATGTGATTTCCTGAGGTCAGATGGCCCAGGATGTGAGTGGGCGTTCTCTGTCCAAAATGTGTAAAATGGCATCCTCAAAAGAGTGACCTTTGTCCTTTAAATGCAGATGGGCTGCTGAGTTTTGTCCCGTGGAGGTGGCTCTCCTATGTTGTGCCATGCGTTTATGAAGTGGCTGTGTGTTCTCTCCAATGTAGAGGTCTGAGCATTCCTCATTACACTGTACAGAATACACTACATTGTTGAGTTTGTGTTTAGGAGTTTTGTCTTGGGGATGAACCAGTTTCTGTGTGTTGCTGGGTCTGAAGTAAATTGCGATGTCGTGCTTGGAGAAAACTCTCCTGAGTTTTTCTGATACACCGGGTATATAGGGAATGACAATGTTGTTGCGTCTGTCTTTCTTATTCTCCCTCGCTGGTGTCTGATCTTCTTTTCTGTGCATCTTTGCTGACTTGATGAAAGCCCAAACAGGATAACCGCATGTTTTAAGAGCTTCCTTTACATGTGTGCGTTCCTTCTTTTTCCCTTCAGGCTTAGAGGGAACATGTTCTGCCCGGTGGTGTAGGGTCCTAAATACTCCAAGGTTGTGTTCTAGAGGGTGGTGGGAGTCAAAGAGGAGGTACTGGTCCGTGTGTGTGGGCTTCTGGTAAACTTCGATGTTGAGGTTTCCATTCTCTTCAATGTGCATGGCACAGTCCAGGAAATGCAAACAGTTGTCCTTTGTGTCTTCCCTGGTGAACTTGATCTATTTATCCACAGCGTTGATGTGAGCAGTGAAGGATTCCACTACTTGTGTTTTGATTTTGACCCAGGTGTCGTCTACATATCTGTACCAGTGGCTGGGTAATCTCCTTTTTAAAAGATCCAAGAGCCTTTCTTTCCAATTCCTCCATGTAAAGGTTGGCTACAGTGGGTGACACCGGGGAGCCCATGGCACAGCCATGTTTTTGTCTGTAGAAACCCTCATTGTATTTGAAATATGTAGTGGTAAGGCAGACACTGGGAAGGAACAGAGAGAGAGAGAGAAGAGGATCTGAGGCACCGAGATGGAATGGTGATCTGAACCAAATCAGAGAGATTTGGAGGGGAGAGAAGATGAATAGTCTTGAATGTATACAGAAGTATTTTAAAATTGATGCGATGTTTGACCAGAAGCCAATGAAGCTGCTTCAGGACAGGGGTGATGTGGTGAATAGAGGGAATCCTAGTGTTAATACGGGCAGCAGAGTTCTGGACACGTTGAAGCTTATTGATGGATTTTTGAGCCAGGAATGAAGAGTAAACAGGAGTCAGCTGCCATAAGCAGATCGTTGATTATTTTTATAATGGCTGTTTCTCTGCTATTGCAAGGACAAAAACCAGACTGGAACTGTTCATAGAGATTATTGTTATTTACCTACAATTCTCTGTCTGGACTTACTTCATTGACTGGATTTATTTCTTTAGTGTGCTCGTCAGTGCCCCAGTAGAACAATATTCACAAAATCGAAGGGGGAAAATTTATAGCTGCACCGCCTCTCCCCGAAACTGCCAAAATATCCCGTTTGAAGGTAAGTAATCATTCATTATTGAATGTATTGACAAGATGTGATGGAACTCTAACAGCATGTGTTTTATCGTGAGCTGCACAGAAACATGTGTAAATCAAATTATAATTCGATTTTTCAAAGTAAATATCTTAGTTTGTAACACTGAGCCTTTAAAACTAGAAATATCTTGCTAAAATAAGCAAAGAAAAAAGTCAATGGCATTAGTAATGTGAATGTTAAGATAATTCTTTAAGTGAAACTAAATTATATGATATTAAAGCGGCCTGGTTTACATCCTGGTTTGCAGTTGAGAGAAGTTCCAATGGGAAGTATTTCAGTCATGCTGCTTTGGAGTCATTGATTTAAGTCTTATTTTCTTTCTTTCAATTGCCTTTTATGAGTATTTAAAAAAATATTGCTTGTTTTTAATACAGCACCAGATTTTGCAGTCAACATGTCGCTTGGTCTGACAATGAAAAGTGATCCCACAACACAAAACACTGTGGTGAGTTGGTGAACTGCAGACATTACCAGTACATTGTCAAAATCTCTTGTTATTGTCACGTCCACTGTGGCAGACATGTGGAGGTGGAAAATTAGGACCCAAGAGTGATACAGGGTGATACAAATAGATACGGCGAAGGTGAGCATGGAAGCTAAGCAAAACCTAAACTGGGAAAACTAACTGAAACAAACCAGAAACAGAGATGTAGGGAGACTCAGGGAAATACACAGATGAGCCAGCAACGCGCACACAGGAAAACACAGGGTTTAAATACACACAGGGCAATCAGGGAATGGGAGACACGGCTGGGATTAATTGGACATAACGAGACAAGGGGAAGCGAAACTAGAAACACTGACAAGAGACACAGACCTTCAAAATAAAACAGGAAACACACTGACTGAACTCTACACATGCAAACTTAACACAGACTGGGGAGACAGAACATAGGAACGTGAAACATGGAACAGGAGAGCACAAAGGACACAAAACACTAGGGATAATCATAAAAAACAACCCAAAATAAACAAAACCACAGAATAATAATAATAAACTTAAACATAAACATGGAGTCCACAGACTCTGGACCATGACAGTTATAATTAGAAAATGCATGAAGGCCATTCCATGACAACTTAGGCTACGTTCACACTGCAGGTCTTAATGCTCAATTCCGATTTTTTTGTCTGCTTGTTCACACTACAAATAAAATGCGACAGCAAACGCGCTCTAGTGTGAACCCTCAAAGCGGCGCACATGCGCAAAAGAAAACGTCACACGCAATGTGCTCTGTTTAGACCCAGAGCAAACAATATTGTTTGACTGATGGCCCTTAACCCTCTCAGACTCAAATTAAGTTTTTTGTTGCTAATGCACAACCAAGTCCTGCAGTGGTATTTCTGAGTAAAAAAAGTCATAAAATATGTATGTGGGGTAATCAGGTTGTTAGTTTTTAACTGTTGTAAATCGGCAACGCCTGCCTCGAGAGGGTTAATATAAAGACTTCGGACTTTACGTTTCCCAATTTTTGCTTTAAGTTATTTTGTTATTTACATAATGTAAATGTAAATATGTAAATAACCTAATAATTATCCTTATTGCTGTTTGCTTCAAAGGATAGTTGCAGATTTCTGTCAGAATCTGCAGATTATACAGTTATAAATAACATGTTCACGTTTCTCCAACGTTGTCTTCCCAACACTGACACAGGTTTCACTGCTGGATGGCCAGGAAGCGTTTGCGATGTCTTCTCCGGAGCTGATAATTGGCGTCTGTCTTGTGTCAGTGACGTAAAAGATGGATTTAATGCGACTTGACCGTTCAAACAAGAGTTGCTTTCTAAAACATTGGATATTTATCAGATTCAGTACCACATATGAAAGTGACCCAGATCGGATTTGAAAATATTGGATTTGTGCCGTTCACACTGTCATACCATGATCGGATATGGGTCGCATAGGGTCAATGCGCTTTCGCCTGCAGTGTGAACATAGCCTTAGTGTGCCTTCCACCAACACCCCATAAAATCAGCTGATGTTTTGGGTACAATACGTTTAGCATATTTAATGAAGCCATTCAAAATTTTACCTTTACCTACTTAAGACATAGGACAGGTGTATAGGACTGGGTCTGCTTATTTTAGTTCACTTGTTTAACATATTCAAGCTCTGTGAAAAACTAAATGTATTTTTTCAGTCCTGAAATGTTAATGCAGATATATCACATACATAAACAAGAAGTTTGGAAGACTGAAAAATGTTGAAAAAGGTTATTTAAAAACATGTAAGAATTATAAATTGCTTAAATTTTGAACCAACCCCAATACTTTAAGGACTTCTAGCTTGGAAATGTTTCATGGTAGAATTTAGTGTGGCTTCTTTAAATATGTTAAAGTTGTAAAAAAAAGAAAATTTCAGCTTAATTTCAGGTATGTTTGATGTTATATCAAAGTAATCATTGTATGAAGGACAGGGAAGTAATCAGCCTACTGTATTAATGGAAAATTGACACTGTCTCCTCTCAGGTGTGTGGTCCAACCATCCCAAAGGACTGCAAAAGTATCACCATGTACAACGGTGTGTGCTTCCACATGGACCGTTCTAATATATTTGGACTACCCATACCTTCTTCTCTTCAAGGTAACAGTAAATAAAATTTGTGATGATATACCCATAATGCTTAGAGTCCTGGGGCCTCACTAATTAAAAAAAGAGCTTTTGGATTTTATACTTGAACGTAGAGTTCTAATGACTTATTTTGGTGCTTGTACAATCTCTAAATCTCAGATCAACTGAAACTATATTGAGACTTCTGTTTATACATGTCAGCAAAAAATAAGGTTTAGTCAAAACAGAAGTGGAGTAAATTAAAAAAAAGGGATTGATGCCAGGTTTTGTGTATGACTTGTATGATTTGGTGGTCTAAGATTACAGATGAGACCAAACCTCAAGATCTAAGCTTGGATGGATAGATGCATCCAAAACTGCCATACCACAAAATAACCAATAGGAAGTTGTCACCTTAAAAACAAAACAAAAAAAACAATAAAATTGTTTTAAATTGTCAATTTACTCCTATTGGTAAGTAAGTTTTAACCTTAGGCTAAAATCCCACACACTGACACAAACCCCTATCCTAGTTAGGACACAGTCTCTTTTTTAGTGTGCTGATTGTGGCCAGAGGTAGATTCTTTTTACATGAACCTCTAAAATTAGTTTTAGATCAAACTAGTTTAATCTTTTATTCTTAATGTTTTGTCTGTCAAATCAGATTACATTTAGTATTTACTACGTAAATGAACTCAAAGGGCCATTAACGAGAAGTTTATTTCAGCATGTGGTACTGTGTGGTACTGTTAACTTTAACCCTTTGAAATTAAATTCATTTTGAAATTAATCTCTTTGATAGCATGCCCGCCGCAAGTAGACATTGCTTTTCTGTTGGATGGTTCAGGCAGCATATCTACTACAGACTTTCAAACAATGAAGACATTTGTGAAAACGCTAATTCAGTCATTTCTCTCAAATGATGCACAGGTAAGGCCCTGCAGTCCCTCTGTAATTTAAATCATGGCACATAAAATTGTTTTATCTTTATTTCTATTTATTTTCATAAAGCATGACAATTTCTTTTTCTTTTCTTTTTTTTGCAGTTTTCTGTTTCCCAGTTCTCCACGGACCCTCAAATTCATTTTTATTTTAAGAAATTTACCTCATCTGGACCATGGAATGACATAGATGGAATTAGTCAGCTGAGGGCATGGACTTACACAGCTAAGGCCATCAGACATGTTGTGTCAGTGATGCAATAATATTACTAAAGCACTACAGGGAACTTATTGCCTAGACTTACTGTCCAGATTATTTTCTTCTGGTGCATCTCACCACACTAAGTACTGTGTGTTTGATGAAAGCCTGTAAAAAGACAGACTTGGGTTTTGAAGAATTATTTCCCACAGATTTGATGAGATGAGCATAACCAAGGCTAAATTCAAATACTTGCATTAGCTGGATTTGCAAAGTGCAAAAATATCTGCAATACTAAAAGATAATACAGAAAATGATGCATATCGAGACAATAATAACACATGCAATTTAGTCATGACCATAAGATGCACTTTGAAAAGTTGTTTTGTGTTAAAAATAGATTTTTTTTTTTCACTTGGCAGGAACTATGTTTTCACACCACAGACAGCTTCTAGACCAAATGTGAAGAAGGTCTTGATAGTAATTACTGATGGACAATCCCAAGATCGTTCTGATCTGGGAGGTGCAGCACAGCTGGCAGAGAGTAAAAACATTATTCGATTTGCTATTGGGGTAAGTACTTCCATTATTATTATTATTATTATTATTATTTTTATTACTCACGATGTGTTTCAGTCAACTATCAGACAAAACTCACAAAATATAACACTATATACACAACTATAACAGTAGATGATGGAGTACACAGGAGGCAAGAAATTTCACAAATTGACAGTACCACACTCAAATTCAGTGAGCTCTTTAGAACAACCCATTCTTTCATAAATGTTTGTAAAGAAGGCCTACACTGGTAGTTGTTTGTTTATTTATATCTGTGACAATGGGATGCAAAAAACACCTGAAGGCTAAGACTAACGTAGTGAAATCAAAGCCCATTTCACTGACCACAAAAACTAAAAATAGAATTTCTTAAATTAATGAAAAGGCAGAATTTTTGATGGGAACATAAACTGTTCATAATCAAATTTATGTGAAAAAATATTTTGCAGAATTACGTAACTGTTATCATGAATGTGGGTCATATTCAGTGAGTGCACAATAACTGTCTATAAACTGGGTGAAAGTCCGTAAAGTTATGGACCATAATCTGTACTGAGCAAATCCTGCTGCATAGTATAACAACTCAAACATATATTTTATAACACCAGGTGGGGAGTGCATTTACTAACAGTGCAGCAAAACAAGAACTGGACACCATTGCATCTTCTCCCTCAGTCAAATACGTGTTTCAAGTGCAGAACTTCAACGCACTTGAATTAATAAGACAGAGTCTGCAGGACAAAATCTTCTCCATTGAAGGTACAAAGATAAATGTATTGTAATAGCTTTTTTACAATTAAAATGACATACATGGTATTACTTTTCATTTAGTTTTTAACAATCAATCTCATTTCAATCTCGCTTTTGTAATCAAGAGAAAAAAATTATTTGGAGCTACTACTTAACTTAGAATAATAATAAAAACAAAAAAACTTCTTTTAAAGTGAAATTTGTTGTAGTGTGTCTTTTACCTTCTCATTTATTTTTCTGTTACAGGATCTCAAAGCAGTGGAGAGTCACTGAAAATGGAAATGTCTCAAGAGGGATTCAGTGCAGTTTATGTGCCCGAGGTAATTAAAACTACCTGAAACTCACCAGACAGTCTAGTCATAGAAAGAGAGATTCACACATTTATAATAACCCAAAAGCAAGCAGACAGTTATCTAGTTAAACATACTCCAGGTTTGAAATGAAAAATAAATTGTATATAAAATGTATTTCCTGTCTGCACTGTAGGGAATTCAGATGTCTATTGTTGGTGCAAACCAGTGGAAGGGAGGCTACGTGCAATTCACAACAGGAGGCCAGAAGCTGAAAACATATGAGGATGTGTCTTTGGAGCCTGACAGCTATCTTGGTAAGAATATTACAGCTTTAACAATCTAACTCATACACATGTAATCATGTATTACACAGCTCTGCTGTAATTCTTTCACCCAAACACACTAATGTGTTTGCAAAATGAACACATTTTAAAAGAAGGAATAAGGAATCTTCCCCTTTTTGAATACCTAACCTCTAGGTTACTCCATGGCAACTGCTAAAACCCGAAGTGGCTCACTAACAATTGTTGGTGCTCCAAGATACAAACACAGAGGAGTTGTGGTCGCTGTTAACAGACAAAGCTTTGAAAACCAAAAGATCGAGCCCTTTTCATCACAGGTATGAATTTACAGCAAGACAGATCTGAATGGAATTGTAAACTATATATGATTTATTTTCTTAAATAAAAGCTGTTGTTTTTTCCCCCTAAACATGAATCCTTTCATTACGAATTTGTTCCTTACACAGTATCAGACTGGTGCATATTTCGGGGCAGAGGTGTGTGCCATGGACATAAATAATGATGACATCACTGATCTGATCTTCATATCAGCCCCAATGTACATGGAGCCTGATAGAGAGGGAAGAGTTTATGTTTGCAGACTAACTGGTTTGGTAAATCACAATTTTATGTACTGCAATTAAATGAATCAGTTTATTTTTCAACTTTCTTAATAACCATATAATATTCACTCTCCTGCTTTTAGTTTGTAGAGTGTAATTTTGATGATCCATTAGTACTAAGAGGACATTTAGCTGTCAAAGGAAGGTTCGGCTCTTCTCTTGCTGTGCTGCCTGATCTAAACTCAGATGGATTCAGGGATTTGGCAGTTGGAGCACCTTTGGAGAATAATGGTGAAGGCAGCATCTACATATTCCACAGTGAAGGAGGACGAATCAGTCCTACTTACTCACAGGTACACAGCATCAAAGAACTCACGAGGATATATTAACACAGTTATCATTTAAGGCCCATATCTATACAATAAAGTTTGATTAATTAAAATATTTCACGTACACAGAGACTTACTGGCTCTGAGGTCCAGTCAGGACTGAAGTTCTTTGGAGTGACAATCAGTCAGTCGTCTTTTGATCAGAGTGGTGATAAACTACCTGACTTAGCGGTGGGTTCAAAGGGCACGGTCGTCTTACTGAGGTAAGTCACAGTCCAGATAGATACTCCAGTCATGTGTTATTATTGTCTGTGGTATGTCTACCAACTTTGTCAATGTCAAATGAATGCGCCAACTGTCAAACGATTAGGTCAATTTGAAGACCTGTGCATTGGTTTTATGTAATATAATAATGAATCAAAAATCATCATCAATGATAAAGTGATTCATGAAAAGTAATTTTTAATCTTTAATGGAATACATATGCAGGATAAAACAGGCATATATTTTTTTCTCCCAGAAGTCACGTTATATGACTTAAAGTTTATCATGTCAAAAGCCTTTCTGATCATGAGATAAAAAATTTTTTCGTTGCGACATGATGGAACCCAGGAAAATGGCAAAACATGACATGCATGCGAAGTTGCAGTAAGCTGCCGTAACAGCAGAGGGAGCGATTTTATTTCAATCCGACGTGAACATTATCACAGGAAAGCGTTTTAGCAGACATTATTAACACATTTACATGTTTATACATATTAGACACCTAGCTTAAACGTTTTTGGCAATTAAGGACCTTGAAATGTTCTTTATACGTTTTGTGTTCACTATTGATTTGTCTTTACATATGTTATCTCCCTGTGCTGGTAATACAACTTTTGCATGCAGAAATGCAACTGCATGCGTGTCCACTTCATGTTTTGCAGAAGCGTGAAATAAAAATGGTGGTCTGGTGTCTATTACACGTTTTGCCATCATATTGGGTTGCATAATGAGAGGTGCTCTGGTGACTAAAGGTGGAATAAATGTGGTTGGTTGAGACTGAAGTCTCAAAATAAAATGCGTAATTTATAACAGTAGCCTTGTTGTTCTAAAAAATAATTTCCAAGCAGAAATGGAAATGACTACATTACCCAGAAAGCTGCTGTACTAATTGAAAAACCAAATGTTGTTCATATGTGCTTTTCCTTTTTTCCAGATCAAGGCCTATTGTAATGGTTGAAGTCGAGGTGTCATTCAGCCCAAACCAAATCCCTACTCAGAATGTAAGCTGCTCAAAACCACTGCAGAACACAGCTACAGTCTGCTTTACCATGAGCAGAGTGTCTACAGTTGATCGAGGTTCTTTATTCTCCTAACTTTTTCAAAATCAAAATGGCACTGCCCATCCATTTTCATTTTTTAGTGTATGTACATTTGTAACATTTTAAACTCTGATTTATTCCAGCTCAAGCTAGAATTAATTATACTTTTACACTCGATGCCACTCGCAAACCTCCAAACAACCGAGCTTACATCAGTGGGAAGCAACGAGAGGAGTCTCGATCGGTCATTGTTGACTTAAGTACACCAAACTGTTCAACTGTAAACTTCTTTATTGAGGTAAAACAACATCAGAGAAAAACTAATATAACCAAAAATCAGGTTCAATTTGGTGAACAGCAGATTTTGTTTTCCATTTTGCTTTTAAGAGTCTTCCAACACGGAACCTAAATCTAACACTGCTGTCTTTTTGCAGGCCTGCCCAGACGATGCTCTCAATCAACTTTCCAATGAGCTCAAATTCACATTTGACGGTTTTCCTTCCAACACAAATCTCAGACCAAGCCTTGCTCAGCAGGCTCAAACAACAATAATTTATCCTGTAAATACCTTTAAAAATGTACTAGCTGGACATGAACTGAAGAACACAGCATTAGTTTTGACCTTATTTTTCTGAATTAACTTTTTGTTGCCATAAAATTGACTAACACCTCTTCTACCGAAGAATTCTTGGGTGTGAAAAGGACTTTGCTGTTTTCCAAAAGCGTATCAAGAATATTCAATTTGTTCAGATTAACAAAAATGTAAAAGTAAAGTTAGATGACAGAACAAACAGATTATTCGTTGGATTCACCGATGTTTCATTTATTATGTAAATAATGTGTAATATACATACTTTTCACATCATGCTGTGTTCCATAGTTAGGGTTTGAGATCAACTGCGGCACTGACAACAAATGTGTTGATGACCTAAAAGTGGACTTCAACTTCACCAGGTTATTATATTATATTATATTATATTATATTATATTATATTATATTATATTATATTATATTATATTATATTATATTATATTATATTATATAAGGCAGCACGGTGGTTAGCACTGTTGCCGCACAGCAAGAAGGTCCTGAGTTCAATTCCACCATCAGGCCGGGGTCTTTCTGTGTGGAGTTTGCATGTTCTCCCCGTGTTTGCGTGGGTTCCCTCCAGGTACTCCGGCTTCCTCCCACCGTCCAAAGACATGCAGCTTGTGGGGAAATCCAAATTGTCACTAGGTGTGAATGTGAGTGCGAATGGTTGTCTGTCGGCCCTGTGACAGACTGGCGACCTGTCCAGGGTGTACCCCGCCTCTCGCCCTATGACAGCTGGGATAGGCTCCAGCGCCCCCCGCAACCCTGAAAAGGATAAGCGGAAGCGAATGGATGGATGGATATATTATATTATATATTTTGTCGAGAACTTTACAATTCACCAAGAAAGCATCATGGTCCATTATTCTTTACACAGAGACAAATACTCAAGAAGCTGTTTTTTTGACAATTATTAAAGAAACACGAAACAAAAGAGGCATCAATCCACTTGCACAAAATTAATCAACAGCATATCAGCTCACCAGTGGGCAAATGGGCTCCTAGATGAAAAGAGTATCAAAAAATTGCCAATTCACGTATATCTCTTCTCTACACACCTTCACACTAATCTGCAGGTTAAACCGGGGTTGCATAAAAAAACACAGCGCAAATGCCCCCACCAAAGGCACCCAGACACCTCCACTTCAGGCCCTCAGGTTCTTAATAAAACAAAATACAAAAGTCATTCATATTTCAAAAAGATACGAAAAACCAGCAAATATGGCCTTTCACATACAACACATACATAAGTGTCATACATTAAAAGGGCTCAAAGATTTGACCAATACACAAAACATAATAAAACAGCATCAGCATTGAAGCACAGCATATATGTTACATACTACATATTTTGAATTCTAACATAGTATGTTAGAATTCAACACAAATACATGCTATATTTAGCTTATGGAAAGCTCACCAACACAGTGCAATCTGTTTTCCTCTTCCTTTATTCTCGTCCTCTGTCAGATCCTCAGAGGTTAAAGTGGGCATTGATGAGCTTTTGAATGTCACAGTCACAGTGGAGAACAGAGGAGAAAACTCCTACAACAGTCGCGTTATTCTCACGTACCCAGCTGGACTCTCCTACAGGAAGTTCACCATTCAGCAGGTAAGGCATCAGGATCAAGTCTTTATCAGTTCATCACTGATCTGCTGCTCTCCCAGTGCATCCAGAAGTCATTTTATTTCCTAATAAAGGGAAGAATTGAGTGCAAATCCTTGGACAGTGAAGATGGTTTATCCCGAGGAAGGACAGACTGTACTATTGACAAGCCAATTTTCAAGAGCAAAACTGAGGTTTGTTTTTTTTGATGCAATTTTCTCTTCTCACTTCTGCACAGTTTAGTAAAAAGATGTGAGGGAATCAAGATTTCTCTCCTTTATTTCAATTAAGGCTTTCTTCATTGTCTCCTATGGGATTGACACCAACAGTCGACTTGCGAGAAAGATCTTTGTCACTGCAAATGCCACCAGGTACTGTTCATTTGGTCATTTAGGTACTCCTTGTTTAATAACCCCACAGATACAGTACAACCATTTCACTTCTCTCTTTCAGTGGAAATCAAGAGAACACTACTACGAGTGAAAGCTACGAAATGAAAGAGATTGCTGTGAAATACAGCATTTCCATGACATTTGAAAAGTACGTGTGTTTGTATTTGTAACAAAGGAAATTATTTGCAAGCCAACATTCTTTTGTCTTACACATTATTTATATAATGTTTAAATGTTTAAATCTTTCTAGCACCCTCAGCTACAGCAATTTTACTTTTGGGATAAATAATTTGCAGAAACCGGTTCGACAATCAGTCACGGTAAAATATAATAAAATATAATAAATATTATTGTGTGAATTAGACCTAACCATTATAATGCTTGACTGCCTTTGTCTTTTCTCCCCATGTTTTAGGTAACAAATTATATCAGAGCGCTTAATTTCACTGTGGTGATCAAGGTTCCAGTGAAGCTTGATGAAAAAGAGATTTGGGTGAATTTGAGCAGCCTACAGGTAATAGAAAAGATACAAAAATGGGTCACAATTAGCTGTGTGATGGGTGAATTTGCTAAAATTAGGATCAATCACCCTGAAATTAATGTAAGTGTATTTCAGATTGCAGACTGTCAGAGAGGAAATGATGAAGCACCAAATGTCACAGATTCTGTTCCAAAGATACAAAAGAATAAAGTGGTGGTAAGTATGCCTCTGCACTTTTGCTACCTGTTAAAACTGAACCATGGTGCAGATTCAAAACATAACCTTGTACTGAATCACAGATTTGTTTCATTCAATTTTTTTTAAATCACCTGCAGGACTGCTCTGTAGCCATGTGCAGAGTGTTCAAGTGCAACACCTTCATGGGAAGACTGCAGAGTAGGACATACGAAATCTCTGCCAACCTCAGTTCAGGATGGATAGAGCAGGTAATTAAAGGGTAGTTTTTTTTATAAATGATTTATACATATTTGGATTATAGGTGGTCTTATGTACTTGAATATGATAACAATTTCTCCCTTAAATTGAACAATATTTTTAATTCAGCCTCATCCTAGTCTATTTTTTTTTTTCCATAGATTGGACTTCAATCTGCTAAATTCCTCTTGACCAGTACAGCCACTGTGGAGTATGACAAAGAACAATACATCTACTTTTCAACAGGGTCTTACAACAATCCTCCTGTTCGCAAGGTGACTTAGCATTACTTTCTCTTGTTTGAGATGTACAAGAGCTTAAATGTCATCCACATTGTGTCTCGTCATCTCTCAGATTGTAGCAGAGGTAGAAGTTTACCCTAAGCCAGATTTCACTAAAGCGATCATTGGAGGATGCTTGGGAGGGTTGGCTATTCTGGCTTTACTCACTGCTGGCCTGTATAAGGTGAAAGACTCTTCTTACACTTTTTCAATTCATTACATAGCTTTAAGATTTTTAGAGATCATGACCAGTTAAACAAAGGTTAAAGGTTTTTATAGTCACTCATATAGTTATTTTCATTCATTTTGTTTGCAACTGCAATACACAATATCTGCCTTTTAATGTTTTTTCCTTGCACTTCTAGGCTGGGTTTTTCAAGAGCAAATACAAACAGATGATGAACGACAGTACAGAAGATGGTCCAGGGAATGATGCAAGTGCACTCACAGCAGAATAAGAAAATCATATTTGTAGTTGTACATTTACTCTATATGAAAAATTTAAGGCCCAGTGTGTGTAGCAATGTCCATACTACCACATTTGATTGAGTCAACAAAAGATAGCTTGCTGTGTTTGAAATTACTCCTTTGCTTGCTCATTTACTATTATCTAATATAGAGGCTCCTAGCTGTGTCCTTCCACTACCTTCAGAAGCAGAAAACTGCTGAAATTAAATCATCCGAGCAGAAAAATACAACTGTCAATCAATGCCTTAAACTTTAGACACCCGAGGACAAAGGAGACACAAAGTCTGCATTCTCAAATGAATTAGATGAGATTAAATTTAGTCTGTGAAAGTCCTGTGATGGATTATGGTTGGAAGTGTCTTTTCAGGGTGACTTTTTCTTTGGTGAAGAATTTTACTCTCTAATCTGATCAACAATAAAATATGTGTTGTCAGCTTTGTGATGTGAATTTTTAACTAATCATCAGTGTCTATCCTGTGCAGCATGTAAACGCAACTATGCTTCCTTTTTTCCTTCTTATTTGACTTATTATCTCACTTTTAATAAGAAGATAACATCAGCATATTCTTGCATAATTTATGTATTGGCAAAAGGACCATCATTTTACAAAACAATGCTATAGATGTCATGTTTCCGCTGTGTGGCAGGCAGGGATTGGACCCAAGCGCAAACTCACGGGGACACGGGGGATAAATTCAACGGAACAAAAAAAACAAAAAAATCACTGGCGTACAGTTCACCAATAACTCAGGGGGCCGACCGTGCGGGCGGCAACGGGGAAACAGTTCTGGGGCCGACCGTGCAGACGGCAACGGGGAAACAGTTCTGGGGGCCGACCTCGACGGCGATAACGTCCAGCTGGTGGCCCGGAAAGTGGCCGGCGATTCCGAGGTGCAGAATGTGGCTTGGTCGGCAGCGTGGCAGCTGCAGGACCAGGCGAGGCTGATACAGAAGCTGAGGCTGGTGCAGAAGCTGAAGCTGGACCAGGCGACGCTGAAGCTGGACCAGGCGACGGCGAAGCTGAAGCTGAACCAGGCGACGGCGTAGGTGCTGCAGGCCACGGCGTGGCAGCCCCAGGTGGTGGCTGGACGGGCTCCTCGGGCCCCCCAGCTGACGTGGCATGAGGCTGGACGGGCTCCTCGGGCCCCCCAGCTGACGTGGCATGACCAGTAGGGACAGAGACCACTGGCTGAACAGAAGGCAGGTGGTGGAACAAATGACTAAGCTGAACACTGGGGAGATGGCTGAGCTGCACAGTGGGCTAAGGGGTGAGCTAACAGTAACACAGGAAATTGAACTATGGACTGGGCTGCTAACAGAGCTAATGGCTGTATCCCAATTCAGGGTCTGCAGCCTTAAAGGCCCCATTTTAAGGCCGATTACGTCACAGCGACGCGACGAAGGCTGTCCCAATTCGAAGGCTGCTCGAAATGCGGCCCTCAAATGCGTCCTTCATTTCCCTGAATTTTAAGGATGTGGCGGTGTAGACTTCGTGGCCCAACATATCCCAGAATGCATAGCGCGGCGGTTTGTGTGGATAATTTTGCCAAAAAAAACGGCAGATGAGGGGCGCCCGAAGAGTAAACTTTAAGTAAGTACTGAATATTATGTCACTTATGTGCAAATGTTTAATAACGAAGAACATTAAAACATTACTGTTGGCCACATGTCGGCAAAGTTATGTGACATTAGTGACGTTTGTACTAACTTGGTTTTAAAGCCTTTACTTTAAAATATACGCCGTTCAATAGCTGAGCTTAATCTTACAGAGAATGATCAAAGCTCATGTAGAAACAAACAAACAAATGAACAAAAGATTTTCTCCTTCATTTCTGTCAAACAAAGCTGTATGAAACGTTTCCAGCTGTTAGTATCATGGTTGCTAGGCAACTTGGGCAGCGCGACGGAGGCTAGACTGTCCCATTTCACAAGCCTCGCATTTCCGGCCTTAGCGGTCTTTGAGTACGCGGCCCTTGTGGACCGTTAAGGCTGCGTACTTTAAGGCTGCAGACCCTCAATTGGGATACAGCCAATGACTGAGCTATAGACTGAAATGCATGCAGTAGTGATGGTGGTGATAATGGTTGTGGACTTAACTCTCCTGAGCCTCTGGAACACAGGGAGGACTGCTGGGCGGGCTTGCCTGAGCCTTCAGCAGAAACAAGAACGGGTGCACGCACCTGCCGGACACTAGCCGTTCCCACCCCAGGAGTAGGTATGGGTGCGGAGACGGGCTGTATCCTGGCTGACCTCACCCTGGGGACCGGCATGGGTGCAGGGGTGGACTGGTTCACAGCCCCCCTCACCCTGGAAGCCAGGACAGGCACCGGCAACGGCTGGGCAGCTGCCGTTCTCACCCGAGGCGCTGGTAGGGGGTGCAGAGACTGACAGAGCCTCAGTCGGCCTGGAAACCAGAGCAGGGACCAACTGGGCCCCAGACTCTCACACCCGAGGAACTGATACGGGTGCAGGGGTACGCTGGGCCCGAGCTGCCCTGGGAGCAGGAACACAAGTAGGCAAAGGATTGGGCCCAGAAAAAACAGTCTTAGAATGGGCAGGCTCAGGGTTAAAATGTACTGGGTCAGCAAAAACAAACTTATCAAAAATGAATTTTGCACTTTTTCCACCACGCTTTACAGTCTTTGTTTTAGTAGTGTTTAAAGGGTTTGAAGAGTTTGACTTGTCCTTAATTAATCCCCCCTCCCAGGGAGCTGAATGAAAATAATTTTCCCAGTCATTGTCATCATCCATAAGGGAAGTTCCCCATGGATCAGAGGTGAGTTTATCGTTCTTCTCAGTTGTGGCTTCAGGTGGAATGTGTGAAAGGCAGTCATTATGACTCACCACCGGGAGTTGCTCAGCAGGTGAAAAGTGACGGCGGCGTGAGCGTCGCTTCCTCTGAGGTGAGGAATCTGACGGGGTGTACAGCTGAGCCTCTGACGTGCAGGACGGCAATGCAGAGGCTGGCGCATGAGCATCAGAAGAAAAACTGAGCACTCCCACCTGAAGCGGCCGAGGCTTGGGTGCGAGCGGGGCAACAGGCGGAGGCTTTTGGCAACTTCGGGGACCTCCGAAAGCCAGCCGATTTCCTCGGAAAATCCGCCCATAGTCAGAAGTGCGCCACGGCCTCCAGCGGAGCTCCTCCTCCAGCTGGGCAAAGGCAGCATCCTGACGCTCACGCAGCTGGGAGCGGTTTTCTGGGTCCGTGTAATGGTCGCGTTCTACCCTCATGTTTCGGCTGTGTGGCAGGCAGGGATTGGACCCAAACGCAAACTCACGGGGACACGTGGGATAAACTTGAAAAGCACAGCTTTATTGCTGGAAAAACAGCAGGCAGGATTCAGAGACAATACTAACACAGTACAGAGGAAACAGGAGGAACATGAGGGTAGAACTAAACCTAAGAGCTAGAAATCACAACCCAGAAGGACAAGAAATCTAGAAAAGCAAAACAGGACCCAATAAACAATAATATAGAATCAAAACACTGGGCCACAGGCCCAGGACCGTGACAATAGAAGTAAAAGACTTTACAGCTTTAAATTCTAAACCATCTGTGTCAGTAACAAAATAAATGCCAAAAATGAGATTGTGCTGCTTTTTGCTTAAATGTAACATTTTAACCTAATATCAAAACATTTCATGCACATGTATTTTTAAAGAAATTGTTTGCTAGAATATCAAACTAGCTGTACTCAAAGAAAGGTGTGGTTCAGCAATTGCAATCTTACATTGAGAAACAATATGCTAAAAATATTTGACCTGCACATTTGACCTGGCCCTCAAAAGTCTTAGCAGCCAGGTTAAAATGATGCATCTTAAATGAATTTGCCAATATTTTCAGTTGATAAACAAACTTATTATTGTTCAAATGCCCTCTAAAGTCTGGAGTGGGTTTTCAGGTGGAGATATTATATAGCAGCTGGGTTTAAGGAAAAATGAGCACAGCTTTAAATATCCACACCATCTGTGTCAGTAACAAAATAAATGTCAAAAATGAGATTGTGCTGCTTTTTGCTTAAATGTAACATTTTAACCTAATATCAAAACATTTTATGCACATGTATTAAAAAACATGTTTGCTACAATATCAAACTAGCTGTACTCAAAGAAAGGTGTGGTTCAGCAATTGCAATCTTACATTGAGAAACAATATGCTAAAAATATTTGACCTGGCCATCACAAGTCTTAGCAGCAAGGTTAGACTGATGCATCTTACAAGACTAGAAAAAAGAAGGAAGAAACGTTTAAATGTGGAAGAGGGTAGTGGCCTCTTCAACCTCTGTGCTCTTTCTCAACTTGTATTACAAAACACAGATCAAGTCTTGTATTACATATCTTTATTCTTAAAGCATCAGAGCCTGGAATATCATCCTAAAGAATGAAATTACAATTTTCCAAATTCTTGAGTATTTAGAAAATTTTGAAATTTAGGCAGTATTAAATTAATCACATTTTAAAACATGCATCATATTATCTACTACTAGAGGTGGGAAATAATGAAGTACAGACAATTTATTTCTGTACTTAAGTAGAATTTACAGGTATTTCTACTTGAGTATTTATTTTTCTCAAATTCAAAATTCTAATTTTATTTGTCACGTACACAGTCATACACAGTACGATATGTAGTGAAATGCTTGGACAACTGCTCGTGACCTAAAGAAAACAAAAAAAAGGAAAAGGCTATGAATAAGATAGGAAATAAATATGAAAAATTAAAAAGGGCAAATTTAACTAGGAAGGAATAAAATATAAATTAAGGTTAAAAATGAAATAACTGTACAACACAAATTAGAATGAAGGGTAAATTTAACTGGGAAAGAATAAGATAAAATATATAAATTAAAGTTGAAAATAAAATAACTGTACAACAAAATACACAATATAGAACTATATAAGAATGTATGAAGAAATATAAATAAATATATACACAATAACAGCAGCTGTACAAGTATTAACCGGAACTTTTGACAACTTTTGACAACTTTTGACTTTTACTCCCGACATTTTTAAACAAATATCTGTGCTTTCTACTCCTTACGTCAAAAGGGGCTCGTTACTTTAGGTTTGATGCATTTGAGGAGAGTTATTATTTCATGTCACTGTGGACCTTGACACATCAAACCAATTTGACCCTAAACAGAAAAAAATGAAAAGTCAGCTGGGCATACATTGTTCGATTTTTTCAGTCGCGTTGGTCAGCTCCTGCTCAAACTGTACGATTGAATTGCAGGGGTTAGAAGTTTGTTGGTCATGATGCAGGGTCTCACACTATACAGCCCAATGCTCTGATGCGACCTGAGTGCTCGCACTGCGTCTATAACATGAAGTGATAATATGAAGCTTATAACACAAAATCTGTCTCTCGCTCTCCTTCTCTGTCTTTCACTCACACAGACACACACACCACCATCAACTTTGCTAAATTGCTAATGAAAAACATTGACCAGGCAGCTGCAATTGAGCAGCAATGTCCATCTCTTTTCACGGTTGGTGCGGCCGTGATAATTTTGTGAGGCCATATCGAAAAGGCTCGGATGAGCTTGCTAATGTTCTACAAGTTGTGCCTCCATCACTTGTGTCCAGATCACACGCTGCACTGCCGTGCTACTCCATCTGTTTCACTTCCATTCTGTGTTTGTGCGTGCGGAGTCTGAGAGGTTGCATTGATACCCTCATGAGGGGCAACAGGACTTCAAACAGGCTTGATTTTCTTGCGACCATACGGTTGATGATCGGGAGCTGGTCGTGAGGTGTTAATCGCTTCTCGTTACCCCATGCTACAAGATGCACAACACATGATTAAAGCAAGACTCGGGCCGATAGTGTAGAATATAAAGACAGCATAAACGGTGTTAGTGTAGAGGACGAAAATCAACCAGGACAACTCGTAAAACATCTGCTGACGTCTTGTTGAATTCAGGTCACAGCCTGATCACAGCTGGGACACTGAGAAAATCTACTGACCCTCTCAACTGAAATTATTGTGAAATATAATTCCTTTATTAGAATTAAAGTTTAGACTTAAATAAAATTTATGTTCTATCACATTAATGCAGTAGAAGGTTCGGTTAGCAATATTTCAATAAAAAGAGGTGGTAGAAATGTTCTTCAAGGAGCTACTTTTACTTTTTTACTTTGAGTGCACTTCAGAGCCAGTACTTTTTCCACTTTTATTTAAGTCTGGACTATTTTTAACACTAGTATCTGTACTTCTATTTAAGCAAGGAACGTTGGT
Organism: Astatotilapia calliptera; assembly: GCF_964374335.1. Classification (NCBI taxonomy): domain Eukaryota; kingdom Metazoa; phylum Chordata; class Actinopteri; order Cichliformes; family Cichlidae; genus Astatotilapia; species Astatotilapia calliptera. Next base: position 16,405,387 of record NC_137429.1, read on the forward strand.
ACTTTTGCCACCTTTGTCTACTACATTATATATAGTAGACATTTATATTATATATAAATGTCTACTATATAGTAGAATAGTGCAAAGTATTATATTTTGCACTATTCTACTATATATTATTGTATACTTGTATTCTATTGTGCATATTGTATATCTTATTACTCTGTTCCTCTGTCTCTCTTGCTGCATTGAACATGTGTATGACAAAAGAATTTCCCTCGGGATAAAAAAAGTTCTTCTTATCTTATCTATCTTATCTTATCTTATCTTACTACTGACAGTGCTGTCATCATTGTGACTCCTCCTGCCAAAGAATTGCTTTAAATGGTTGCCTTACCTTTGTTATCACACCCTATGATTTCTGCATTTTGGTTTCAACAACTGTTGTGATACTTTCAGCAGAACACTCAACTCATAACCCCCCCCCCAAAAAACCAAACAAATGCTTGAATTATTTTTCATGGGACTAACACAATGGACTGGATAATTCATGCTACACTGTTCTCATCAGGTAAGACAAATTTTGTGCCTTCGGATTTTTCACTCTGTAATAATTAGAGATGGCACGATACCACTTTTTAATGTCCGATACCGATTCCAATATCATAAATTTGGATATCTGCCAATACCGATGTGAATCCAATATAGCGTATTTTGTAATCAATAAAACTGTTTTTTATAAATATCTTGCTGCATTTTGTATAAGTTCACACTCAAGTTTTAAAAAACAAGAGACTGAAGCTATTCTGTTATACCTGTATGCAAAAAATACACTCCACCCAAAACATTTTGAAGTTCAGCAACACTGATCAATCTAATAACTTTAAACCTACACCATCCTCCCTATTCTGGTATTTTAAAGAGTACTTACCCACCTAACTAATAGGGTTGCCAACAAAAATATTAGGGAACCACCCCCCGCTCTTAATTGATGTAAACTTTAATTTAATGCAAGTGTAAAACAAATGCACAGAAATCAATTATTTTTTCTACAATAATTAAATAGATTCAAGATCTTTCTTCAACAGAATTGCAGACTGCACCTTACTAGAGTGTATACAGGGAGTGCAGAATGATTAGGCAAGTTGTATTTCTGAGGAATAATTTTATTATTGAACAACAACCATGTTCTCAATGAACCCAAAAAACTCATTAATATCAAAGCTGAATGTTTTTGGAAGTAGTTTTTAGTTTGTTTTTAGTTTTAGCTATTTTAGGGGGATATCTGTGTGTGCAGGTGACTATTACTGTGCATAATTATTAGGCAACTTAACAAAAAACAAATATATACCCATTTCAATTATTTATTTTTACCAGTGACACCAATATAACATCTCCACATTCACAAATATACATTTCTGACATTCAAAAACAAAACAAAAACAAATCAGCGACCAATATAGCCACCTTTCTTTGCAAGGACACTCAAAAGCCTGCCATCCATGGATCTGTCAGTGTTTTGATCTGTTCACCATCAACATTGCGTGCAGCAGCAACCACAGCCTCCCAGACACTGTTCAGAGAGGTGTACTGTTTTCCCTCCTTGTAAATCTCACATTTGATGGACCACAGTTTCTCAATGGGGTTCAGATCAGGGGCCCGTTCTTCGTACCTCGCTAAGTAGGTTAGCCGGATTAGATTGTTGACGATTTCGCGTGATCCTGGATCAGTCGGTTCCCCGAAGCTCATCCGGGACTTGCTGTCATAGCAACAGAGCCGTAAGCGTAAACCTGCTCGGGAGCAGGTTTACTTTATGTAAACAGGATTAGATCGCGGCCACGCAGGTATGTCCGCTTCATTTATACGAAAGCAACAGCGATATTTTTCCACTGTTTCACCATAAATAAATATTATCAATGTAACTAAAGATAATGCAGCACTTGATCCTTTTATTGATGTCACACAGATACATACAGGTCATTTCCTAAAAAAGGGAAATGTACTATTAACATTCTATTACATGTATGTGATTATTACAGATGTAATTCATATTTCAGAGTAGTAATTGTAAATTACTTCGTGTAATCAAGATGAGAGACCACGGCTATAAAAGCGAAGGTGGATTTGGGAAGCCTGTCGCAGCCATGTCCTGTCCGTATACGCGACCAACCCATTGCGGAAGGTGCAAGATTGATAAGGAGAGTCCTCAGAATTCAGCGTATATTGCGGGACAGACAGGATCCTTTAGCTCAGCGCGACAGTGTGCTCATAGAGAGATATCGATATTCCCGTGAGGGTATTATTTACTTAACCAACTTGTTGACGAGGGGGTGCAGGACCACCACCTGTCTTTTTTTCCTCTGCCCTTTTCTTGGTTGCTGTTATGAACAAACTAACAGAGTATTACAGGCCAGTATTACCTTGCCAAGAGATGCAAAGCAATCTAAGAGATAAATATTACCATTCTGTAGAATACTCCTGTATTCCACTTTTACTTGTTCCCATGTTCTTGTGGGTCCTGTTGTGGCTCTAATGTGAAAGGGGATATAATATAACATATTATAATATACTATAATGCCATATGATATTGGACAATATAGTGTCATATGATAGATCTACCCTACCGCCTACTGGTGTTGGCCAGAGGGGCCGATGGCGCGATATGGCAGCCTGGCTACAACCGTAGCTGCCTCCACCAGTGTGTGAATGTGGGAGTGAATGAATAGTGGTATCGTAAAGCGCTTTGGGTGCCTTGGAAAGCGCTATATAAACCCAATCCATTATTATTATTATTATTAAATTACCTACGAGTTTGATTTGTCAGCAACTTTCTGCCAGCCCTCTCTCCTTGCTTTTGCAGCCTTTGCAGTGTTCTCTTGCGTTTTAATTAAACTCTGAAACTCCTGAAATCCCTCACTCATGAGTTCTTGCTCTGCTGCCGGAAAATACCGAGCACGCCCCTTGGACATTTTCGCCGACCAATCAGCGGGTTGCCGATCAATGTTTCTACTATCGATGCGTAGCCCCTTTTACGACACCCAGTGATGTCACATTCCTGCGTCCAGCTGTAGTAATCGTCAACAGCAGGTGTGTTCGGGGAACCGGATTAGCGAGCTCACGGTTAGCGCGATGATTTGATCTTGGATGTGTCATTTGATCTTGGATGTAGTAAGCGACGTACGAAGAACGGGCCCCAGGTGAACAAGGAGGCCATGTCATTAGTTTTTCTTCTTTTATACCCTTTCTTGCCAGCCACGCTGTGGAGTACTTGGATGCGTGTGATGGAGCATTGTCCTGCATGAAAATCATGTTTTTCTTGAAGGATGCAGACTTCTTCCTGTACCACTGCTTGAAGAAGGTGTCTTCCAGAAACTGGCAGTAGGACTGGGAGTTGAGCTTGACTCCATCCTCAACCCAAAAAGGCCCCACAAGCTCATCTTTGATGATACCAGCCCAAACCAGTACTCCACCTCCACCTTGCTGGCGTCTGAGTCGGACTGGAGCTCTCTGCCCTTTACCAATCCAGCCACGGGCCCATCCATCTGGCCCATCAAGACTCACTCTCATTTCATCAGTCCATAAAACCTTAGAAAAATCAGTCTTGAGATATTTCTTGGCCCAGTCTTGACGTTTCAGCTTGTGTGTCTTGTTCAGTGGTGGTCGTCTTTCAGCCTTTCTTACCTTGGCCATGTCTCTGAGTATTGCACACCTTGTGCTTTTGGGCACTCCAGTGATGTTGCAGCTCTGAAATATGGCCAAACTGGTGGCAAGTGGCATCTTGGCAGCTGCACGCTTGACTTTTCTCAGTTCATGGGCAGTTATTTTGCGCCTTGGTTTTTCCACACGATTCTTGCGACCCTGTTGACTATTTTGAATGAAACGCTTGATTGTTCGATGATCATGCTTCAGAAGCTTTGCAATTTTGAGACTGCTGCATCCCTCTGCAAGATATCTCACTATTTTTGACTTTTCTGAGCCTGTCAAGTCCTTCTTTTGACCCATTTGGCCAAAGGAAAGGAAGTTGCCTAGTAATTATGCACACCTGATATAGGGTGTTGATGTCATTAGACCACACCCCTTCTCATTACAGAGATGCACATCACCTAATATGCTTAACTGGTAGTAGGCTTTTGAGCCTATACAGTTTGGAGTAAGACAACATGCATGAAGAGGATGATGTGGACAAAATACTCATTTGCCTAATAATTCTGCACTCCCTGTATTAGACTTATTAGTTACTATATACAGTAATGGATTTCTATACATTTAATCAGATGACCACTTTTGTTGTAAGATTCAGACAATTATTTATTCAAAGTTTTTAAATGACAAAACACAAACGAAAATATTTCTTTGTGCCCCCCTCTCCCTGTTAATGACCAACCTGGCCCCTGACAAAACTTTGCTAGACCCGCCCCTGCACAGTTACCAGCCGTCAGCTATGTAGAAAAGGATCCTGGTGTTATTTGTCTCTCAGAAACAGTTCTTAACTTCCCTTTAACTCATTTATATCACCTAAAAGGTGAACCTGTTTCTACATCACCTGTTCAGCACTGATGATTCAGTAAGGACATCTCCTGGTTTCATCTTCATGTTTCCCTCTCACCAGATAACCAAACCGACATAATGACCAGCAGCTTTTACAGCTGTGGCTCCAGCAAACACCAGCTGATACTAGAAAGTATTATTAAATAAACTCTTAAGAACAGCTGATCACACTTAAACGTGCTGCTGTTGTTTAGCCGCTGGTTTCCTCTTTCTGGGGCAAAGTGAGCGATAAACAAACAAGAAAGACGGGACTTTCGGCAGAAAAGCCGATCAGCTGATCATTAATCAGTTTCACGTTTGAAATAATAAAATAATAACAGGAGAGGGCGGGGGAGTGAATGAGAGAAGTAGATGCAACTGCGCAGCAAAGACAGAATAACTCCAGCTTTGTGTCTATTTTTTAATTCTAGCTGAGGTACGGGACAAATCGCTTCCTTTTCAGCTCAATATGGAACTCCGATGGCCAGTCCAGCTGTGGCTCAATATATCAGTTGTTAAGCTTAACGTGGAAATACTAGGAAAACATTCAGGGATGAACTTACACACTTGCTTTACTTCTCTGGGATAGTTTTCGCCAAGATGAAATGGACAGGTCTGGCAGACTTCAGCTGCTCTATCACGTGACACATACCGCTCCAATGCGCCGAGCTGGGTTACGCCAAGTAGCGCGTTTTGTGAGGTGATTTTGTGATACTTCGGATCGGATTACATTTTGTATTTCTCTCCGATATCCGATCCAGTAATTTAGGTCAGTATCGGACCGATACCGATACGTAATATCGGATCGGTCCATCTCTAGTAATAATAAATGTGTGCAAATATGGGACGGCTATGTGCCGTGCAGATGCAGAGAGGTCTATTAACACATAGTGAGTGAGAAAGGTGACTGGAAAGGAAAAACTGAGTGCATCATGGGAATCCCCAGCAGCCTACGTCTATCGCAGCATAACTAAGGGAGGATACAGGGTCACCTGGTCCAGCCCTAATATGCTTTAACAAATAGGAAACTTTTAAGCCTAATCTTAAAAGTAGAGATAGTGTCTGTCTCCTGAATCCAAACTGGAAGCTGGTTCCACAGAAGAGGGGCCTGAAAACTGAAGGCTCTCCCTCCCATTCTATTTTTAAATACTCTAGGAACAACAAGTAGGCCTGCAGAGCGAGAGCGAAGTGCTCTAATAGGGTGATATGGTACTACAAGGTCATTAAGATAAGATGGGGCCTGATTATTTAAGACCTTGTATGTGAGGAGCAGGATTTTGAATCCAATTTTGGATTTAACAGGAAGCCAATGAAGGGAAGCCAAAACAGGAGAAATATGCTCTCTCTTTCTAGTCCCTGTCAGGACTCTTGCTGCAGCATTTTGGATTAACTGAAGGCTTTTTAGGGACTTCCTGATAATAATGAATTACAGTAGTCCAGCCTAGAAGTAATAAATGCATGAACTAGTTTTGAGAGATGAGTCCACTGTCAGAGGCTATAAGAAGATCATCTGTAACCTTCACTAAAGCTGTTTCTGTGCTGTGATGAGCTCTGAAACCTGACTGAAACTCTTCAAATAAGCCATTCCTCTGCAGATGATCTGTTAGCTGTTTGACAACTACTCTTTCAAGGATGTTTGATATGAAAGGAAGGTTAGAAAGGAAATACATACAACACAGCAACATTCTTAATAAGAAAAACTGTAGTATCCAAAACTAACATGGACTATAAATCATTTAGTGAAATAATATCCAGAAATACTTTAGTGATGGTCATTACTGTATTTACATTTTAGCCTCTGCTAACACAAATTAAATGTGTGATTAGCTCAGTTAGCTTCTAGCTGTAAATAGCAAAATTTTGTTGTTGTTGAAATTCACTGATTGAAAAAGTCTTTCATAAATAGTTTTACTGAAACAAACTAAACGCTTGATTATAACCCATTAGAAAATGGTAAAACTGGATTTAAGATACAGAGATAATAAATTTATCATATCTGCCTTACTACCTTGTGCAGGGCTACAAAAAACAGGACATTTTACACCACTGTGACGTCATACTTCATCCATCCAACGTATTTATGACCCTGCACTCACCTTTGCTACAGGTGGTTATTTTTTAAATTCTTTATTTTTATTTTTTAATGCTTGTTTTATTTTATTTTATTTTTTAATTGAACACTAGTATATATTCAGATAAAAATACACCTGAAATATATAAATGCACATATGAAAAAAAGCAAACAAGTGGAGAAGTACATTTTTTCTTTAACTGATGTTGAAAATATCAAAACATGTGACAATAAGGAAAAGCAGAACTTGAGGGCGTACCACTGTTACGAAATGTATTTCAAAATAGGTTTCGCAAAACTTTGAAATCATGACACTGTCATTGTTGAATGCTGTGACATGAAGCAGGAAACAAAAAAGTGTTAGCACTATGTGACGTTTTGACTACTCTTAGCATGTCCATAAAAGGAAGGCTTTATTTGTGTGGCAAAAATAAACAACCGGACAGCTGTAGGATCGCAACAATACACGATTTTTACTGGACAGTAATCAGCATGGATCATAGAATGGGTGTGGCATGTATTGATGAATCTGACAGACAGTTTAAGAGGAAAGAGGAATATGCACACCAGTAAAATTTACTACACAATTCAATTTTTAGTACTGCAAAATAAGCAAATGTGTACAGTATATTAATAGTTTTTCATACTGTAGCATAGCAACAGCATCTTTTCTTGAAAGTTTTAAGTGTCAGTATTTTGCTTTTGACAGATGGAGTAAGATATAAGAATCAAAGACACAAAACTAATTCCATAGTAAAATCTTAAGTATGTTTTTCAAGTGAATGATTACCTGCCAGTATGTTCAAATCTAGTATCTGACTTTGATGCTCTCTAGTGGTAACTGTGGAAAGCTGTGACTGGATTCAAGAGGTGGAATCAAACTAACACATACACTGTATGGAGTTCCTCATATGTGATTAGAATTAGAGATAATATAACCAGGTTATCATCCTTTACAGTGGCTTTAAATAAAACTACAGATGTTCTTCCTTCTTCTTTATTCTCAGTGTTAAATGCTGCACTTTGTTTCACTATTGATCCCGTGGCATGGAAGGCCCTGAATAACTCTGCTGCTGGTTTTGGGTACCAGGTGGTTCAAAGACAATCAAAGTAAGTCACATCATACATTGTTATGTCGATCTATAACTGCAGGTTTAACAATCATTTCTGTTAAGGCCCACAGTAATAAACAGACAAGGATATAATACTTCTTAACAGGAAACATATGGGGTTTATTTAACCACAGTTTGCACTCTAGACTTCATCATTGTCTGAATTTATTTCCTCAGTTTGCTCGTCAGTGCTCCCCTTGAACAGTATTCACAAAATGGAAGAGGAAAAGTATATAGCTGCACCACATCTTCCCCAAACTGCCAAAATATCCAAATTGATGGTAGGTAACCAAATGTGATGAAACTCTGACAGAAACCATGTTGACATCAAAGAAATTCCCCACAGACGCTAGCACAGAAACTTGTTTAACTCAAATCACAATAAGTAAATATCTTAGTTAGTAACACTGAAACTTGATGAAGTAAAATAAGCAAAGAAGTCAATGTTATTAATAATGTTATTGTTACAATGTTTCTTTTGTAATTATTTAAAACTTTAAAATGAAGCAATAGTGAAACTGAATCCTATTTGCATTGATATTAAAGCTGCCTGTTATACATCCTGGTTCACAGTGGAGAGAAGTTTCGATGTCTAACACTTGTCATATCAAATGGGGAAGTGTTTCAGTCATGGTTCTTTGCAGTCATCGATTTAAGTCTTGTTTTTTTCCTTTCAATTGCCTTTTATTAGTATTTAAATTTTCAATACACTTTCAATACAGCACCCGATTTTGCAGTAAACATGTCTCTTGGTCTGACAATGAAAAGTGATCCCGCGACACAAAACACTGTGGTGAGTTACTGAACTGCAGACACTATGAGAACTTTGTTAAAAACACTGAGGAGCAACATCCTCTATCCTTATATGTCTTGTTATTTTTGCATAAAGGTCATCCCATGAAAAACCAGTGTGCCTCCCACCTGTCCTTCACAGAATCAGGGTTTACAATAACTTCAGCATATTCAATGAAGTAGAAGCCAATGCAAAATTGTTATTTAAAAACATGTATGCGCTAAAAGTTTTTACACACCCCAGATACTTTGGTGGCCTCTAACATGGATTTTTTTAATAGCATTAAGGGACACATTTGAATGGCTTTAAATAGACTGAAGTTATTTTTTAAAATCTACATTTTTTTTTTCAGTTTTGGTTGATTTTATAAGGATTGAACCGATGTTTATGGGACTTTTTTTTTTCTGTTTTTTTTGTGTCCCGTTTGGATCTTTAGCCATCAGAATTGTTGTCTTAAGGTTGATTTTATAAGGATTGAACCGATGTTTATGGGACTTTATGGGAACTTGACTTTGTCTCCTCTCAGGTGTGTGGTCCAACAATTCCAAGGGACTGCAAAAGTATCACCATGTACAACGGTGTGTGTTTTCACATGGACCGATCTAATACATTTGGACCACCTGTACCTTCTTCTCCAGACGGTAACAATAAATGGAGTTTGTGAAAATGTGTCCTTAATAATTAGAGTCCCGGTGCCTCCTTAATAAAAATCTCTTGCATTTTTACTTGAACATAGTCTTACAATCATTTATATTTGTGCTTGTATAATCTCAAATCAACTGAAACTGTCTCAAGACTTCTCTTATATATTCCAGCAATTAAGGGTTAATCAGAAACAGTAAATAGAAAATTATGTTTGTGTGAGATGTGATTACTCATAGATGAATATAAGTATAAGTTGTATGATTTGTTGATTATTTCTTTGTTTGTTTACAGTTTTCCCCTCTAAGCCTTATTTCAGATTGTCTGTTTGGATTCATTGTATTATAGTTTTATCCAAAGAGCTTTTCTAGACTAATTTGACCTGAATCCATCAACACTGAAACAAATGATGGTAAAATTTGAGCTAGCCAAGATTAAATCTACAGCATAAAAATGTATTTAATTCTAATGATCAGAATTTTTTTGAGATGGTCTCTTCAATTATTCAGAATGAAATAACCATATCTGCATGTAAAATGAAAGTGTTATTTGAAAAACAAATACAAAAACACCCCCTTTGATTTCAAATTCATTACAAAAACGAAACTAAGCCTGGTTTTTTGGGTTATGCAATGCATGACAAAATGCAAGAAGACTAGTACAGACACACAAGACCTTTGGGGGAAAAAATTAAAAGGAGACCGAGAAGTTTACTTCCCTCTAAAGCTACTTACGACTTCTTTAAAGCTCTGTATGCAAATAAGTAATGTATTATGGTTTTCCTGGAGAAAATAATTTGTGTTGCTGTGTGTTACATCACGATGTATTCCTGTTACATAAGAACAACGTAAACATGAGGCTACTGTCGCTCACCGTAACACAATTTCCAACCGTAACAAGAACATACAGTACAGAGGGTCTTTCTTTTAGTGTTGTAAGTTTGAACACAATGCTCTATACACTCAGCTTTAACATCATTCTGGGTTGATTCAAAGCGTTGTGTTAGCATGCTGTCTGTACAGATGTTTGCAAACATCTGATGTTGTGTTAGCAGTTTAATGCAGCTGTTTATGTCCTGGATGGGGTTTGCATGTTACCATCATGCTCGTGTCCCTTCATGGTCAAAAAAATAAAATAAAATAAAATAAAATAAAAGTATTGTCCAAATCTCCACCATTTTCCTCTTCCCTGCACAAACCATTGTTTCTATGACTGTAATACAGGAAGAAAATTAAAGTAATTAGAACTGAATGCAAAAATCAAGGCTACAAATAACTAAATTAGCTTAATAACAAAATTAGGCTTCTGTAAGCAGTTTTAAGACTTCTTTAAACTAATTTAATCTCTTAATCTTAATTTCTTCTTTTCTTTCTTCTTTTAAAGGACTAATTGTCTAAATATGTGGGTATTCATAGTAGATTTGCTAAAATGTTAAAATTCACCTAAAATAATCAATTTCAATTCATTTATTTGATAGTGTGCCCGACACAAGTAGACATTGCTTTTCTGTTGGATGGTTCAGGCAGCGTATCTGTCCCTGATTTTCAAACAATGATGAAGTTTGTGGAAGATCTAATCCAGGCATTTCTGTCAGTTGATGCACAGGTAAGACACTGTACTACCTTTCAGTTATATCGTATTACAGACACAAATAGTTTCACCTGCTTTTCATTTATCTCCATAAAAAAAAGGCTATTTTATATTTTTTTATATTGTTTCTCCCTTTCTTCAGTTTTCTGTTTCCCAGTTTTCCTCGTTACCTCGGGTTCATTTTTATTTCAAGAAATTTTCCTCATCTGGATCACTAAAGACTGAAATCGATGGAATCACACAGCTGGAGGGATCAACTTACACAGCTAAGGCCATCAGACATGTTGTGTAAGGGTTGCAATGATATTACTGAAGCATTAAAGTTAAATGATCTTGACAGACTTCCTGATAATTTTCTTTTTGAGACTGACCACACTAAAAACTGTATTGACTGATGCAAGAGTTTTAAAAGAAGAACTTGCATTAACTAGATTTGCAAAATACTAAAATGTCCATGAGCGATAATACAAAACAAATGGATGCATGCAAAATAATAATCATTCATGCAATTTACTCTATGATCAAAATGTGCACTGTAAAAACATGTTTTATGTTGAAATTAGATTTGTTTATTTTTAATTTGACAGAAACAATGTTTTCACACCACAAAGAGGTTCCAGACCAGATGTGAAGAAAGTCTTGATAGTAATTACTGATGGACAATCTAATGACCGGTATGACCTGGAAAATGCAACACAGCTAGCAGGGAATCAAAACATTGTTCGATTTGTGATTGGGGTAAGTACCTCCATTATTTAAACCTGCATAATGTTGAAATTTATACTAATAATGTGTTTTGGTTATTTATTAGACTACAGTCACATGATCCTACAGTATATGGAGCAAAGTAATGAGCCACCTTCACAGAAACCATGGAAACCCGGGCCATATCATCACACTGTTTTCACACTATTGTTAATGTTAATTTCTCCTCTATTGGAGAAATTAACATTAATAATAGTTAATGTTAACAATAGCCAGGATTAAACTCAAAATCCTGCTCCTCACAAACAAGGTCTTAAATAATCAGGCTCCATCTTATCTTAATGACCTTATAGTACCATATCACCCCATTGGAGAACTTTGCTCTTGCACTGCAGGCTTACTTGTTGTTCCTATATTATTTAAAAGTAGAATAGGAGGGAGAGCCTTCAGTTTTCAGGCCCCTCTTCTGTGGAATCAGCTTCCAGTTTGGATTCGAGAGACAGACACTATCCCTACTTTCAAGATTAGACTTAAAACTTTCCTTTTTGCTAAAGCATATAGTTAGGGCTGAATCAGGTGACCCCGAATCCTCCCTTAGTTATGCTGCAATAGACGTAGGCTGCTGGGGATTCCCATGATGCATTGATTATTTCTTTTTCAGTCACCTTTCTCACTCACTATGTGTTAATAGACCTCTCTGCATCTGCTGGCAGATAGCCGTCCCTCTTTGAACCTGGTTCTGCTAGAGGTTTCTTCCTGTTAAAAGGGAGTTTTTCCTTCCCAAAGTGCTTGCTCATCGGGGGCCATATGTGTGTTGGTTTTTTCTCTGTATGTATTATTGTAGGGTCTTCCTTACAATATAAAGCGCCTTGAGGCGATGGCTGTTATGATTTGGCGCTGTATAAATAAAATTAAACTGAATTGAACTGGACGAGGAGCTGCATTTACACTCCCAGCATTTACAGCTGATCATTGAATATGCAGGAGTGGTATCTAATTACAGTACCATGCTCAAATTTCAATAAATAAAAAAGCTAAATTAATAATGGAAACATAGACTGTATTAATCTTTGTATTAAACTGCATTAAAGTTTTAATAAAATCAGATAAATAATTTTGCATTAAATGTAAACACATGTTTTAAACAACCCTAGGTGGGGAATGCATTTATTCTGACTGAAGCAAAAAAAGAACTACGCACCATTGCATCGTCTCCCTCAGGCAATCACGTGTTTCAAGTGCAGAACTTCAACGCACTTGAAATAATCCGGCAGAGTTTGCAGGACAAAATCTTTTCCATTGAAGGTAAATTATATATTTAACATTTAGCAAGCTTTGATAAAATTTCTGTAAATGTTACATTGCATTATTGTATCATTGCTTGAGGCTAAAGGTCGAAGCATTAGTGAAATGAAAAATAACTATTGAGGCACCTTTATAATAAACAGATATCATTACACTAAATTACTAGTGTAATGCGCTGTGTTGTGTCTATCAATAAACCTTTTTATATTTTTACAGGATCTCAAACCGGTGGAGTCTCACTGAAAATGGAAATGTCTCAGGAGGGATTCAGTGCAGTTATTGCGCCCGAGGTAATTAAAACTACCTGAAACTCACCAGACAGTCTAGTCATAGAAAGAGAGATTCAAACACTTTTTATAAAAACAAGAGTCCAGATTTTAAAGGTAAAATAAATTGTATATAAAATGTATTTCCTGTCTGCACTGTAGGGAATTCAGATGTCTATTGTTGGTGCAAACCAGTGGAAGGGAGGCTACGTGCAATACACAACAGGAGGCCAGAAGGTGAAAACATATGAGGATGTGTCTTTTGAGCCTGACAGCTATCTTGGTAAGAATATTACAGCTTTAACAATCTAACTCATACACATGTAATCATGTATATACACAGCTCTGCTGTAATTCTTTCACACAAATACGTATATCAGATTTTATATCTATCTTCTCTTTTTGCCTACCTAAATTCTAGGTTACTCCATGGCAACTGCTAAAACCCAAAGTGGTTCCCTGACAATTGTTGGTGCTCCAAGATATAAACACAGAGGAGCTGTGGTCGCTGTTAACAGAGAAAGCTTTGAAAACCAAAAGATTGAGCCGTTGGCATCACAGGTATGTATTTACAGCAAGACCAAACTGAATGGGATTATTAACTGGTAGTAAATACTTTCTTAAATACAAATTGTTGTCATTTGGCTTTATGCGACTATTTTCATCAATAATGTGTTTCTTACACAGTATCAGACTGGTGAATATTTCGGGGCAGAGGTGTGTACCATGGACATAAATAATGATGATATCACTGATCTAATCTTCATATCAGCCCCAATGTACACGGAGCCTGATAGAGAGGGAAGAGTTTATGTTTGCAGACTAACTGGTTTGGTAAATCAAAGTTTTATCCACTTCAATTAAATGAATTAGTTTATTTGTCAACTTCCCTAATGATCGATCCATTAGTACTAAGAGGACATGCAGCTGTCAAAGGAAGGTTCGGCTCTTCTCTTGCTGTGCTGCCTGATCTAAACTCAGATGGATTCAGGGATTTGGCAGTTGGAGCACCTTTGGAGAATAATGGTGAAGGCAGCATCTACATATTCCACAGTGAAGGAGGAGGAAGAATCAGTCCTACTTACTCACAGGTACACAACATCGAGGAATTCAAAAAGATGACCAAACTTATTTATCAATATACAATCTGCAGCTTAATTAATTAAAATGTTTTCATGTACACAGAGAATAACTGGCTCTGAGGTCCAGTCAGGACTGAAGTTCTTTGGCCTGTCAATCAGTCAGTCATCTTTTGACCAGAGTGGTGATGAACTGCCTGACTTAGCGGTGGGTTCAAAGGGTAGAGTTGTTTTACTGAGGTAAGTCACAGTCCAGATAGTCCAGTCAAGCATTATAGTTATCTGTGGTAATTCCACCATTGTTGTTAGTTTGCAATCTTAACAAATGCACTACCTGTCAAATCTTATGTAAATTTGAAAGGTCACCATAATAAGAACTGCATATAGGTTACATATCAATAAATTCATCATAAATGATTGAGTCATTCATTATAAGGGATTTATGATTTTTCAAGAAATACAGATTGAGGGTAAAACTGTTGTCTAGAAGCATTAGAAACAAACAAAAGATAAATTGGAAGCTAGGACTAAGAAACTTGGAATTAACGACTAGGAGTGAACATGGAACAAAAGAAAAGAAAAGAGCAGACACAGCAGATGGAGATGACATGACAAAGATCGAAGGGAGACTGAGGACTTAAATACATGCGATTATGAGAGGATGCGCAACAGATGGAAGAACAGCTGAAACTACTTACACACTACCAGCACATGAGATGTATACAGGACAAGAGACTGTCAAAATAAAAGAGGAAGTAACAACACTGAGAAACAAACTAAGATGCATGAACTTGACATTAGGATTGGGAGTAACCTGACAAGAGGACACAACAGACCAGGGTAACAGGAGGGAACATAAAATACAGGGACAAGAGATAAACTAACATGGTAAGAGGTACCTAAAGGCTAGACGACAAAACAAAGACCACAAAATACAAATATTACACAAAGCAGAAACAAAACTAAAAGAGCCAAAACCAGGAACGTAAACTGAACTGTAGAATGCTAAATAAGATAGAATCAAAATGTCCAAATACATAAACACAGGATCATGGCAAAAAGTTTATGGAGTCAAAGGGATTAGACATTTTTTTCAAATTATTTTACCACATGATGAAAAATGCTCTGCTGATTTAAAAAAAGCAGTAAATGTGTGAAACGGTAACTTTGTTCATACAGAAATGGAAATGCATGCAATATAAAAAATGTTTTCATACAATACCATGTGTTTCAGCACTGCTGACATTATCAAATAGGTATCATTTAATCCACCCATTAATACTGTGAAGTTACACCACTGGCACACAAGAGTGATGGTGATGGGAAATAGGTCTATGTTGATGTACATCTACATACATATTCCATTAAAAAGCATTCCTGATTTATAATTCATTATTCCATAAATCATCATCTATCATTTAAAAGGTTTCAGGACTATTAGGTGTTAAATGTCTCAAAATGTTTGAGCTGTAGTTGTTCAAATGAAATGTTAGGGCAAAGGAAAGATTAGATTGAAGTCTTGTTACTAATTCAGGTCAGAACAAAAAGTCAAATCTTGTTCACATGTGTTTTCCTACTTTCTAGATCAAGACCCATAGTAATGGTTGAAGCTGAGGTGTCATTCAGCCCAATCCAAATCCCTACTCAGAATGTAGACTGCTCAAAACCACTGCAGAACACAGCTGAAATTTGCTTTACCATGAGCAGAGTGTCTACAGTCAACACAGGTTCATCATTCTTGGTTTTTCTGAACTACAAAGCCACTGCCCAGCAATTTAATGTTTTCTAAATGTATGTAAATTGCAGCATTGAAATCAAACACTGATTTATTCCAGCTCAAGCAAGGATTAATTACACTTTAACACTGGATGCCACTCGCAAACCTCCAAGCAACCGGGCATATGTTGGTGGGAAACGAGAGCAGTCAGGATTACTTACTGTGGACTTAATAAGAAAAAAATGCTCAACTGTGAAGTTCCTTGTTGAGGTAAAACCAAATAACAACATCAGAGAAAGTTCACCTTGGTGTAACAATATATTTTGATTTCCATTTTGTTTTTAAGAGTCATCCAACACTGAATCTAAACTCAGCACTCATCTCTTCTTGCAGGCCTGTCCAGAAGATGCTCTCAATTCACTTTCCAATGAGCTCAAATTCAAGTTTGATGGTTTGCCCTCAAACACAAATCTCAGACCAAGCCTTGCCCAGCAGGCTCAAACAGCAACCATTCATCCTGTAAGTAACCTTTATAGGTACTTTATTAATCAGATATCTGAGGGCAGTCTTGCGCTGAGGCCATACATTCTGGAGAGATTTCTAGTTGAAATTAGTACTAGAATATTATTAGGAACTTTATTCCCAGTACCAACAGCAGGCACAGCTACATATTTGGGGTCATTACTCTAAAAACGTTGTGTATTAGAAATTAATCGTTAGTAATCCAATATGCTACAAAATTACTAAAGGAGTTTATTACACTGATCATTACATTATTTTCTTGTTACTCCATGAAATGACCCAAAATGCATTGTCTCATAATTATAAGTTAATAATATAAATCTTAGGCTACAGTCTGACATGCCAATGCAATCCCTATCCCAATGAGAAAACACATATGATCTTTCCTTTAGTGTTTACATATAAACACAAGAGATTTTGAAATGGTTGTAACAGTGATTCTCCTTCAGAAACATTAATGAATAGAAATGGAGGCTTCAAGCTCGACTGCTAATCACTGCCTTTCTTACCTGACTGGGCTCTGGCAGCTGGGCTGGGGTCTGCATATGCTCAGCTTTAACGTTCCTCTGTTGGCTAATTTTTTTGCTAGCATGCTGTCTGCAAAGATGCTTCCAATTATCCAATTAGTGTTAGCTGTGCAAACAGCTGCTGTTTCTGTCCTGGATGCAGTTTGCGTTTTACCATTGCAGTCTTCTCCTCTTGTGCAATAAAAAATAAAAGTAATGTCCATATTTCTACTGTAGATCACTCAACTATTTCCCTCCTCCTGCACACAACCTGGAATGGGCTAATTTTAGCCCAAGTGCACACAAGAAAACACTATTTTAATAGATATTTTTTCCATTTTTATCCAACCAACCAGCAGATAACTAAAGGAAACTTTGCAACACTAGTAACAATATAATTGTAACTGAAGTGTAATTACTGAATTCAGTACCGTAACACATTACATTACTGCATTGCTGAAAAATAGAAGGCTACTTTTTACTTTATCTTACACCCGGCATTGGGTAGAACACACAAATTGTTTGCTGGATTCATCTGTAAAACGTTTACATTTATTCTGTGAATAATGTGTAATATAAATGTTTTTGACATCACACTCTCTTCCACAGTTAGGGTTTGAGATCAACTGTGGAACTGACAACAAATGTGTTGATAACCTGAAAGTGGATTTCAACTTCACCAGGTGAGGCAGAATTACAAAACTTTGTTTAGCTTTGCTTGTGTTTTTAGTCACTTGTTAGGTTTCATAACATGTACACTTAAACTTATCATGAAGTTTGAAGCACATAGATATTTTGGGACAGTTTGATATTTAGTCTCCATCATTTTATCCTAATAAAAGAGACAAACAATGACAACACACACACACACACACTGGTGGTAGTATGTGATTGAGAGATCACCACCACATATTAAGATTAAAGAAACAAACCCAACAATGGCAGAGAATATTTATTTCAAAATTATACCAATCCCCAAGAAGGCATTGAGGTTCTCTAAACCTTAGACAGGGTCATGAATACTGGACCCAGAAGCAGACTCAACACAAATTTAGCACTGAACTATATAAATTTTATTTCTTTTGTGAGAAAACAATAGTAAACTCTGAAAGTGAAAGTTAAACTCAGGCCTGAGGAAACAGGAGCAAAAATGGAGGTGAGTGTGGAGAAAATGCATTATTGAGACCGTGGGAAAACTGAAACAGAAGAGGAAACAATTACTTAACTGTGGGGAAGCAGAGGAGAGAGAGCAAAGCAGGATAATGGTGCTGCGTGTTTACTGTCCGAGCCAGACCGCGGAGCTTGAAGGGTAAACGTTTGTGAGAGAATCTAGAGGGATGAAGTTACAAAGACTGTTATCCAGTGTGCAGGGCAGGCAGGTAGGACCACTGAGAATGGCTGAACGGAGCAGCAGACCATGCTGCCTGAAGTAGTCCTCTTATGACTGCCTGTTGATGAAATTCAGGTGCGACGCTGGTGGCCCTGCCAGAGGGCGTAACCGAAGAGCCATCCAGAAACATCCAGCACAATGCTCCCACAAACCATGACAGACAGAAACATAGCTCAAATCATTGAGATGTTGGTTTATTGACAGTAATTAAAGAAACATGAAATCAGTGAAAGGCAACGAGCAAGGCTGGGTATACTTGTATGACCGTGGTTTTGTTTTCCCAGCTAGATTAGAGGGTTGCTTTCCTACACCATTGGGTTTGAAAACATGTCTTGATTGTCAGTGTACCCAGCTTCCATGAAGTCCCTGTATGAGGTAGTTGAAGATGCCTCTCCTAGGGACTAACCAACTAATGCTGAAGGGTATGCTCCAACTATGCTGGATGCTGTACTGGTCTGTTGTAGCAAAAAAACCTATTTCCCACCCATCACCAGGAAACAGTTGAGGTGGGTCAGCATCTGACTAGGACACCTAGAGACATCCATTCTGATTACTAGATTACTCAAGATCTCTTATTGGCCTGGGAATGCTTTGATTTCCACTGGATGAGCTAAAGGAGCTGGCTGAGAGAAAGAACCCAGGGCATTTCTAGACAGAGGCCTCCATGATCCAAACCTGGATAAGTGTCCGAAAATCAATGGATGGTAACAGCTTTTTTCATAATGCATCATCAGTTATTTTTTGTGTTTTATGATCACCAGGAAATGACAGCAAATTAAAATGATATAGCGAGCTTCCACACAGCCACTATTAATATGTTAGAATTCAACACAAAGCATTACTATATTTAGCCTCCTACAAGTTCAGCATCACAGTGCAGTCTTGTTTTCTTCTTCCTTTATTCTTGTTAGATCCTCAGAGGTTAAAGTGGGCATCGATGAGCTTTTGAATGTCACAGTCACAGTGGAGAACAGAGGAGAAAACTCCTACAACAGTCGTGTTATTCTCACGTACCCAGCTGGACTCTCCTACAGGAAGTTCACCATTCAGCAGGTAATGTGTCAGGATCAAGTTCATCATTGATTTGCTGCTCACCCAGTGCATCTGGCAGTCATTTTATTTTCTAATAAAGGGAAGAATTGAGTGCAACTCTTTGGACAGTGAAGATGGTTTATCCCGAGGAAAGACAGACTGTACTATTGACAAGCCAATTTTCAAGAGCAAAACTAAGGTTTGTTATTGTGGTATGATTTTGTCTGTTAACTTCTACACAGTTTAACAAAATGAGCAATCACTCTCTCTTCTTCAATTCAATCAAGGCTTTCTTCATTGTCTCATATGGTATCGAAACAAACACTCAACTAGAGAGGAAGATCTTTATCACTGCTAATGCCACCAGGTACTGTTCATTTAGCACAGGTGCTTCTCATTTAAGCAATAACCCCACAGACACAGTACAAATCATTTCACTTCTGTCTTTCAGTGGAAATCAGGAGAACGCTACAACGAGTGAAATCTACAAAAATAAATGGATTGATGTGAAATACAGCATTTTCATGACATTTGAAAAGTATGTGTTGTTCTGTTTGTTATAAGATGAATTACACATTTTGTTTTACACAGTATGTATTTAATGTTTAAAATATATCTGTTTAGCTCCTTCAGTTACAGCAATTTCACTTTTGGGATGAATAATTTGCAGATACCAGTCCAACAATTAATCAAGGTAAAATGTAATAAAATATAATAAATATGACTGTGTGAATTAGACTTAACCATAATAGTGTTTGACTGCTTTTTCTTTACTCCCCATGTTTTAGGTTACAAATGATATCAGAGCGTTTAATTTCACTGTGGTGATCAAGGTTCCAGTGAAGCTTGGTGAAAAAGAGATTTGGGTATTGAGCAGCCTACAGGTAATATATGTGTGAGAAGATCTAAAAATGGGTCAGATTTAGCTGTGTGATGGGTGAATGAGGTAAAATAGGACCAATCACCCTGACATTATTTTAAATGTATTTCAGATTGTAGACTGTCAGACAGAAAATGATGAAGACCCAAGTGTCAAAGATTTTGTTCCAAAGATACAAAAGGATAAAGTGGTGGTAAGTATCCGTCTGTACTTTTGCTACCTACCTGTTAAAACTGAACCATGGTACTGATTCAAAACACAACATTGTACTGAATACAAGATTTGTTTCATTCAGTCTTCTTAAATCACCCACAGGACTGCTCTGTAGCCATGTGCAGAGTGTTCAAGTGCAACACCTTCATGGGAAGACTGCAGAGTAGGACATACGAAATCTCTGCCAATCTCAGTTCAGGATGGATAGAGCAGGTAATTAAAGAATAGTTTTTTAAAATTGTTTCATTAATACTTTTCCTGAGTATGTATGAGTACTTTGGTTAAATCTTCAGATATAACCATTTTACAGTTAAATCAAATAATACCTAATTTAGGCTTAACTCATTTCATTTTTTCTAAGATTGGACTTCAATCTGCTAAATTCCTCTTGACCAGTACAGCCACTGTGGATTATGACCAAAGCCAGTACATCTACTTTTCAACAGTGTCTAACAACAATCCTCCTGTTCGCAAGGTGATTTAGCATTACTTTCTCTTGTTTGAGTTACACAAGAGCTTGAATATCATCCACATTCTGTTACCTTATCTCTCAGATTATAGTCGAGGTAGAAGTGTATCCTCAGACAAATTTCACCAAAGAGATTATAGGAGGATCCCTGGGAGGGTTGGCTTTTCTGGCTTTACTCACTGCTGGCCTGTATAAGGTGAAAGACTCTTCTTACACTTTTTCAACTCATCACACAGCTGTGAAAGGGTTTTAGAGAGTATGTCTAATTTTTTAAACAAAGTTCAAGAGTTTATATTTACTCATGTAGTTATTTGCTTTAATTTTGAATGTAAGTCTAATGAATAATCTCTGTACTTTCATTTTTTCCCCTTGCACTCCTAGGCTGGTTTTTTCAAGAGGAAATATCCATAGATGATGAATGAAAATGCAGAGACCGATCTGGAACCGGGAACTGATGGAAATGAATCCCAAACAGAATAACAAAGCTCATATTTGTTGTTGTACATTTACTGTAAAGTTAAAACAAACATTAAACAAGTAAGGAAATTTGTGTTTGGTTGATTATCCCTTTGTTGTAACAGTTCTTCTTGGTAAAAAATCTTATAGTGGGGGAAAGCATTTTTATAGCTGGAACGGTCTGCTGGTGTCTGCTCCAAGCAGGCCACATTTGAGTGATCTGGATAGAGCTTTGGTGCTTTAGTGCAACCTCAAAGTTTTCCACATAACTAAACTACAGCAATATTTTGAGTGAGCCCCAGTACCATCTTCAAATTGAAGGCCAAGTTCCATACACTCTAAAAAGTAATTCAGAGGCTTAGTAAATATCACTATACAGTAAATATAAGTTAGATGAGCCTGATAAAATCTATGAATATCAAAAAAATAACACTATGGCTTGTGTCACTCAAGAATGCGAGTTTGATTGACCTCGACCTTTTGACCTTACCGGAAGTACTCCGGAAGTGTCTAATCGATTCCAGATGTGTGACTAATCGCATCCAGCGGGGAAAAAAATTGATGTTTTGTCCAGAGAGGGAGGGGTCGGTGGAGGGAGGATGGTTGAGGGATAATTCTGATCAGAGGAGGGTCATTCCAGGGGCATGGAAAGTTCAGGGGGGGGGTAACACAGGAGATTTCTGATGAGTCAGTGGAGATCATGTTCTATAGGGAGACAGAATGATCGCAGCAGTTAGTTTTTCACAGAAAAGAGTTGAACTCATAGTTTGAACTCTATTTAAATGTTTCACTAATAGCATCAATATTATGACAAAGATCTTGATAACCATTTTCTTGGTAAAGACTGAGAGCTATTTCTTTTTACAATAGCGGCTTTAGATGTATTTTTACTTTCTTATTACAGACGCAATAAAATAAAAACCTTTAAGATTATCTGACCTGTAATGGATTGCATTTATATAGCGCCTGGTGGAGGCAAGCTACACCAGTGCTGGTAATGAAAAGAAGGACTTTCTATTGCTTGTAACCTAGCAAAGAATTTCATAAAGGCCGCAACTCCTTGTACGTGGAAAAAAACCCTTAGTGGAAAAAAAGCACTGCGCACATATTCAGAACTCGGTCCTACTTAAACAATTAAAACACCCTGATGAGGTATTTTGGTTTTGTGCAGCCACTCCTCAGACCAAAGCAAAGAGTTTTTTTTCTTTTGAGCTACTTTTACAACAGGTTTTCTCGTAGCAGAAAAAGCTCAATAGACAGAAAAACACAGAAACCCTAAAAGAAAACGGCCTTTTTTGCACACATCAAGGAGTCAACAACCCCTCTAATTAATATTAGTATTTCTGAACCTGCCCTTGTGTGGGCGTGGTGTTTTTCTCCGCCTCCTCCTCTCTTGCTCCACCCTCTGTCTCTCTCTTGCTCTCTCTCTCCCCAGGACACAGCTGCTGCTCATTGGCCTCATTTACCGCCTGGGCCCAGTCAGCAATCACCTCTCTGAGGTTATATAAGCTGGGGATGGGCTGGATGTGGGAGAGTGGCGTTCTCTGGTGTCTCCGCTTTGAGTGTTAGGTGTGTGATTGTCCTACCTATGGTGTATAGTTGTAGGAGCAGTGGGGAGAGTAGCTGCTTCACGTGAGTAGTGTGGGCTTGTCGGCCTCGTAAGCAGTAAAGCTAGCTGCTGCTAGCGGCAGGGTGAGCTTGTGGGCCCCTGGAAGTGCCTCCTCTTGGTGTGGAGTTGTTTGTTTGGTTGTTGTGTTCTGTGTTGCTGCAACCTTTTTCCTTTTTCCAAGTGTTATTGATAAAACGGCGTTGCTGGCTCTTTATGTTAAGTTTATTATCTATAATAAAGACTTTTTTTATTTACTAAAAAAATCCTGTCTGTTCTCCTTTCTTTCTCTTCTGGACCCATTCGTTGCTGGTCCCCTCACTCGCATGCCTAGACCCCTTCGGGGGGGGACATAACATCGATATTCTCTCTCTCTCTCTCTCTCTCTCTCTCTCTCTCTCTCTCTCTCTCTCTCTCTCTCTTTTAAAAAATAATAAGTTCTCTGGGGTTTTGCTTATACGCTTATGGTACCCGACGGAGGAAGTTCAAGCATCCTGAGCTCTCGGAGGTAATTGACCGGGATGAACCGATCTTATTGACCCGCGGTGTGGGTAAAACAAGGCCATTTTCTGTCTATTGAGCATTGTCTGCTAATGAGAACCTGTTGTAAAATTACTTCTAAAAGTAAGGGTGGCTGTGGCCTCAATGTAGCTTGCCATCGCCAGTGTGTGAATGGGTGGATGACTGGTTGTGTAAAGCGCTTTGGGGTCCTTAGGGACTAGTAAAGCGCTATACAAATACAGGCCATTTACCATTTTAAAAAAAAATGAAGAAAAACTCTACCTCACAAAACCAAAATACCTCATCCGAGAGTGAAATAGGTTTAATTGTTTAAGTAGGACCGAGTTCTGAATATGGGCACGGGGCTTTTTTTTCACTAAGCGTTATTTATTACACATACAAGGAGATGAGTGGGCGGCCTGTAGGTTACAAGCAATAGAAAGTCCTTCTTTTCATTACCAGCACTGGTGTAGCTTGCCTCCACCAGGCGCTATAGAAATGCAATCCGTTACTAGTCAGATAATCAGATAAAAGGTTTTTATTTTATTGTGCCTGTAATAAGGTTAACAGAAGAAAGCAAAATAAATCCGCTATTGAAAAAAGAAATAGCTCTTTACCAAGAAAATGGTCATCAAGATCGTTGTCATATTATTGATACTGAAACATTTAAACAGAATTCAAACCATGAATTCAACTCTTGTCTGCGATCATTCTGTCTCTCTATACGGCAGTGACTCATCAGAAAACTTCCCTCGTTAGCGAGTGAAAAACCGGTTGAAGATGTTATGTCTTGAGCTCTTCATGAGGAATATGTGTCTAAACTAGCGGGGCTTGTGGAAACACAGACCCAACAACTAGTCTCCCTTGTATCCTAATATTGCAATATAAAGGCTCGAATGCCTTTATAGGCATTCTGTTCCAAGCCAGTTCCTACTTTTGACTAAATAGAAAACAATCTAGGTGCTACAAATTTGCCACCTTTATCTTCCAATAGTAATAGAAACAAAACAACATGAACACCAAGCAGTAACCAACATCAACAAGGTATTTTTCATTATTTCATATCAGACCATTCCCTGTAAACCCTGGAGATGATTATGTGGGAACATCCCAGTATCATCATTGTCTGAAATACTCATACCAGCCCGTCTGACATCACCAACCATGCCACATTCAGTCGTCTTTCTTCCTTGTTGTGATGCACGGTTTGAACTTCTGCTGGCTGTCTTGACCATGTCTACATGCCTAAATGCTTTGAGTTGCTAGTGATGTCAAAGGCTGATTGGATATTTGGATTACTGTAATGAACAGTGGAACAGGCGTACCTAATGAAGTGGTTGTTAAATGCATGTAGTGTGACTTTACTGCACTATACAATAGCTGATTATAGGTTTTCAGATTGTATATATTTTCTAATATATATAGTTTCATGCAGTAGCGGTTTTTGATATGGGCGACATGGGCAGTTGCCCGGGGCGGCATCATGGTGGGAGGCGGCATCACGGGCATCGGCAAAAAAAAAAAAAAAAAAAAAAATTGCTCATACTCATGCTGCCCCGACATCAGCCAGCACATATTGGGGATGGCATAAGCACCGTTCGGTTTTCTATCGCCCATTTGCTGGGAGTAAGGGCGCCCTCCATTTGCAAGGTACGCCTCCTGCTTGTGGCACAGGGAGGAGAGGGCGGGGCTGCGGCGGGATTCTCTGGCTGGCTGGAGCGGCATCTAATATCCAACTCGCAAAATAAAAACAAAACAACGATTGTTTTTCTTTGAAATTCTATACACGAAAAGTGAGCGCGAGAGCCCTCGGTGCGCCTGCTTGCTGCTGTGCTGAAGTCAAAGTAAACTTTATTGTCATCTCTGCTATATACAGTCCAGTATATAGAGAGACGAGATGACAAAGCTGCAGTTACAGCAGTGCAAGTAAACAAACAATAAATATAAGAAGAGCAAGAAAATAAATATACGCTTTAGGACTCAGGGTAAAGGGATCAATAACAATTTAAAATGTATAATTTACAGTTTGATGATTTAAAGTCTCACACACAACCCGTCGAAAGGGAGGGGGGGGGGGGGGGGGCGCTGCTTCCAAATAGAGCACATTTCATTCATAATGATGTAAATCCAAGACCATTATGTATTCATGATTTGAATCCCGGGTTGTGCGAAATCCCAGAAATACACCTTAGACAAAGTAAATATGTGAACTAAGGTGTAGGTCTATTAGGTTAAGTAGTGGCGATCCTCGATATGGGGGATTTGTCTTCATACTGGAGTGCAAAATTAAAACCAATGGAAGATGGACAAGAAAAGTTCAAAGTCATCAGGTGCTAAGTTTAGAAAAAATAGAAAAGAAGAGGAGAAACGAGCAAAAGATACAGGTAAGCAGATGTGTCATTGGATAATGGCAGGTCATCCTGAAACAATCAGAATCAGAATACTTTATTAATCCCTAAGGAAATAATGTGGATTACAGTTGCTCCAAAAAGAAATGGTAAAAATACTAACAGTAAAAGACTAAACTCCAAACAATATATTATGTTACAGATTTTAATATCAATTAGTTCCGACAACAGTTTTATGTTAATGTACAATCCTTAATATGTTTTATGTATGTATATGTGTGTGTGGGGGGTAGGGGAGCGCCAGAAGAGGGGCCCGGGAGGGGCCAAACAGGCTAGGACCGCCACTGGTTTCACGATGAAACTATATGATGAATGATGAATTTTGCTTTTCTCCATTTCATCAGTTTTGTAAAGTTTAAAAAAATTCAAAGTAAAAATTTGTACTATACGTTAGGCCTAGATGTCAGGTCAGAAGTGAAACGTTTTTATTCATTCATCACAGAGCTTAAAGGATTTACTGAGTATTCATGTTCTGAGAAATGTCAATGATTGTTGTAGTGTGACTCTTTGTTATGAAAAATGCCTTAACTGTTTTGAGAACTGCATGAAGAGTGGTTAGAACTGACTCCAATCGATTGAGAAAAACTGCAAACACAAGGAGTGAAGCCAAGGAATGCAAGAATTCATGAAACATTAGAAATGTAAAAGGAAAGAAGAAGTAGACAGCACAGGGGAAATATAAGAAAATTAGATACATTAAATTTTGTATGCTATAGGGTAGATGTACTAAACGGGCAAATTATTGTGATGCTTCAATCATAGTTAGAGGGAGTTAGAGGGCTCTAACTACCCTATGATTTATATAATAAAACAGAACCAGTTCACTTCAGTAAAAACCAAAGTTCTGCCAAGACAGGTTTAAGATGTCGATGAAGAAATGAAATAACAAATCTGTTTACTAAGTGTTAATATTGATTTGCACATTACCACCACAGTACTGTTTTATAAAAACAGATAGCTAATATGTGGCAGGAAACAGGCCGGCAACCTCATTGATTAAAAGTTTTGCTCTTAAATTTACAGTTTCGTAAAAGTAAATTTGCCAATATTTTCAGTTGAATAACAAACTTATTATTGTTCAAATGCCCTCTAAAGTCTGGAGTGGGTTTTCAGATGGAGATATTATATAGCAGCTGGGTTTAAGGAAAAATGAGCACAGCTTTAAATATCCACACCATCTGTGTCAGTAACAAAATAAATGTCAAAAATGAGATTGTGCTGCTTTTTACTTAAATGTAACATTTCAACCTAAAATCAAAACATTTTATGCACATGTATTTTAAAAAAAATGTTTGCTAGAATATCAAACTAGCTGTACTCAAAGAAAGGTGTGGTTCAGCAA
Source organism: Astatotilapia calliptera (assembly GCF_964374335.1). Classification (NCBI taxonomy): domain Eukaryota; kingdom Metazoa; phylum Chordata; class Actinopteri; order Cichliformes; family Cichlidae; genus Astatotilapia; species Astatotilapia calliptera. Next base: position 16,432,459 of record NC_137429.1, read on the forward strand.
TTGCAATCTTACATTGAGAAACAATATGCTAAAAATATTTGACCTGGCCATCACATGTCTTAGCAGCCAGGTTAGACTGATGCATCTTACAAGACTAGAAAAAAGAAGGAAGAAAGGTCTAGATGTGTAAGAGGGTAGTGGCCTCTTCAACCTCTGTGCTCTTTCTCAACTTGTATTACAAAACACAGATCAAGTCTTGTATTATATATCTTTATTCTTAAAGCATCAGAGCCTGGAATATCATCCTAAAGAATGAAATTACAATTTTCCAAATTCTTGAGTATTAAGAAAATTTTGAAATCTAGGCAGTATTAAATTAATCACCTTTTAAAACATGCAGCATATTATCTACTACTAGAGGTGGGAAATAATGAAGTAAAGACAATTCATTTCTGTACTTGAGTATTTATTTTTCTGACAACTTTTTGACTTTCACTCCCAGTGTTTTTCTACTCCTTACGTCAAAAGGGGCTCGTTACTTTAGGTTTGATGCATTTGAGGAGAGTTATTATTTCATGTCACTGTGGACCTTGACACATCAAACCAATTTGACCCTAAACAGAAAAAAATGAAAAGTCAGCTGGGCATACACTGTTCGGTTTTTTTCAGTCGCGTTGGTCAGCTCCTGCTCAAACTGTACGATTGAATTGCAGGGATTAGAAGTTTGTTGGTCATGATGCAGGGTCTCACACTATACAGCCCAATGCTCTGATGCGACCTGAGTGCTCACACTGCGTCTATAACATGAAGTGATAATATGAAGCTTATAACACAAAATCTGTCTCTCGCTCTCCTTCTCTGTCTTTCACTCACACAGACACACACACCACCATCAACTTTGAAAAACATTGACCAGGCAGCTGCAATTGAGCAGCAATGTCCATCTCTTTTCACGGTTGGTGCAGCCGTGATAATTTTGTGAGGCCACATCGAAAAGGCTCGGATGAGCTTGCTAATGTTCTACAAGTTGTGCCTCCATCACTTGTGTCCAGATCACACGCTGCACTGCCGTGCTACTCCATCTGTTTCACTTCCATTCTGTGTTTGTGCGTGCGCAGTCTGAGAGGTTGCATTGATACCCTCATGAGGGGCAACAGGACTTCAAACAGGCTTGATTTTCTTGTGACCATACGGTTGATGATCGGGAGCTGGTCGTGAGGTGTTAATCGCTTCTCGTTACCCCATGCTACAAGATGCACAACACATGATTAAGGCAAGACTCGGGCCGATAGTGTAGAATATAAAGACAGCATAAACGGTGTTAGTGTAGAGGACGAAAATCAACCAGGACAACTCGTAAAACATATGCTGACGTCTTGTTGAATTCAGGTCACAGCCTGATCACAGCTGGGACACTGAGAAAATCTACTGACCCTCTCAACTGAAATTATTGTGAAATATAATTCCTTTATTAGAATTAAAGTTTAGACTTAAATAAAATTTATGTTCTATCACATAAATGCAGTATAAGGTTCGGTTAGCAATATTTCAATAAAAAGAGGTGGTAGAAATGTTCTTCAAGGAGCTACTTTTACTTTTCTACTTTGTGTGCATTTCAGAGCCAGTACTTTTTCACTTTTATTTAAGTCTGGACTATTTTTAACACTAGTATCTGTACTTTTATTTAAGCAAGGAACGTCGGTATTTTGCCACCTTTGTCTGCTACTGACAGTGCTGTCATCATTGTGACTCCTCCTGCCAAAGAATTGCTTTAAATGGTTGCCTTACATTTGTTATCACACCCTATGATTTCTGCATTTTGGTTTCAACAACTGTTGTGATACTTTCAGCAGAACACTCAACTGCTCAGTGTGTTCTCAACAAAAAACAAACCCCCCCAAACAAACGCTTGAATTATTTTTCATGGGACTAACACAATGGACTGGATAATTCATGCTACACTGTTCTCATCAGGTAAGACAAGTTTTGTGCCTCCTGATTTTTCATTCTGTAATAATAAATGGGTGAAAATATTGAAAACATTACAGGCCTTTGAACAAACGAAAAGTAAATTAAAGCTATAAGTGTTCCAACTAAATACACACAAGACAGCAACATTTTTAATGAAAACACTGTAGTATTAAAAACCAGCAAGGACTATAAACCATGTAGTGAAATAATATCATCCAGAAATACTTTAGTGATGGTCGTTACTGTATTTGCGTTTTAGCCTCTGCTAATACAAATTAAATATGCGATTAGCTCAGTTAGCTTCTAGCTGTAAATAGCATATTTTTTTTGTTGTTGAAATTCACTGATTGAAAAAGTCTTTCATAAATAGTTTTACTGAAACAAACTAAACGCTTGATTATAAACCATTAGAAAATGGTAAAACTGGATTTAAGATACAGAGATAATAAATTTATCATATCTGCCTTACTACCTTGTGCAGGGCTACAAAAAACAGAACATTTTACACCACTGTGACGTCATACTTCATCCATCCAACGTATTCATGACCCTGCACTCACCTTTGCTACAGGTGGTTATTTTTTAAATTCTTTATTTTTATTTTTTAATGTTTGTTTTATTTTATTTTTTAATTGAACACTAGTATATATTCAGATTTAAATACACCTGAAAAATATAAATGCACATATGAAAAAAAGCAAACAAGTGAAGAAGTACATTTTTTCTTTAACTGATTTTAAAAATATCAAAACTTGTGACAATAAGGAAAAGCAGAACTTGAGGGCGTACCACTGTTACGAAATGTATTTCAAAATAGGTTTCGCAAAACTTTGAAATCATGACACTGTCATTGTTGAATACTGTGACATGAAGCAGGAAACAAAAAAGCGTTAGCACTATGTGACGTTTTGACTACTCTTAGCATGTCCATAAAAGGAAGGCTTTATTTGTGTGGCAAAAATAAACAACCGGAGGGCTGTAGGATCGCAACAATACACGATTTTTACTGGACAGTAGTCATAGAAGAAATCATTTTAGGTTCTCTGTAGTATTTTTAGTATCCAAAGCAATCACATGCTAATGATTTTAATTTCTTTCTTTGGGCATTTACATTCGCAGTATCAACTTCCACAGAGACTTTTTTGTTACTTGTGAATGGGTGTGGCACGTATTGATGAATCTGACAAACAGTTCAGGAGGAAAGAGGAATATGCACACCAGTGACATTCTCTACACAGTTCAATTTTTAGTACTGTAAAATAAGCAAATGTATACAGTATATTAATAGTTTTTCATACTATAGTATAGCAACGACATCTTTAACGTCTTTAAGTTAAGTGTCAGTATTTTGCTTTTGACAGATGGAGTAAGATATAAGAATCAAAGACACAAAACTAATTCCATAATAAAATCTTAAGTATGTTTTTCAAGTGAATAATTACCTGCCAGTGTTCAAATCTAGTATCTGACTTTGATGCTCTCTAGTGGTAACTGTGGAAAGCTGTGACTGGATTCAAGAGGTGGAATCAAACTAACACATACACTGTATGGAGTTCCTCATATGTGATTCGAATTAGAGATAATATAACCATGTTATCATCCTTTACAGTGGCTTTAAATAAAATTACAGATGTTCTTCCTTCTTCTTGAATTCTCAGTGTTAAATGCTGCACTTTGTTTCAATATTGATCCCGTGGCATGGAAGGCCCTGAATAACTCTGCTGCTGGTTTTGGATACCAGGTGGTTCAAAGACAATCAGAGTAAGTCACAACATACATTGTTATGTTGGATGTCGATCTATAACTGCAGTTTTAACAATCATTTCTGTTAAGGCCCACAGTAATAAACAGACAAGGATATAATACTTCTTAACAGGAAACATATGGGGTTTATTTAACCACAGTTTGCACTCTAGACTTCATCATTGTCTGAATTTATTTCCTCAGTTTGCTCGTCAGTGCTCCCCTTGAACAGTATTCACAAAATGGAAGAGGAAAAGTATATAGCTGCACCACATCTTCCCCAAACTGCCAAAATATCCAAATTGAAGGTAGGTAACCAAATGTGATGAACCTCTGACAGTAACCATGTTGACATCAAAGAAATTTCCCAGAGACGCTAGCACAGAAACTTGTTTAACTCAAATCACAATAAGTAAATATCTTTGTTTATAACATCGAGACTTTAAAACTAATATTATCTTGCCAAATTATGAAGTAAAATAAGCAAAGAAGTCAATGTTATTAATAATGTTATTGTTAAAATGTTTCTTTTGTAATTATTTAAAACTTTAAAATGAAGCAATAGTGAAACTGAATCCTATTTGCATTGATATTAAAGCTGCCTGTTATACATCCTGGTTTACAGTGAAGAGAAGTTTCGATGTCTAACACTTGTCATATCAAATGGGGAAGTGTTTCAGTCATGGTTCTTTGCAGTCATCGATTTAAGTCTTGTTTTTTTCCTTTCATTTGCCTTTTATTAGTATTTAAATTTTCAATACACTTTCAATACAGCACCCGATTTTGCAGTAAACATGTCTCTTGGTCTGACAATGAAAAGCGATCCCGCGACACAAAACACTGTGGTGAGTTACTGAACTGCAGACACTATGAGAACTTTGTTAAAAACACTGAGGAGCAACATCCTCTATCCTTAAATGTCTTGTTATTGTTGCATGAAGGTCATCCCATGAAAAACCAGTGTGCCTCCCACCTGTCCTTCACAGAATCAGGGTTTACAATAACTTCAGCATATTGAATGAAATAGAAGTCAATGCAAAATTTTGTCTCCTTAATTTGAATATGTGTTTCTTTTTAATTCAAGTTTTACATATTTAAGCTGCATTAAAAACTAAATGTGTTTATAGGCCTGAAAACTTAAAAAGGTTTGAGGAAAAATGTTATTTAAAAACATATATGCACAAAATTTTTTTTACACACCCCAGATACTGTCATGATCCTGGGTCCTTTTGACCCAGCGTTTTGTGTTTTTCTCTTCACGATTTTGGTTCTGCTCTTCCTCTGATTAGTGTTTACCCTGTTCCCCCCGTGTGTTCCTGTATCTAGTCCGCGTTTCTTAGTTTGTGTCCTTTCATGTGTAAGTTCCTGTTTTATTGTGAAGGTCTGCGTCTTATGTGAGTGTTTTCAGTTGCCTCCCTAGTCTCGTCATGTTAATCACTCCCAGCTGTGTTTCCCACCTGTGTGTAATCTCCCTGTGTTCTCTGAGTGTATTTAAGTTGTATTTTCTGTCTTAGTAATTGCTGGTTCGTCTGTGTTGTTTCCCCTCGGTCTCCCTGCGTCTCTCCGTATGTATTTCCCCGGACCTCCCTGCATCTTCGTTTCTGGTTTGTTTTGTTAGTTTTACCCAGTTTAGGTTTTCCTGTTTCACCTTCACCCACGCCTTTGCTGTTTGTATTTTCTTTTGTTAAATAAATACTCATCTGCACCAGAGCTGCCGCATTTTGGGTCCTTTCTCCAATTCCACACGTCTGCCAGCGCGGTCGTGACAGTACGAACCAGCCAATATGGACCCAGCAGCTTGCAACCCTTCTGAGGAGCTAAAGGACGATATCATTTTCACTGTGGAGAATCTTCTCAGCCTATGGCTGGAACACCCCCCCGGAAGAGCTTCGCCGCGCAGTGGAAAATCGGCTGTAACGGCTCTTTTTCGGCCTGCCATGGCTATTGGAATCGCTTTCCCCGACCATACAGGCCTTTCTCCACCTCACACCACACCTTCTCTCAGCCACTCCTGCCTCACTGCCCGACTCGCCGGATGTGGTCTTGCCCGGCCCGCCGGGGCGCCACCCCACAGCCGGACGTTCGGACTTCTAATTTACCGGCTGTGGTGAGTGAGGACTCTGTGTGTGTTCCAGACTTTGTGACTGTTCATTCAGGGGCTGTGTTTTGTGTGGCGGATGTCAACGCGAGCTGCTTATCGCCTGTGCAGCCACTCTCAGCTCGGTTAGCTACCCCGCAGCCACTCTCAGCTCGGTTAGCTACCCCGCAGCCCCTCTCAGCTCAGTCTCCAGTGTCACTTTCTGCTCGGTCTCCAGTGTCACTTTCTGCTCGGTCTCCAGTGTCACTTTCTGCTCGGTCTCCAGTGTCAGTTTCTGCTCAGTCTCCAGTGTCAGTTTCAGTTCAGTTTCCAGAGCCTCCAGTGCCGCCTGTAGCGCAGGCCCCAGTAGCTCCAGTGCCGCCTGTAGCGCAGGCCCCAGTAGCTCCAGTGCCGCCTGTAGCGCAGGCCCCCGTAGCTCCAGTGCCGCCTGTAGCGCAGGCCCCCGTAGCTCCAGTGCCGCCTGTAGCTCAGGCCCCCGTAGCTCCAGTGCCGCCTGTAGCTCAGGCCCCCGTAGCTCCAGTGTTACTGATCATACACACTCACTCCATGCAGGGAGAAAGTTTAATTTCACCTCAGGGGGCTTTTCATGGTTTAGCTGCCGTTGGCACAGCTTGCCACTCCAGGGCTTCCCCAGAGGCTAGGTCTCAGTCCCCAGCTGATTCTGGACCCCTGAAGATTAGGCAGCCCTCAGAGAACAACTCCGTGTCAGTGCTGTCTGAGCAGGGCCAGTGCTCAGCACAGCACCCATTGCCTTCGTGTTTGCCAGAAGACTCCGTGCCTGCTGGCTTTGTGCTGGCTTCGGCTGGAGGGTCTGAGGGACCGCTCCGGCCTTCGTCTCTAGTCTCCGCTGGAGGGTCCGAGGGACCGCTCCGGCCTTCGTCTCCTGTCTCCGCTGGAGGGTCCGAGGGACCGCTCCGGCCTTCGTCTCCTGTCTCTGCTGGAGGGCCCGAGGAGCCCGTCCAGCCTCATGCCTCGTCCGCTGGAGGGCCCGAGGAGCCCGTCCAGCCTCATGCCTCGTCCGCTGGAGGGCCCGAGGAGCCCGTCCAGCCTCGTGTCTCTGCTGGAGGGTCCGAGGGGCCCGTCCAGCCTCCTGTCTCTGCTGGAGAGTCCGAGGGGCCCGTTCAGCCTCGTGTCTCCGCTGGAGGGTCCGAGGGGCCCGTCCAGCCACCTGTCTCCGCTGGAGGGTCCGTGGGGCCCGTTCAGCCTCCCGCTGCAGCTTCATCATCATCCTCGCCTGCTGCAGCTTCATCCGAGTCTTCATCCTCTGGTCCTTCCTCGTCTGGTCCGGCTTCATCCGAGTCTACATCCTCGTCTGGTCCGGCTTCTGCCTGTGTTTCGCCTGGTCCGGCCCCGCCATCGCCTGGTCCGGCCTCGCCATCGCCTGGTCCGGCCTCGTCTGGTCCTGTGCCCACCGGGCCTCAGCCAGTGCGCTTGACACTGGAGCGCCGCCGCTGCCTTCTGCACGGCCGGCCCCCTGAACTGCTCCGCCGTCTCCTTCGTCGCCGCCGTTGCCTTCCGCACGGCCGGCCCCCTGAACTCTTCTGTTTTGGCCTCCTGTGCTGTCGGCCTCCGGGCCGGCCCCCTGAGGAGTTGCGACCTGTCCCCTGTGCTCCTGTGCTTTTGGTGGACCTTTTGTTTTTGTGGCCTTGTTTCTGGCCCTCCGTCCTGGACCCCCGCCGCCCGCCCGTGGGGGGGCTTTTTGTTTTCGTGTCTTTGGGCGTCTGGGATCCGCGCTTGGAGGGGGGTTACTGTCATGATTCTGGACCCCTGAAGATTAGGCAGCCCTCAGAGAACAACTCCGTGTCAGTGCTGTCTGAGCAGGGCCAGTGCTCAGCACAGCACCCATTGCCTTCGTGTTTGCCAGAAGACTCCGTGCCTGCTGGCTTTGTGCTGGCTTCGGCTGGAGGGTCCGAGGGACCGCTCCGGCCTTCGTCTCTAGTCTCCGCTGGAGGGTCCGAGGGACCGCTCCGGCCTTCGTCTCCTGTCTCCGCTGGAGGGCCCGAGGAGCCCGTCCAGCCTCTTGCCTCGTCCGCTGGAGGGCCCGAGGAGCCCGTCCAGCCTCATGCCTCGTCAGCTGGAGGGCCCGAGGAGCCCGTCCAGCCTCGTGTCTCCGCTGGAGGGTCCGAGGGGCCCGTCCAGCCTCCTGTCTCTGCTGGAGAGTCCGAGGGGCCCGTTCAGCCTCGTGTCTCCGCTGGAGGGTCCGAGGGGCCCGTCCAGCCACCTGTCTCCACTGGAGGGTCCGAGGGGCCCTTTCAGCCTCCTGTCTCCGCTGGAGGGTCCGTGGGGCCCGTTCAGTCTCCTGCTGCAGCTTCATCATCATCCTCGCCTGCTGCAGCTTCATCATCATCCTCGCCTGCTGCAGCTTCATCCGAGTCTTCATCCTCTGGTCCTTCCTCGTCTGGTCCGGCTTCATCCGAGTCTTCATCCTCTGGTCCTTCCTCGTCTGGTCCAGCTTCATCAGAGTCTTCATCCTCGTCTGGTCCGGCTTCATCCGAGTCTACATCCTCGTCTGGTCCGGCTTCTGCCTGTGTTTCGCCTGGTCCGGCCCCGCCATCGCCTGGTCCGGCCTCGCCATCGCCTGGTCCTGCCTCGTCTGGTCCTGTGCCCACCGGGCCTCAGCCAGTGCGCTTGACACTGGAGCGCCGCCGCTGCCTTCTGCACGGCCGGCCCCCTGAACTGCTCCGGCGTCTCCTTCGTCGCCGCCGCTGCCTTCCGCGCGGCCGGCCCCCTGAACTGCTCCGCCGTCTCCTTCGTCGCCGCCGTTGCCTTCCGCACGGCCGTCCCCCTGAAATCTTCTGTTTTGGCCTCCTGTGCTGTCGGCCTCCGGGCCGGCCCCCTGAGGAGTTGCGACCTGTCCCCTGTGCTCCTGTGCTTTTGGTGGACCTTTTGTTTTTGTGGCCTTGTTTCTGGCCCTCCGTCCTGGACCCCCGCCGCCCGCCCGTGGGGGGGCTTTTTGTTTTCGTGTCTTTGGGCGTCTGGGATCCGCCCTTGGAGGGGGGGTACTGTCATGATCCTGGGTCCTTTTGACCCAGCGTTTTGTGTTTTTCTATTTACGATTTTGGTTCTGCTCTTCCTCTGATTAGTGTTTACCCTGTTCCCCCCGTGTGTTCCTGTATCTAGTCCGCGTTTCTTAGTTTGTGTCCTTTCATGTGTAAGTTCCTGTTTTATTGTGATGGTCTGCATCTTATGTGAGTGTTTTCAGTTGCCTCCCTAGTCTCGTCATGTTAATCACTCCCAGCTGTGTTTCCCACCTGTGTGTAATCTCCCTGTGTTCTCTGAGTGTATTTAAGTTGTATTTTCTGTCTTAGTAATTGCTGGTTCGTCTGTGTTGCTTCCCCTCGGTCTCCCTGCGTCTCTCCGTATGTATTTCCCCGGACCTCCCTGCATCTTCGTTTCTGGTTTGTTTTGTTAGTTTTACCCAGTTTAGGTTTTCCTGTTTCACCTTCACCCACGTCTTTGCTGTTTGTATTTTCTTTTGTTAAATAAATACTCATCTGCACCAGAGCTGCCGCATTTTGGGTCCTTTCTCCAATTCCACACGTCTGCCAGCGCGGTCGTGACAGTTACTTTGGTGGCCTCTAACATGGATTTTTTAATAGCATTAAGGGACACATTTGAATGGCTTTAAATAGACTGAAGTAATTTTTTAAAATCTACATATTCTGCTGGATCGTGTGAGATTTTTTTTTTTTTTCAGTTTTGGTTGATTTTATAAGGATTGAACCGATGTTTATGGGACTTTATGGGAACTTGACTTTGTCTCCTCTCAGGTGTGTGGTCCAACAATTCCAAGGGACTGCAAAAGTATCACCATGTACAACGGTGTGTGTTTTCACATGGACCGATCTAATACATTTGGACCACCTGTACCTTCTTCTCCAGACGGTAACAATAAATGGAGTTTGTGAAAATGTGCCCTTAATAATTAGAGTCCCGGTGCCTCCTTAATAAAAATCTCTTGCATTTTTACTTGAACATAGTCTTACTAAATCAACTGAAACTGTCTCAAGACTTCTCTTATATATTCCAGCAATTAAGGGTTAATCAGAAACAGTAAATAGAAAATTATGTTTGTGTGAGATGTGATTACTCATAGATGAATATAAGTATAAGTTGTATGATTTGTTGATTATTTTTTTGTTTGTTTACAGTTTTCCCCTCTAAGCCTTATTTCAGATTGTCTGTTTGGATTAATTGTATTATAGTTTTATCCAAAGAGCTTTTCTGGACTAATTTGACCTGAATCCATCAACACTGAAACAAATGCTGGTAAAATTTGAGCTAGCCAAGATTAAATCTACAGCATAAAATGTATTTAATTCTAAACTTATATGCTTTTCATACAAGTTTCACACAAGACAGATACAAACTTTATAAGGTTTATATATATCTTTTCCATATGGGTTATTCAGAATGAAATAACCATATCTGCATGTAAAATGAAAGTGTTATTTGAAAAACAAATACAAAAACACCCTTTGATTTCAAATTCATTACAAAAATGAAACTAAGCCTGGTTGTTTGGGTTATGCAATGCATGACAAAATGCAAGAAGACTAGTACATACACACAAGATCTTTGGGGGAAAAAATTAAAAGGAGAAAGAGAAGTTTACTTCCCTCTAAAGCTACTTACGACTTCTTTAAAGCTCTGTATGCAAATAAGTAATGTATTATGGTTTTCCTGGAGAAAATCATTTGTGTTGCTGTGTGTTACATCACGATGTATTCCTGTTACATAAGAACAACGTAAACATGAGGCTACTGTCGCTCACAGTAACACAAATTCCAACCGTAACAAGAACATACAGTACAGAGGGTCTTTCTTTTAGTGTTATAAGTTTGAACACAATGCTGTTTCTATGACTGTAATACAGGAAGAAAATACAAGTAATTAGAACTGAATGCAAAAATCAAGGCTACAAATAACTAAATTAGGCTTCTGTAAGCAGTTTTAAGACTCATTTAAACTAATTTAATATCTTAATCTTAATTTCTTCTTTTCTTTCTTCTTATAAAAGACTAATTGTCTAAATATGTGGGTATTCATAGTAGATTTGCTAAAATGTTAAAATTCACCTAAAATAATCAATTTCAATTCATTTATTTGATAGTGTGCCCGACACAAGTAGACATTGCTTTTCTGTTGGATGGTTCAGGCAGCGTATCTGTCCCTGATTTTCAAACAATGACGACGTTTGTGGAAGATCTAATCCAGGCATTTCTGTCAGTTGATGCACAGGTAAGACACTGTACTACCTGTCAGTTATATCGTATTACAGACACAAATAGTTTCACCTGCTTTTCATTTATCTCCATAAAAAAGGCTATTCTATATTTTTTTTATATTGTTTCTCCCTTTCTTCAGTTTTCTGTTTCCCAGTTTTCCTCGTTACCTCGGGTTCATTTTTATTTCAAGAAATTTTCCTCATCTGGATCACTAAAGACTGAAATCGATGGAATCACACAGCTGGGGGGATCTACTCATACAGCTCGAGCCATCAGACATGTTGTGTAAGGGTTGCAATGATATTACTGAAGCACTACAGTTAAATCATCTGGACAGACTTCCTGTGCAGATAATTTCTGTATTGACTGATGCAAGAATTGCGAAAATACTAAAATGTCCATGAGCGATAATACAAAACAGATGGATGCATGCCAAAATAACAATCATTCATGCAATTTACTCTATGATCAAAATGTGCACTGTAAAAACATGTTTTATGTTGAAATTAGATTTGTTTATTTTTAATTTGACAGAAACAATGTTTTCACACCACAAAGAGGTTCCAGACCAGATGTGAAGAAAGTCTTGATAGTAATTACTGATGGACAATCTAATGACCGGTATGACCTGGGAAATGCAGCACAGCAAGCAGGGAATCAAAACATTGTTCGATTTGCTATTGGGGTAAGTACCTCCATTATTTAAACCTGCATAATGTTTAAAATTTATACTAATAATGTGTTTTGGTTATTTATTAGACTACAGTCACATGTTCCTACAGTATATGGAGCAAAGTAATGAGCCACCTACACAGAAACCATGGAAATCTGGGCCGTATCATCACACTGTTTTTACACTATTGTTAATGTTAATTTCTCCTCTATTGGGTTTCTTCACTGGCTTCCTGTTGAATTCAAAATCCTGCTCCTCACAAACAAGGTCTTAAATAATCAGGCTCCATCTTATCTTAATGACCTTATAGTACCATATCACCCCATTGGAGAACTTTGCTCTTGCACTGCAGGCCTACTTGTTGTTCCTATATTATTTAAAAGTAGAATAGGAGGGAGAGCCTTCAGTTTTCAGGCCCCTCTTCTGTGGAACCAGCTTCCAGTTTGGATTCAGGAGACAGACACTATCCCTACTTTCAAGATTAGGCTTAAAACTTTCCTTTTTGCTAAAGCATAAAGTTAGGGCTGGATCAGGTGACCCTGAATCCTCCCTTAGTTATGCTGCAATAGATGTAGGCTGCTGGGGATTCCCATGATGCATTGATTATTTCTTTTTCAGTCACCTTTCTCACTCACTATGTGTTAATAGACCTCTCTGCATCTGAATGGCAGATAGCCATCCCTCTTTGAACCTGGCTCTGCTGGAGGCTTCTTCCTGTTAAAAGGGAGTTTTTCCTTCCCAAAGTGCTTGCTCATCAAGGGTCATATGATTGTTGGTTTTTTCTCTGTATGTATTATTGTAGGGTCTTCCTTACAATATAAAGCGCCTTGAGGCAATGGCTGTTATGAGTTATGAGTGGTATCTAATTTCAATAAATTTCAATAAATAAAAAAGCTAAATTAATAATGGATATTGTATTAATGTCTGTATTAAACAGACTGTATTAATCTTTGTATTAAACTGTATTAAAGTTTTAATAAAATCAGTAAATAATTTTGCATTAAATGTAAACACATGTTTTAAACAACCCTAGGTGGGGAATGCATTTATTCAGCCTGAAGCAAAAAAAGAACTACGCACCATTGCATCGTCTCCCTCAGGCAATCACGTGTTTCAAGTGCAGAACTTCAACGCACTTGAAATAATCCGGCAGAGTTTGCAGGACAAAATTTTTTCCATTGAAGGTAAATTATATATTTAACATTTAGCAAGCTTTGATAAAATTTCTGTAAATGTTACATTGCATTATTGTATCATTGCTTGAGGCTAAAGGTCGATTTCACGAAGTATTGGTGAAATGAAAAATAACTACTGAGGCACCTTTATAATAAACAGATATCATTACACTAAATTACTAGTGTAATGCGTTGCGTTGTGTCTATAAATAAACCTTTTTATATTTTATATTATTACAGGATCTCAAACCGGTGGAGTCTCTCTGAAAATGGAAATGTCTCAGGAGGGATTCAGTGCAGTTATTGTGCCCGAGGTAATTAAAACTACCTGAAACTCACCAGACAGTCTAGTCATAGAAAGAGAGATTCAAACACTTTTTATAAAAACAAGAGTCCAGATTTTAAAGGTAAAATAAATTGTATATAAAATGTATTTCCTGTCTGCACTGTAGGGAATTCAGATGTCTATTGTTGGTGCAAACCAGTGGAAGGGAGGCTACGTGCAATACACAACTGGAGGGGAGAAGCTGAAAACATATGAGGATGTGTCTTTGGAGCCTAACAGTTATCTTGGTAAGAATATTACAGCTTTAACAATCTAACTCATACACATGTAATCATGTATATACACAGCTCTGCTGTAATTCTTTCACACAAATACGTATATCAGATTTTATATCTATCTTCTCTTTTTGCCTACCTAAATTCTAGGTTACTCCATGGCAACTGCTAAAACCCAAAGTGGTTCCCTGACAATTGTTGGTGCTCCAAGATATAAACACAGAGGAGCTGTGGTCGCTGTTAACAGAGAAAGCTTTCAAAACCAAACAATTGAGCCGTTGGCATCACAGGTATGTACTTACAGCAAGACAAAACTGACTGGGATTATTAACTGGTAGTAAATACTTTCTTAAATACAAATTGTTGTCATTTGGCTTTATGCGATTATTTTCATCAATAATGTGTTTCTTACACAGTATCAGACTGGTGAATATTTCGGGGCAGAGGTGTGTGTCATGGACATAAATGACGATGATATCACTGATCTAATCTTCATATCAGCCCCAATGTACACGGAGCCTGATAGAGAGGGAAGAGTTTATGTTTGCAGACTAACTGGTTTGGTAAATCAAAGTTTTATCCACTTCAATTAAATGAATTAGTTTATTTGTCAACTTCCCTAATGATCATATAATATTCACTCTCCTGCTTTTAGTTTGTGGAGTGTAATTTTGATGATCCATTAGTACTAAGAGGACGTGCAGCTGTCAAAGGAAGGTTCGGCTCTTCTCTTGCTGTGCTGCCTGATCTAAACTCAGATGGATTCAGGGATTTGGCAGTTGGAGCACCTTTGGAATATAATGGTGAAGGCAGCATCTACATATTCCACAGTGAAGGAGGAGGAAGAATCAGTCCTACTTACTCACAGGTACACAACATCGAGGAATTCAAAAAGATGACTAAACGTATTTATCAATATACAATCTGCAGCTTAATTAATTAAAATGTTTTCATATACACAGAAAATAACTGGCTCTGAGGTCCAGTCAGGACTGAAGTTCTTTGGCCTGTCAATCAGTCAGTCGTCTTTTGACCAGAGTGGTGATGAACTGCCTGACTTAGCGGTGGGTTCAAAGGGTAGAGTTGTTTTACTGAGGTAAGTCACAGTCCAGATAGTCCAGTCATGCATTATAGTTATCTGTGGTAATTCCACCATTGTTGTTAATTTGCAATCTTAACAAATGCACTACCTGTCAAAAAGAACTGCATATAGGTTACATATCAATAAATTCATCATAAATGATTGAGTCATTCATTATAAGGGATTTATGATTTTTTAAGAAATACAGATTGAGGGTAAAACTGTTGTCTAGAAGCATTAGAAACAAACAAAAGATAAACTGGAAGCTAGGACTAAGAAACTTGGAATTAACGACTAGGAGTGAACATGGAACAAAAGAAAAGAAAAGAGCAGACACAGCAGACTGAGATGACATGACAAAGATCGAAGGGAGACTGAGGACTTAAATACATGCGATTATGAGAGGATGCGCAACAGATGGAAGAACAGCTGAAACTACTTACACACTACCAGCACATGAGATGTATACAGGACAAGAGACTGTCAAAATAAAAGAGGAAGTAACAACACTGAGAAACAGACTAAGATGCATGAACTTGACATTAGGATTGGGAGTAACCTGACAAGGGGACACAACAGACCAGGGTAACAGGAGGGAACATAAAACACAGGGACAAGAGATAAACAAACATGGTAAGAGGTACCTAAAGGCTAGACGACAAAACAAAGACCACAAAATACAAATATTACACAAAGCAGAAACAAAACTAAAAGAGCCAAAACCAGGAACGTAAACTGAACTGTATGTAGCACCCCTGACTGTGTACTCCACTATAGCCGGGTACGCCCTGAGTTCTAGTTATCTTAAACTTACTTAGTTGCCCTCAGTGAAAGTTCCCCTGATTTACACACGTATAACACACAGATACACTTTTACCTTACTTTGAACTATAGATAAGAAACAGTACTAGACACAAAATCTTATGTTTAAACCAAGCAGGTTTACTGAATGACTTGGTAAACACCCAATAAATCAATAAAGTAAGAAGTCTCTTGCAATGACAAAATATAACAATAATAACAGTTACACAGTTCTTTACTGTAATGGGCCCCACACACACACACACTCTCACACCACCCAATTTCCCAAGTCCCCTCGGTGCAGGCCTGGATCGATGCTAGGGTGCGTAGGAACCAACGGTCCTAAAAGAAAACAAAATGGTGCTCCTACCTGGAAACCTTAGTCTTTTGTCCACAATACACTCACGGCACGCCGAGAGGTCCGTCCCTTAGGTCGCCGAGCTGCACGCTTACTCCTTTTAAGCAGCAAACCTGACCGGCCCGCCTTGGCAGTCAGTAGCCTCCCACTTCGTGCAGGTCAGGTGACGTCCAACAAAGTCCGCCTTTATGGCTGACTACGATTAGCCAAGTTAGCACGCCGCTAACTACGGATATTTCGAGGCAACAGTGCAAACCAGTCCGGGCTGCACCACCTCACAGTCACGCTCTGTTACTCAGCCATGGGCGTAGGATGATTTATCCTCACTGTTCATTGGAAAAAAGTCTCTGTAGACGCTAGCCGCATCTCGCGCACGCTTTTCTCGTGGCTGCCTCCGCTCTCTCGTCTCTCCTTCCGCCCGCTCCCTTTCAAAGTAAAAGCACCTAAACACACTTCCTTATTACTATTACAACACAGTAGAACGAACAACAGAACTATTCAGATATATCCAACTGGAAATAAAACTTAGCCCCATAAAATATACCCGGGCCACATCCTCCCCCTTCTAATCGTCTGGAGTTCCTCGTCAGACATCTCCCAAGGCGACTGAAAACAAATAAAACTCCACACATCTTGAATGTATAACAGACACTCTTAGAACTTCACTTTTTTTTTTTCATTTACACATTCCCCAACTTTATCACAACTCCTCTGTGAACAATAGTAATAGGTTGGTGACTAGCCTTCCCTGGTTCATCGTAGGACAGTCTCAAAACTGGCTTTATTCTTCTCTTCCCAGTCGTCCCTGACCTAAGGCATTTGCTGACCTCTTTTCCAATACTCCGTCTTCCCCTAGACCTCTTTGAGAGAGGTCTTTGCTTCTCCTCTTCTGACTCTGTATCGGTGTTCTTTACATCACCAATGTCATCTGCTTCCTCCTGAGACTCTTTGGCATTGCCCTCAGATAGAAACATAGCTTGAGCGTCATCCTCCGATGCCAATGGAGAATTGTCACTAAATGACTCCTCCCTCAACACTTTCTCCACACAGTCTCTGTACCAGGCATGTGGCCTCTCGTATTCTACATCTGACGGTCCAGTCGACTCCCCAGTGTCTTGACTCATGTCTCTGCTTTCTACCCTCTCTTTTCCTTTTCCCATCCTGCGAGTCTGTGGTCTCGCTGGCACTTCATCTCTGGCCATGCCTTCTGGCAGTCTTACTTCTGTCCCAATCGGTAACAAATGATCTCTGTGTAGGGTTCTCACACTACCTTGACCCGTTTGTGGCTTCACCCTATACACCGGTAGGTTGGGCAGTTTTCCCACAATCACATGTGGTACAGCGTTCCATTTGCTTTCCAACTTATGTTTCCCCTTCAACCCCAGATTCTTAAGGAGTACCCTGTCTCCCACTTCCAAGGCTTGGAAACTGACTCGTCGATCAAAAGCTCTTTTGTTTCTCTTGTGTACCTTATCAGCAGCCTCATTGGCTAATGGATAAGCTCTCTGCAAATCCTGTTTCAAGTCCGTCACATACTGTGAATGAGTCTTCTCCTCAGCTCCATCATGTCATGGTCTGTGGAATGCGTGATGCTCGGGTAGCCACACCCCCGGGCTGGGCCATCACTAGCACACCTGCTCTCCATCCCGGTGATTACACGGAGATCCACTTAATCCGGCGCTGACGGATGCTCCACGCCAGTCCGTAGTCATCCCCACAGTGGTAACCAGACTTCCACGAAAAGTGTGCATTCTCTTCTGCTTGGAACTTTGTTTAACCTGCCTACTTCTGTCCAGATTTCTACTCGGCGTCTGCTACCTGCCTGTCCTCCGGCTCAACTGGAGGTGGGGTGCCCCCGGCCTCTCGGCCTAGGGCTCGGTCACTCAGGCGCAGCTGGGGGCCGGCGGAGCTCACAGGCGCGTCACTGCAACTCCCCCTGACTTCTGCTCCGCGGCTGCTGGGCGAGCCCTCATCTGGGACTCTCCTCAGCTCTTACTGGGACAGTGGCGCGGCTGCCCCTCTGTTGGTCTTCCATGGTCTCTTGTGTTCTGGGGGCCTCTGGATGTCTGGAGTTTTGATCTCCTCCATACCCGCTTCACACCCTGGAGGACGGGGCTGTGGCCCCCCCACACTCCCTAGCAGATCATTACATGGAGAAACCTTTGGAATGCAAGCATGCTGATCCACACAGGTATGCACACATGGGTATTCACAGACACGGACTAAAGCTTTCTTGGCTGCTGCCTCAAAGCACACTGTGCGCTGTCTATCTTGCGTGCTGCACAATATCGTTTATTATTTAGTAAATATTGATATCTATGACTAGCTAGTTTATTGTGATGGTGCTTTGTTTTCTCTATTATTATGTTGCTCTTTGTTGTTTGCTGTCTCCTCTGTTTGTTTTTTTTTTTTTTTTTTTTTTTTTTTTCTCCATACAGGTGACCCAGGAGTTCTTTTTTTTTTTCTCTCTCTTCCCCCCCCCTTCTCACCGTCTCTTCTCCTCTTTGGTTTTCTTTCTTTCTCTCCCCCTCTCTCTCTCATTCATTCCCCCTGTCCTATTTATTAAAAAAAAAAAAAAAAATGACAAAGGATGAACTGAAGCTCTGCCATCACGTAATGTCGCATACTGCTGTTTCTGATGTCATTTAAAAGAAGAAAAAAAAAACAAAAAAAAACAAAAAAAAAAGAAACAAATGATCTCTGTGTAGGGTTCTCACACTACCTTGACCCGTTTGTGGCTTCACCCTATACACCGGTAGGTTGGGCAGTTTTCCCACAATCACATGTGGTACAGCGTTCCATTTGCTTTCCAACTTATGTTTCCCCTTCAACCCCAGATTCTTAAGGAGTACCCTGTCTCCCACTTCCAAGGCTTGGAAACTGACTCGTCGATCAAAAGCTCTTTTGTTTCTCTTGTGTACCTTATCAGCAGCCTCATTGGCTAATGGATAAGCTCTCTGCAAATCCTGTTTCAAGTCCGTCACATACTGTGAATGAGTCTTCTCCTCAGCTCCATCATGTCATGGTCTGTGGAATGCGTGATGCTCGGGTAGCCACACCCCCGGGCTGGGCCATCACTAGCACACCTGCTCTCCATCCCGGTGATTACACGGAGATCCACTTAATCCGGCGCTGACGGATGCTCCACGCCAGTCCGTAGTCATCCCCACAGTGGTAACCAGACTTCCACGAAAAGTGTGCATTCTCTTCTGCTTGGAACTTTGTTTAACCTGCCTACTTCTGTCCAGATTTCTACTCGGCATCTGCTACCTGCCTGTCCTCCGGCTCAACTGGATCTCGCGGCGCTCACCTGGCCCACTCGCCATTCCACGGACTTCCTGCCCCCACGGACTGCCACACTTCCCTCCCGAGCTCCCACGGTTCCGTTCTATCGTAAGCCCCTACTCTAACTCAGTCCTGATATGTTCTCCCCGCTTCCTGGCTCCCTAGTAATCATCTCCCCTTTCTATTGCAGCCCCCCGCCGTCCCGATCCCGGCTTCCTCGTGTCATTGTTTCCCCGGATTTTTAGTTTCTGTTTTGCTCTCTACTTTCCCCGGGTCGCCTTTCGTTGTTTTAATAAAGTGTCTTTTTGTTAGCTCGGAGTCTGCGCCTGGATCCTTTCGTGCCCGCGCACCACGGCGCATGACACATCAGGAGATGCTCCAAAACAAACATCCACGGGAAACCTAGCCTCCATCCATCCATCCATCCATCTTCATCCGCTTATCCGAGGTCGGGTCGCGGGGGTAGCAGCCTAAGCAAAGAGGTCCAGACCTCCCTCTCCCCAGCCACCTCCTCCAGCTTGTCCGGGGGAATACCAAGGCGTTCCCAGGCCAGCCGAGAGATATAATCTCTCCAGCGTGTCCTGGGTCTGCCCCGGGGCCTCCTCCCGGTGGGACATGCCTGGAACACCTCGCCCAGGAGGCGCCCAGGGGGCATCCTTGCCAGATGCCCGAACCACCTCAGCTGGCTCCTTTCGATGTGGAGCAGCAGCTGCTCTACTCTAAGCCCCTCCCGGATGGCCGAACTTCTCACCCTATCTCTAAGGGAGAGGCCAGCCACCCTTCGGAGGAAGCTCATTTCCGCCGCTTGTATCCGCGATCTCGTTCTTTCGGTCACTACCCACAGCTCGTGGCCATAGGTGAGGGTAGGGACGTAGATCGACCGGTAAATTGAGAGCTTCGCTTTTACACTCAGCTCCCTCTTCACCACGACTGACCGGTGCAGCGTCTGCATTACTGCAGCCGCAGCCCCAATCCGTCTGTCGATCTCCAGCGCCCTTCTCCCATCACTCGCGAACAAGACCCCGAGATACTTGAACTCCTCCACTTGGGGCAGGAACTCATCCCCGACCCGGAGTGGGCACTCCACCCTTTTCCGGCTGAGAACCATGGCCTCAGATTTGGAGGTGCTGATCCTCATTCCCGCTGCGTTACACTCGGCTGCGAACCGTTCCAGTGCGAGCTGGAGGCCCTCACCCGATGAAGCCAACAGAACCACATCATCCGCAAAAATCAGAGATGAGATTCTGAGGCCACCAAAGCGAAAGCCCTCCGCCACTTGGCTGCGCCTAGAAATCCTGTCCATAAAAATTATGAACAGAACCGGAGACAAAGGGCAGCCCTGGCGGAGCCCATCACCCACCGGGAACGAGTCCGACTTATTGCCGGCAATGCGAACCAAGCTCTTGCAACGGTTGTATAGGGATTGAATGGCCCGTAGCAATGGGCCAGACACCCCATACTCGCGCAACACCTCCCACAGGACGCCTCCATCCCAAACATCAAAAAATAGGGAGAATACCCTGTGGCATCGCTCTTTGTGCTATTATAGGCATGAACTAGTGACCCTACATGCTGACTCCAAGTTCGCTTCTTCTCATCCCCTAGTGTCGCTAACATTGACAACAAGGTTTGATTGAATCTCTCGGGTTGCGGATCCCCCTGGGGATGATAGGGAGTTGTCCGAGACTTCCGTATACCCAATGACTGCAAGAGCTCACGGATTAACCGGCTCTCGAAGTCTCGTCCTTGGTCAGAATGTATTCTGGCAGGCAATTCATAGTGCACAAAATATTTGTCCACCAACACTTTGGCAAACGTGGTGGCTTTTTGGTTTTTGGTGGGGAAAGCCTGTGCGTACTGGGTAAAATGGTCAGTTACCACCAAGACATTACCTATCCCCTTGGAGTCTGGCTCCATAGACAGAAAATCCATGCAAACCAAGTCCATGGGACCCTTGCTGCTCATCTGGTGCAGCCATCGGTGCCCTGTTGCATTTAGCTTTGCAGTGGTAAGGACATACGTCAGCGGATTGTTATCAGTGCTCACAGTAAACTTTGCGCCATACAAATAGTCATGGAATTTGTCCACGACGGCCCATTTCAAAGCCAGGAACTCTAACTGGTGCACTGGGTACCGCTGTTCGGGGCAGCTCAATTTCCGGCTGGCAAAAGCCACGGGCCGCAGCCCCTGGGGGTGCTCTTGGTACAACACGGCCCCAAGACCTTTCAGACTGGCATCCACATGAAGGGTGTATGGCTTGGCAAAGGCTAGCACAGGGGCAGTGGTCAGACACTGAATGATGTGGTGAAAAGCATCAACACACGACTGATCCCATCTACTCCCAAAGGGCTCTGATTCCTTCAAGTAGGTTTTTCCTTGTCCTGCCCGGCCTTTCTTACTGCGCTGCGTAGGGGCATAGCCTTTAGTGAGTTCTGTGAGTGGCCTTACAATGGAAGCATAGTTAGCTATGAAGCGGCGATAGTAGCCGCAGAACCCCAGGAAAGATCGCAGGGATTTCAAATCTGTGGGCGCCGGCCATTTAGTAACTGCTTCTACTTTACTCGGATCGGGGGCAACACCCTCTGCAGGCACAATGTGTCCCACATACTTCACTTTCGGCTGACAGAATTGGCACTTATCCAATGAGAGTTTTAATCCCACTTCTTCCAGTCTGTCTAGCACCTTCAAAAGTCGCTCCTCATGTTCCTCCAGGGACCTGCCAAAGACTATTAAGTCATCGAGGTACACTAGTACCTGCAGGAGGTTGATGTCCCCTACTGCCTTCTCCATCAATCTCTGGAAAGTGGAGGGTGTCCCTGTGATACCTTGGGGCATTCTCTCAAACTGATAGAAACCCAACGGACAAATGAACGCGGTCTTTTCTTTGTCCTCCTCCGCCATGGGTATCTGGTAATAGCCACTGCGAAGGTCCAGGACAGAGAACCACTTACTCCCTGACAAACAATCAAGTGCATCATCGATGCGGGGAGTGGTGTACTGATCAGGAATGGTTCGACGGTTTAGTGTTCGATAGTCAATGCACATTCCTGATACTGCCATTTTTCTTTCTGGCAATGACAATGGGAGAGGCATAAGGACTGCGAGATTCCTTGATAATGCCAGCTTGTAATAGGTCTTGTATGTGTCTGCGCACATCGTCAATGTCAGCTGGTGCAAGACGCCGTGACCGTTCGCGGAATGGTCTGGAGTCTGACATCCGAATGTGATGCTCTACTCCCGTTGCCAGACCGACATCCCACTCACTGAGGGTAAACACATTAGCCCTCCTGGACAACTTCTGTCGGAGCCGCTCTTTCCATTCATTTGGCAAAGGTGAGTCGCCAAAATTTATGAGAAGGGGATCTAGCTCTCTCTGATCTTTCCCCTTTTTTGAACAGACTTCAACTGCTGCAGTTACAGTATCAACCGTACACAACTGACCCATAACGGTCCTTTCTGGGAGAACGATATCCCGGGAAGACTGATTCTGCACTGCCACAACAAAATGGTCTACCTCCAGCGCAGAGCTAGACAACACCATGGGCTGCAGCAGCATGCCAGCTGGCAACGGAATGGTTGGGGATGCTTCCACCATTAATATGCCTTTGCTGAGTGGTTGTTCTAGCTCCACCCGGCATATAGCATGACAGCTTTGACCGGCTGGGAGTGACAGGGAGCTGGGCCCAACCCACTTCACCCAGCCTACTCCACCCTCATCCTCTACAGGGATCTCCACAGGAGCTGGTGGGGTTAAAACTCCAGCTGTTTGGCTTACAGTCTGCACGCTACTCACGCCTACGGTGTCCTGGCACAAGGTGGCCAATCTCTGGAAAAGGGAGGCATTGGTGCCTATGATCATGGGGTCCCAACTCCAGAGGTCCGGACCTCTGGAGTTGGGACAGATCAAAGCTAAGACCGAAATGGTCTCGTGACCTCCTTTGACTTGCTCGGGAAATTCCACATCCACAACGACATAGCCGAGATAAGGGTAACTAGAATCACTCAAACCCCAGATGGCCAGACCTGAAACTGGGTAAACTGGGACACCTGACAAGTGCTCCTTATACCAGTTCTCAAAAATAATGGTTACTCTTGACCCACTGTCTAACAAAGCATTGCACGGTTCACCATTCACTCTGACTTGCTTTACATTAGATGGACCTATCAAACCTTTAGGGATCCCTCTGTCCTCTAGCATGACTACTTCACTCCTCTTAACTGAACACACGGTATCACCTGCATCAGGGGGTTTGGGATATGATTCCCGTCGTTTGGGCTTTTTCCGTGACTGAATGAACCTCTGGATAACCTTGGCCTGGTTTGCGGCATTTCCACACTTACTAGCAAAATGCCCATTTTTTCCGCAGCGGTAACAAAAGTTGCTTTCTTTATCACTGGTGCTACCTGTCCGTCTAGAGTTCAGACCAGACCTGTACGGCTCCACTCTCAAAACTGGAGAGGACACAACAGACCTTTGCTCTCTGGCGTCCAGCTTCTGCTGCAACCTTTTAACCAGTTTTCTCAGCGCAACCACTTTGCCATCTGCTGAACTCTCTACACCGTCAGTCTTGCTTGTTGGAACAGGCTCTGCAACTTCTCTTGGTGCGGGGCATGACTGGTTTACCACGGATGAGACCATAGACTTCAGTTCTCGAATCTCAGTTTTCAGATTCTGAATTTCAATCTGTCTGTTGTCCTGTTCTGATTGTGTTTGGACTTTGTGTGCTACCAGATGCAATTTAGCCCGGGAGGCTTCATACTCCTCCTCACTTCTGATCTCACTTAAGAGCTCTACAAAACTGGGTGGGGTTTCTTTCCTGTCTCTCAGCTTGAGTTGCACTAACATCATGTCGGAGTACACGGCACCCCTAAGGAGCTGTTCTACTCCTGTCCTATCAACACGGTGGGCTTCAATTCCACCACAACTCACTACCCTGCTCAGCGACTGCTCTAATCGCCTCAGAAAGTCGGATAGTTTTTCCTGCAGTTGCTGTTGTAGTAACCGAGAAGCAAAGTACAAATCCTCACCCGTCTCAGCACTGCCAAAAGCTTTTGTAACAGCTTCTAGAAATTGTTCTGGGCTAATATCAGGATCAGCTGTCCTTACAGCTTTCACCACCGCTAGTGCTGGACCTTTAAGACTCAATGATTCTGCGCCTCTTTTCTTTAGCAGAACTGTCACTCTCCTCCACCATTAGGTGTGCTTGTTCAACCCACTGTTCGAATGTCTCTTCTCCAACTGGTGTTGGTATTGTGCCCGAGAACATTCTGAGTCTACGATAATGTAACCCTGGAGTGTTACTAAGGGTTTTAGTGTGTTATGAGTGATGTTAGTATTTTGAGTTCACTGTTAAGTTTTATTAAGTTAAATTATTTTGTTGAGAATTAATAAAATAGAAGATGTCTATAATGTCCTGATGGTCCTTGAAGTATACAGGGGGAAGTACCGCCTCCTGCCGTTCACTGCATAGCAGCTATGGATATCAGGAGAGAGGGAGAGGAAGAAAAGTCCATTTTTTCCAAGTGGAAAGCGTGGTTGTTTTTATCCAGTCGGACTGTACGGTGGAAATAAGCTATCTAGAAATTGTTGTTAACCAGAAAAGAGTTTGTTACTGCTCGGATTCTTCTGCGTCAGGTTTTTTTTACTTGGGAGTACAGTTCAGTGATGATCCAGTCCAAAGATGGCGAGCCACCCCTCCAGGATCCTTGAGATGATTGCTTTAAGAAGAGAACTAAATTCTTTGGACGAACTGTGAACTGTACAAACTCTACTAAAGTGGTAGGACAGATTTGCACGTCATTCCTCCTTTGCACATCCTGCAAAGAGAATCCTCATTGCTGGACTCACACTTAAGGGTGTCGGCTGACACGAGAGAGAGACTGAGTCAAATCCCCCGGGGTTGTGTGTGTTTTGTTTATTATTTTCCATGACTTGGGCCCAATTTTTCCTTTCATGCACTGTTATTGTTTTCATTGTATGTATGTAAGATTCTTTAATTGTGAATACAAATTGATCAAACCAAGTTCTCAGAGCGTTTCATTAGTCATCCACTCTGCTCCAGTAGTCGAACCTCAGCTATTGGCCCAACACACAGGTAACCATTTAAATCTGTATCCCAAGTGTTGAAAGGGGTGTTACAATAACTATTGCCTTCACTGGAGGGTCTCTCCATCTTTGCCAACAAATCGCCCACAGCACGGATTATCGACTCTGTTACCATTACCATTCTCCTGTGCCTCTGCCCCGCGTTTCGATTTACTCTGGGAAAAATCCTCACGAGGCGAAGCTTCAGCTGTCACTATGATGGACCACGGCTCACCAGCCCCCGTAGGGTACACTTCAGGTGGGATTCTTGTGGCATCTACTTTCTCTTTGGTTTCACACAGGACAGTTAGCCTATCAAGCGCTTTGTTGTATCTCCGGCCTCTGACCCACACTCGACCCAAAGCTTTAACACTCTCCAGAGTGTGCTCTATTTGGTCTAGCTCCACTCCTTTGGGAGTAAGCACCATCAGTGTGTGAGCCTCATCTAAGGTCTCTCCACGACTCCATTCCTGAAGCTCCTCGAACAACTCAGAGTGCATAGCTTGAACATCCATGACCAAACAATATCAAAGTTACTGCTTTTATCTCAAAATACACGTGTTTGAGAACTTCAGACTTAAACAACAAAATATCCCAGCGGTGCCTCCATTTTATGTAGCGCCCCTGACTGTGTACTCCACTATAGCCGGGTACGCCCTGAGTTCTAGTTATCTTAAACTTACTTAGTTGCCCTCAGTGAAAGTTCCCCTGATTTACACACGTATAACACACAGATACACTTTTACCTTACTTTGAACTATAGATAAGAAACAGTACTAGACACAAAATCTTATGTTTAAACCAAGCAGGTTTACTGAATGACTTGGTAAACACCCAATAAATCAATAAAGTAAGAAGTCTCTTGCAATGACAAAATATAACAATAATAACAGTTACACAGTTCTTTACTGTAATGGGCTCCACACACTCTCACACCACCCAATTTCCCAAGTCCCCTCGGTGCAGGCCTGGATCGATGCTAGGGTGCGTAGGAACCAACGGTCCTAAAAGAAAACAAAATGGTGCTCCTACCTGGAAACCTTAGTCTTTTGTCCACAATACACTCACGGCACGCCGAGAGGTCCGTCCCTTAGGTCGCCGAGCTGCACGCTTACTCCTTTTAAGCAGCAAACCTGACCGGCCCGCCTTGGCAGTCAGTAGTCTCCCACTCCATGCAGGTCAGGTGACGTCCAGCGAAGTCCGCCTTTATGGCTAACTACGATTAGCCAAGTTAGCACGCCGCTAACTAGGGATATTTCGAGGCAACAGTGCAAACCAGTCCGGGCTGCACCACCTCACAGTCACGCTCTGTTACTCAGCCGTGGGCGTGGGATGATTTATCCTCACTGTCCATTGGAAAAAAGTCTCTGTAGACACTAGCAGCATCTCGCGCACGCTTTTCTCTCTCCTCTCTTTTCTCGTGGCTGCCTCCGCTCTCTCGTCTCTCCTTCCGCCCGCTCCCTTTCAAAGTAAAAGCACCTAAACACACTTCCTTATTACTACTACAACACAGTAGAACGAACAACAGAACTATTCAGATATATCCAAATAAGATAGAATCAAAATGTCCAAATACATAAACACAGGATCATGGCAAAAAGTTTATGGAGTCAAAAGGATTAGACATTTTTTTCAAATTATTTTACCACATGATGAAAAATGCTCTGCTGATTTAAAAAAAAAGAAGCAGTAAATGTGTGAAACTGTAACTTTGTTCATACAGAAATGGAAATGCATGCAATAACAAAAATATTTTCATACAATACCATGTGTTTCAGCACTGCTGACATTATCAAATAGGTATCATTTACTCCACCCATTAATACTGTGAAGTTACACCACTGGCACACAAGAGTGATGGTGATGGGAAATAGGTCTATGTTGATGTACATCTACATAGATATTCCATTAAAAAGCATTCCTGATTTATAATTCATTATTCCATAAATCATCATTTATGGAATGACTGTGGCTCAGGGGGTTGGGAAGCGTATCTGTAACCGGAAGGTCGCCAGTTCGATCCCTGGGATCTCTGTCCTGGCCGTTGTGTCCTTGGGCAAGACACTTTACCGTACCACCTACTGGTGTTGGCCAGAGGGGCCGATGGCGCGATATGGCAGCCTCGCTTCTGTCCGTCTGCCCCAGGGCAGCTGTGGCTACAACTGTAGCTTGCCTCCACCAGTGTGTGAATGAATAGTGGCATTGTAAAGCGCTTTGGGTGCCTTGAAAAGCGCTATATAAATCCAATTCATTATTATCATCTATCATTTAAAAGATTTCAGGACTATTAGGTGTTAAATGTCTCAAAATGTTTGAGCTGTAGTTGTTCAAATGAAATGTTAGGGCAAAGGAAAGATTAGATTGAAGTCTTGTTACTAATTCAGGTCAGAACAAAAAGTCAAATCTTGTTCACATGTGTTTTCCTACTTTCTAGATCAAGACCCATAGTAATGGTTGAAGCTGAGGTGTCATTCAGCCCAATCCAAATCCCTACTCAGAATGTAGACTGCTCAAAACCACTGCAGAACACAGCTGAAATTTGCTTTACCATGAGCAGAGTGTCTACAGTCAACACAGGTTCATCATTCTTGGTTTTTCTGAACTACAAAGCCACTGCCCAGCAATTTAATGTTTTCTAAATGTATGTAAATTGCAGCATTGAAATCAAACACTGATTTATTCCAGCTCAAGCAAGGATTAATTACACTTTAACACTGGATGCCACTCGCAAACCTCCAAGCAACCGGGCATATGTTGGTGGGAAACGAGAGCAGTCAGGATCACTTACTGTGGACTTAATAAGAAAAAAATGCTCAACTGTGAAGTTCCTTGTTGAGGTAAAACCAAATAACAACATCAGAGAAAGTTCACCTTGGTGTAACAATATATTTTGATTTCCATTTTGTTTTTAAGAGTCATCCAACACTGAATCTAAACTCAGCACTCATCTCTTCTTGCAGGCTTGTCCAGAAGATGCTCTCAATTCACTTTCCAATGAGCTCAAATTCAAGTTTGATGGTTTGCCCTCAAACACAAATCTCAGACCAAGCCTTGCCCAGCAGGCTCAAACAGCAACCATTCATCCTGTAAGTAATCTTTATAGGTACTTTATTAACCAGATATCTGAGGGCAGTCTTTATAAAATTATTTTCCTCAATTGTGTTTTTTATTGGCATACACTTGAAGAATACCTTCTGGAGAGATTCAATTGAAGTACTGGAAGTACATGCATCAACATCCCTGCAGTGGAATCCCACTGCAATAAATGCAAGCTGCTTTCCAGAATATTATTAGGAACTTTATTCCCAGTACCAACAGCAGGCACAGCTACATATTTGGGGTCATTACTCAAAAAAAGTTGCATATTAGAAATTAATCGTTAGTAATCCAAAATGCTACAAAATTACTAAAGTAGTTTATTACACTGATCATTACATTATTTTCTTGTTACTCCATGAAATGACCCAAAATGCATTGTCTCATAATTATAAGTAAATAATATAAATCTTAGGCTACAGTCTGACACGCCAATGCAATCCCTATCCCAATGAGAAAACACATATGATCTTTCCTTTAGTGTTTACATATAAACACAAGAGATTTTGAAATGGTTGCAACATTGATTCTCCTTTATAAACATTAATGGATAGAAATGGAGGCTTCAAGCTCGACTGCTAATCACTTCCTTTCTTACCTGACTGGGCTATGCTCAGCTTTAACGTTCCTCTGTTGGCTAGTTTTTTTTGCTAGCATGCTGTCTGCGAAGATGCTTCCAATAATCCAATTAGTGTTAGCTGTGCAAACAGCTGCTGTTTCTGTCCTGGATGCAGTTTGCATTTTACCATTGCAGTTTTCTCTCCTCTCCTCTCTTTCTACTGTAGATCACTCAACTATTTCGCTCCTCCCGCACACAAAGTGAAATGAGCTAATTTTAGCACAAGTGCACAGGAAGAAAACCAATTTTCTTTGATATTTTCTGTCCAACCAACCAGCAGATAACTAAAGAAAACTTTGCAACACTAGTAACAATATAATTGTAATTGAAGTTTAATTACTGAATTCAGTACCGTAACACATTACATTACTGCATTACTGAAAAATATAAGGCTACTTTTTACTTTATCTTACACCCGGCATTGGGTAGAACACACAAATTGTTTGTTGGATTCATCTGTAAAACGTTTACATTTATTCTGTGAATAATGTGTAATATAAATGTTTTTGACATCACACTCTCTTCCACAGTTAGGGTTTGAGATCAACTGTGGAACTGACAACAAATGTGTTGATAACCTGAAAGTGGATTTCAACTTCACCAGGTGAGGCAGAATTACAAAACTTTGTTTAGCTTTGCTTGTGTTTTTAGTCACTTGCTAGGTTTCATAACATGTAACATGTATTTCATAAGTTGTACACTCGAAAGACACTTAAAACTTCAATTTTGAAGCACATAGATATTTTGGGACAGTTTGGTATTTAGTCTCCATCATTTTATCCTAATAAAAGAGACAACAATGATAACACACACACACACAATGGTGGTAGTATGTGATTGAGAGATTACCACGACATATTAAGATTAAAGAAACAAACCCAACAATGGCAGGGAATATTTATTTCAAAATTATACCAATCCCCAAGAAGGCATTGAGGTTCACTAAACCTTAGACACTGTCATGAATACTGGACCCAGAAGCAGACTCAACACAAATTTAGCAGCGAACTATATACATTTTATTTCTTTTGTGAGAAAACAATAGCAAACTCTGAAAGTGAAAGTTAAACTCAGGCCTGAGGAAACAGGAGCAAATATGGAGGTGAGTGGGGAGAGAAGCTGTGATTGGGACCGTGGGAAACCTGAAACAGAAGAGGAAACAATTACTTAGCTGCAGGGAAGCAGAGGAGAGACAGCAAAGCAGGATAATGATGCTGCGTGCTTACTGTCAGAGCCAGACCGCGGAGCTCGAAGGGGGAAAACGTTTGTGAGAGAATCTAGAGGGATGAAGTTACAGAGACTGTTATCCAGTGTGCAGGGCAGGCAGGTAGGACCACTGAGAGTGGCTGAACGGAGCAGCAGGCCGTACTGGTTGATGTAGTCCTCCTGTGATTGCCTGTGGATGGAATTCAAGTGCGATGCTGGTGGCCCCGCCCAAGGGTGTAACCGAAGAGCCATCCAGAAACATCCAGCACAATGCTCCCACAAACCATGACAGACAGAAACATAGCTCAAATCATTGAGATGTTGGTTTATTGACAGTTATTAAAGAAACAAGAAATCAGTGAAAGGCAACGAGCAAGGCTGGGTATACTTGTATGACCGTGGTTTGGTTTTCCCAGCTAGATTAGAGGGTTGCTTTCCTACGCCATTGGGTTTGAAAACACATCTGACTGTCAGTGTACCCAGCTTTCTTGAAGTCCCTGTATGGGGTGGTTCAAGATGCCTCTCCTGGGGACTAACCAACTAATGCTGAAGGGTATGCTCCAAGGGACCACACTCTTCATCCCTCCTCCACGAAGGTGGAAAGTAGAGCTCATCTATTAGTTGAACTGTGGATCCAGGAAAAAAAATGCAGTTGTTCTCATAATCATGGAACACCGGACCAGCTCTTGACCCAAGTGAGGTTGTGTGAAAGTGTAATGGGACCAATGGGTCCAACCTGTCTACATATGCTTTGGAGAACTATTGGAGAAGGCATTGATGCGTATCCCTTGGGGAATCTTATGGGGGTTTGGTTTGGCTGCTACTGTTACGGGCCATTCAGTCCCTGCACAACCATAAGAGTAGTATGCCAGACCGTTTCCTGGTGAGCATTGAGCTCTTCTAGGACTGTCCTTTGCTACCAATTCTGTTCACAACTTTTATGACCTCATCAGGTGATGACCTCCAGTGTACACTATGGTGGTTTGCAGTTGAGTGTGAAGTAGATGAAATGAGAATCAACATCAGAAGTCTGAGACCATAGGCCTCAGCTGAAACAGTGGGGGTGTGCTCACTTTGTGTTAGGGGCAAGTAATAGGAGAGTGGAGAGGGATATTGACAGGCGGATTGACATGGCAACTACAGTGATGTGGATGCTGTACTGGTCTGTTGTAGCAAAAAAAATCTATTTCCCACCCATCACCTATGGCTGTGAGGTCTGGGAATTGCCCAAAAGAATACGGCAGAAATGAGCTTTCTCCAAAAGAGAATGACTTCTGCAGAGTCATTTGAGAGGATATCAGAGTAGAGCTGCTACTCCTCTCTACTGAAATGAACCAGTTGAGGTGGGTCAGCATCTGACTAAGACACCTAGAGACATCCATTCTGATTACTAGAGATTACTAGAGAGCGCTTATTTGACCTGGGAATGCTTTGATGACTGGATGAGCTGAAGGAGCTGGCTGCGAGAAAGAACTCAGGGCATTTCTGCCTAGACAGAGGCCTCCATGATCCACACCTGGATAAGAGTCCGAAAATCAATGGATGGTAATTAGGGGTTTTGATAATCGATTTATCGATTTAAAATCGATTCTGGCTTTGATAATGTGATATCGATTCATTAAAATCCTGAATCGATTTTTTAATATAAATTTATTTTGCCCAAAACGCCAGAATCTCAGGTTAAACCTCACAAAATTTCGACAACCACCAAACAGCTAAACAGTAAATGAGAGCAGGTACATGGATTCTGCACAAAGACGTAAACACAAAGCGCGGACCCGCCGACAGATCAAAAGCAGCGAGATGTCGCTTTTCTCACCCAACGGCATGGGCAGGGTCGGGGCTGAAAGCCGACAGCTCACCAATTCTGATCCGTCGGCAGGTCCGCGCTTTTTTGTTTACGCCCTTTTTGCGCTGATTCTGAAGCTGCAGGTTTAATCACTCACCAAACAATATTGACTGAACCAGCAGAGAAAGAAGATCCAAACTACACTTCACATAAACATCGTCATGAATTCACTCTTACTTTTGCTGTTTTGCTTCCACCACGATAAAATCACACTTCATGCACAGCTCTCTCACTCCCCCCCCCCCCCCTCTCTGTACTCCAAGAACAGTTTCCCATCTAAATCTCTGTTTTCTGCATTATTCGCTTGCTTGTTACGCACAAGTCTACCGTTGTTTACAGCGCTGTCGGCCACTGTTTTTGTTCCTTTTAGTTACTTCCGAAAAGAAAACCTAATTTCTGCCGTTCAACAGGCTACTGAACAAATTTAAACTTTTACAATTATGCAAAATGGAAAACGCTCAGCAGTGTCTCTAATAAAACCGCTGTAACTTCAGAGGTAATGTTCATATGTTGATTCATGGTTTTCTTTCGTTTTTGATGTACTGCAGAATATTTGTATAAAATCCCAGGCCAGGAAAATCACCTTCATGTTTTTCTGTGTTTTATCTTCAGCTACTTTGACACAAAGGCATCTGCTGTGATGCTCACACCTTTGATAAAGTCTTGCGAGTGTCAGCTTTCTTATTATAGATACAAAAATATGTAAATGTTCTGATCTGAATTATAATATTTCTGACTGTCTGAGGCAAAATTTCCCATATTCAAATTTAATTGAATCGAATCATGGATCAAATCGATTCGGGACCTTGTGAATCGGAATCGAATCGATTCTAGTAATCAGTGACGATACCCAGCCCTAACGGTAATACCTTTTTTCATAATGCATCATCAGTTATTTTTTGTGTTTTATGATCACCAGCAAATGACAGCAAATTAAAATAATATAGGGAGCTTCCTGACTGCCAATATTGATGCATGATGGCGCCGGTGTGTGTGGCTTGCCATCTGTCTCTGTCAATTTTGTTTTGTACAATTTGTGCCACCCAAATCAACTCGCAACTGGTATATGAACGCCAAAAACTTTTTGATCTTCAATGTTTTCTGACTAATCAGCAAGGACAAACAACAGGGTATCCACCATCCCTGGCTGATGTTCCTGCTTACCTGCTACGTGGAGCACTTCCTCCTGCTCCGACGCATCGTAAATGTGCCGGTCGGCTAGTGAAGCTTAAAGCCTGCCTTGCTTTTTCTTTAGCGGCTGCTCCAGTGGATTATAGTCTGTTCCATCACATCTCAAGGCGTCTCCTGGAGCATGTTGCCCCTTGTCTGGTTCCTGTCGTAAGCTTGGGTGCACGTGAGCCTGCTCGCCAATGTTTTATACGTCTTGGGCGTCGTGGAATAAACTTTGTGAATTTGCGGTCATTAACTTGGGCTTCACAGACAACTTCTTCCCAGACTCCAGTTCCAACGAGGATGGCTTTTATAAATGCCCGGTCCATAGCAAGTAAAACGTTTGTCATAAACGATTTCTTTTCTTCAAATGATTTGAATCTCCTTTTTGTGACTGAGACAGGGATGAAAATTGGTGAGTCTAGCTTCATTTCTGAACTATTGCCCTCCGACTGCTCATTTTTAAATGCTCCAAGGATATCGGGCAGAGGAGGAGGAATATTGACAGTTTTTAAAAATAACTTTAATTGCAAGCAACTCCATGTACCGGTTCCCCCCTCCAGTTTTGAACTGTTGATGTTTGAACTGGGACGTCTTCAACCGGTTGTGTGTGTGGTAATCTACCGACCACCGAAGTTTAACAAAGACTTTTTAAATGACTTTTCATGTTTCTTGGCTGACATTGTGCCTAAATATGATCGGATTTTAATAGTTGGTGATTTTAATATTCATGTCTGTTGCTCTGATGGTCTGCTTGCTCAGGAGTTTTTAAATCCTATTCAGTCTTTTAACTTTGTACAGTCCGTACAAGGCCCTACACACCAGCAGGGGCACACTCTTGACCTGGTGTTATCGTGTGGTTTATCTGTTTTTAATTTGGAAATTGGGGATTCTGTGTTTTCTGATCACAAACCTGTTTTATTTGACATTTCTCTTGTGCATGAGTTTAAAGCTCGCGCTCCACCCAGGCGCTGCCGAATCTTTAATTCTTCCACTGCTGCGCTCTTCTCCTCAACTTTTATAGAAAAAAAATGCTTTTATTGACCCTGAAATTAGTTTAGGACTTAGTCTGGATGAGCTGCTATTGCAGTTCCAAGAAACCTGTACTGAAACCCTAAACATTATGGCCCCACTAAAAGTTGAAAAGTGTTAAAATTGAAAATTTTGAGTCCACCTCAGCCCCCCTTTCTTGTGGGGTGCCCCAGGGCTCAATCCTTGGCCCTCTTCTTTTTTCATCATACCTGCTCCCTTTGGGGTCTATTTATAGAAAACATGAAATATCCTTTCACTGTTACGCAGACGACTGCCAAATTTATTTGCCTTTAGCACCAAATCGCCCAGGCTCCATCCAAATCCTTTTAAACTGCCTTGAAGATGTCAAAGCTTGGATGGCTCTGAACTTTTTGAGTTTCAATGAGAGTAAAACGGAGGTGATTGTATTTAGACCTAATAATATTTCATGCAACCCGCTTGTAAATTATGGTTGGCTAGGGTCTTATATCAAGCAGCATGTGACAAACTTGGGAGTCATTATGGACTCAGATTTTAAATTGAACAAACATATTAATTCAGTGTTGCAAAAAAGCTTTTTCCAGCTGAGGCAAATAGCAAAGCTGAAGCCAGTTTTGTCAAGACGTGACACGGAGAAGGTAATACATGCCTTTATTTCAACACAGCTTGACTATTGCAATGCACTTTATGTTGGAGTCAGCCAAGGGTCTCTTGCTCGTCTTCAGCTCGTTCAAAATGCTGCTGCCCACCTCTTAACTGGTACCCACAGGCATGATCATGTAACACCTATCCTGTCTTCTCTTCACTGGCTTCCTGTTCATCACAGAATTAATTTCAAAGTCCTAACACTGGTTTATAAATGCCTTAATGGTCTTGCTCCCCCATACCTTTCAGAGTTACTTCAGCCGTATATTCTTTCACGGACCCTCAGATCAGCTGACCAGCTGCTGTTGGTTGTCCCAAAATCAAGGCTCAAATGCAGAGGAAAGCGAGCCTTTTCAATTATGGCCCCAAAACTTTGGAATACGCTGCCTTTAAATATTAGACAGGCATTTTTGTTTCCTGTTTTTAAAGCGCTTTTGAAAACACACCTTTTTTCGATAGCGTTCAGACTGGCGTGAGTTGATATTTGTATGCGTTGTGTTGACATTGATAGTTTGTGTTTTATTATGTTTTATATAAGTGTCAGTGGTTTATCTTGTGTTTTACACTGTGTTTTTGTACAGCACTTTGGGCAAACCTTTCGTTTTTAAATGTGCTATATAAATAAATTGGATTTGGATTTGAATATTAATATGTTAGTATTCAACACAAAGCTATACTATATTTAGCCTCCTACAACTTCAGCATCACAGTGCAGTCTTGCTTTATTCTTCCTTTATTCTTGTCCTCTGTCAGATCCTTAGAGGTTAAAGTGGGCATTGATGAGCTTTTGAATGTCACAGTCTCAGTGGAGAACAGAGGGGAAAACTCCTACAACAGCCGTGTTATTCTCACGTATCCAGCTGGACTCTCTTACAGGAAGTTCACCATTCAGCAGGTAATGTGTCAGGATCAAGTTCATCATTGATTTGCTGCTCTCCCAGTGCATCCAGCAGTCATTTTATTTTCTAATAAAGGGAAGAATTGAGTGCAATTCCTTGGACAGTGAAGATGGTTTATCCCGTGGAAGGACAGACTGTACTATTGACAAGCCAATTTTCAAGAGCAGAACTAAGGTTTGTTATTGTGGTATGATTTGTCTGTTAACTTCTACACAGTTTAACAAAATGAGCAATCACTCTCTCTTCTTCAATTCAATCAAGGCTTTCTTCATTGTCTCATATGGTATCGAAACAAACGCTCAACTAGAGAGGAAGATCTTTATCACTGCTAATGCCACCAGGTACTGTTCATTTAGTAGAGGTCCTTCTCATTTAAGCAATAACCCCACAGACACAGTACAAATCATTTCACTTCTTTCTTTCAGTGGAAATCAGGAGAACGCTACAACCAGTGAAATCTACAAAAATAAATGGATTGATGTGAAATACAGCATTTTCATGACATTTGAAAAGTATGTGTTGTTCTGTTCGTTATAAGATGAATTACACATTTTGTTTTACACAGTATGTATTTAATGTTTAAAATATATCTGTTTAGCTCCTTCAGTTACAGCAATTTCACTTTTGGGATGAATAATTTGCAGATACCAGTCCAACAATTAATCAAGGTAAAATGTAATAAAATATAATAAATATGACTGTGTGAATTAGACTTAACCATAATAGTGTTTGACTGCTTTTTCTTTACTCCCCATGTTTTAGGTAACAAATGATATCAGAGCGTTTAATTTCACTGTGGTGATCAAGGTTCCAGTGAAGCTTGGTGAAAAAGAGATTTGGGTATTGAGCAGCCTACAGGTAATATATGTGTGAGAAGATCTAAAAATGGGTCAGATTTAGCTGTGTGATGGGTGAATGAGGTAAAAACAGGACCAATCACCCTGACATTATTTTAAATGTATTTCAGATTGTAGACTGTCAGACAGAAAATGATGAAGAACCAAGTGTCAAAGATTTTGTTCCACAGATACAAAAGGATAAAGTGGTGGTAAGTATCCGTCTGTACTTTTGCTACCTACCTGTTAAAACTGAACCATGGTACTGATTCAAAACACAACATTGTACTGAATACAAGATTTGTTTCATTCAGTCTTCTTTAAATCACCCACAGGACTGCTCTGTAGCCATGTGCAGAGTGTTCAAGTGCAACACCTTCATGGGAAGACTGCAGAGTAGGACATACGAAATCTCTGCCAATCTCAGTTCAGGATGGATAGAGCAGGTAATTAAAGAATAGTTTTTTAAAATTGTTTCATTAATACTTTTCCTGAGTATGTATGAGTACTTTGGTTAAATCTTCAGATATAACCATTTTACAGTTAAATCAAATAATACCTAATTTAGGCTTAACTCATTTCATTTTTTCTAAGATTGGACTTCAATCTGCCAAATTCCTCTTGACCAGTACAGCCACTGTGGATTATGACCAAAGCCAGTACATCTACTTTTCAACAGTGTCTAACAACAATCCTCCTGTTCGCAAGGTGATTTAGCATTACTTTCTCTTGTTTGAGTTACACAAGAGCTTGAATATCATCCACATTCTGTTACCTTATCTCTCAGATTATAGTCGAGGTAGAAGTGTATCCTCAGACAAATTTCACCAAAGAGATTATAGGAGGATCCCTGGGAGGGTTGGCTTTTCTGGCTTTACTCACTGCTGGCCTGTATAAGGTGAAAGACTCTTCTTACACTTTTTCAACTCATCACACAGCTGTGAAAGGTTTTTAGAGAGTATGTCTAATTTTTTAAACAAAGTTCAAGAGTTTATATTTACTCATGTAGTTATTTGCTTTAATTTTGAATGTAAGTCTAATGAATAATCTCTGCACTTTCATTTTTTCCCCTTGCACTCCTAGGCTGGGTTTTTCAAGAGTAAATATTCACAGATGATGAATGAAAATGCAGAGACCGATCTGGAACCGGGAACTGATGGAAATGAATCCCAAACAGAATAACAAAGCTCATATTTGTTGTTGTAGATTTACTGTAAAGTTAAAACAAACATTAAACAAGTAAGGAAATTTGTGTTTGGTTGATTATCCCTTTGTTGTAACAGTTCTTGTTAAAAAAAATCTTATAGTGTGGGAAAGCATTTTTATAGCTGGAACGGTCTGCTGGTGTCTGCTCCAAGCAGGCCACATTTGACTGATCTGGATAGAGCTTTAGTGCTTTAGGGCAACCTCAAACTAGTTTTCCGCATAACTAAGCTACATCAATATTTTGAGTGAGCCCCAGTACCATCTCCAATTCTAAGGCCAAGTTCCGTATAGTGGGGGATGTCAGAGACTGGCTGCAAAGAAGAAAACATCACAAGAAGACAGTTTTCTCGCCTTGCCAGCACTTAGGAACTGTAGACAGTCATCTACAACTCTGCACTCAAGGTTTGCAGGACAGCATGGTCAATGGCTCCCGACACAGACAATCTGGAAGGGATTGCACACAGCTAGTCTCATGGGGCTACCAGGAAGCCTACCATGCCTGCACTTAACTATCAGCCCTGTTTGCACTGGTATCTGCAACATGCACTAGAATCAAAACGTGGAGGGACGTAGTTTTCAGCAATGAGTCCAAATTCTGCCTACACCAGTTGGATCTTAGGATCAAAGTATGGAAAAGATTTTGACAACGCTATGAGAACTCTGTGCTGATTGCTGGTGGAGGCAGTGTGATAGCGTGGTGAAGCATCTCCCTCACTGGAAAAAGCAGTGCTTGTCATCACTGGAAGCCATTTCAGTGCAGAGAAATATCAAGATGAGATTCTGCAACCAGTGGCAGTCCCATATCTCCAAAGACTGGACCAAACTCTAGCCTCAAGAAGACAATCCTCGCCTCTACAGAGTGGGTACTTTCAACATTTGGGAGCGGAAAGGATGTAGTAGCCTACCTTGAGACTCCAAGGTAAACTTTACACAGACAGAACACACAGCAAAATAAGGGTAGATCACAACACCGACAAACTGAAACACAGGGCTTAAATACACTCAACAAAAATATAAACGCAACACCTTTGTTACTGCTCCCATTCCCCATGGGATGGACATAGAGACCTAAAATTCATTCCAGATACACAATATAACCATCCCTCCCAAACAGTGGTCACAAATCAGTCCAAATGTGTGGTAGTGGGCACATCTGCTATATTGAGATAATCCATCCCACCTCACAGGTGTGCCACATCAGGATGCTGATCTGACATCATGAGTAGTGCACAGGTGTACCTCAGACTGCCCACAACAAAAGGCCACCCTGGAATGTGCAGTTTTTTGCGCTATTGGGGGTCTGGGGACCCAGAACCGGTCAGTATCTGGTGTGACCACCATTTGCCTCATGCAGTGCAACACATCGTCGCATGGAGTCTATCAGATTGTCAATTGTGGCCTGTGGAATGTTGGTCCACTCCACTTCAATGGCTGTGCGAGGTTGTTGGATATTCGTGGGAACTGGTACACGCTGTCGTATACGCCGGTCAAGCACATCCCGAACATGCTCAATGGGTGACATGTCCGGTGAGTATGCTGGCCATGCAAGAACTGGGACATTCTCAGCTGCCATCTGCCCTGAACAATGTGAACCATGATTCATCCGTGAAGTGCACACCTCTCCAACGTGCCAGACGCCATCGAATGTGAGCATTTGCCCACACAAGTCTGTTACGGCGACGAGCTGGAGTCAGGTCAAGACCCCGATGAGGACGACGGGCATGCAGTTGAGCGTCCCTGAGACGGTTTCTGACAGTTTGTGCAGAAATTGTTTGGTTGTGCAAACCAATTGTTCCAGCAGCTGTCTGGGTGGCTGGTCTCAGACGATCTTGGAGGTGAACCTGCTGGATGTGGAGGTCCTGGGCTGGTGTGGTTACACGAGGTCTGCGGTTGTGAGGCCGGTTGGATGTGCTGCCATATTCTCTGAAACGCCTGTGGAGATGGCTTATGGTTGAGAAATGAACATTCAATGCACGGGCGACAGATCTGGTTGACATTCCTGCTGTCAGCATGCCAATTGCACGCTCCCTCATTGCTTGTGGCATCTGTGGCATTTTGCTGTGAGACAAAACTGCACATTCCAGGGTGGCCTTTTGTTGTGGGCAGTCTGAGGTACACCTGTGCACTACTCATGATGTCAGATCAGCATCCTGATGTGGCACACCTGTGAGGTGGGATGGATTATCTCAATATAGCAGATGTGCCCACTACCACACATTTGGACTGATTTGTGACCACTGTTTGGGAGGGATGGTTATATTGTGTATCTGGAATGAATTTTAGGTCTCTACGTCCATCCCATGGGGAATGGGAGCAAAAACAAAAGTGTTGCGTTTATATTTTTGTTCAGTGTACATAGAGGGAGCAATCAGGGAATAGGAGTAACAGGAGGGAAACACAGCTGGGGCAAATCAGGCCTAACGAAACAGGGGAAGCAAAACCAGATACATTAACATAAGACATGGACCTTCAAAATAAAACAGGAAACATAACACAGACTGAACTTACAGACGCAGACTGACAGGCAGGCACTACAACAGAGGGAACAGAGACATGGGACCAGGGCAGACACAGACACTGACTGGACACGGGGATATAGCAGACAGGGGAGACAGCAGCTAAGGATTACACAGAGACATAAACCATAAAAAAGAACTCTAACAAAGAAACCAAAGACTAGAAATGATAAATAATATAGTAAACTCAAAACCCTGGGTCAACGACCCAGGCATCCTAACACTGATATGCACTTACGAGGACATTATACTGCTACTGTTCTATCGAAATTTTATATGAATATCCTCATATATGGCTCTCATTTTTCTTAGAAACAAAGATTAGGTAAAAAAAAAAAATCTGTCAATTCTTTGTTTTTACTTTCATCAGGTCCCAATCAGCCCAAATATCAAAGAGAAATTAAAAATGCATGCTGTGGAAGAGTTTGGGTCTTAGGAGGATAAAACACAAATTTCCATACTTTTTTGTATTAAGTATATATGAAAGACCTGCCTGATATTTTAAGGAATGAATATGGTGTGCAGCAGTGTCCATGCTACCACATTTGATTCTTTAAGCCAGGGGTGTCGAACTCCAGGCCTCGAGGGCCGGTGTCCTGCAGGTTTTAGATATCACCCTGTTTCAACACACCTGAATCAAATGATTAGTTCATTACCAGGGTTGTGGAGAACTTTAAGACATGTTGAAGAGGTAATTTAGCCATTTAAATCAGCTGTGTTGGACCAAGGACACATCAAAAACATGCAGGACACCGGCCCCTAAGGCCTGGAGTTCAACACCTGTGCTTTAAGCAAACAAAAGATCACTCATTCCCTATAACCTATAACTTCTTCAAGACTGAATAATTGTTGAAATTAAACCATCTGAGCAGACAAAAAGTTTGGATACTCAAATAAAATGGACAATAATTAAATGTAGTGACCTACCTGAGCAGATGGAGTGAATTTTTGGCAAAGTCCTGCCATGCATTATGGTAGGAAGTGTCTTTTCCAAGTGACCCTATGTTTTTTGAAGAATCTTACGGCTCAGTGAAAGTTTCCATGTTTGAATGTATGCAAACACTATATGTTAATCATGTAAACTGTATTTAATGGTTCCATTCAATTCAATTTTATTTA
Source organism: Astatotilapia calliptera (assembly GCF_964374335.1). NCBI lineage: Eukaryota > Metazoa > Chordata > Actinopteri > Cichliformes > Cichlidae > Astatotilapia > Astatotilapia calliptera. Next base: position 16,473,630 of record NC_137429.1, read on the forward strand.
TGTAGCACCAAGTCACAACAACAGTCGATTTAGATCAGGGTGCTCTATATTGTAAAGTTAATAAAAAACCTTCCATGCCATCATGTAGACTACTGCAAAATGTATGAAAATCAACATATATGCTGAAAAGTACTAAAAAAAAAAGCTATTTTTGTTAAACTGAAGAAGGTGACTTGATTCATTCATGCTGCTTTAGGTCATGCTACCTGGGTTGTTTGCCCATTGTCTTTGTGTTTTTTGACTCTTGGACCTTGCTTTTTATTGTGGTGATTTATTTTTCTTAGTCTTTATTTCATATTATTTAGTTTCCTTGTGCTTTCTAGTTTGTGAATTTCTAGTTCTTAGTTACTTGTTTATTTAGTCTGTTCCCTTTTTGTGTCTGTCACTGTGTGTCCTCCCCAGCATCTCCTGTGTTAGTTATTTGTGCCTGTCTTGTCTCTATGTTTAGCTGTCCGTTTCCTCAGTCATATCTCTGTGTGTCTGTCAGGTTTCTCTCGCCCTCTCTGTCCCTCGCTCTCTGTCTGTTTCCTGTTTTATCGTGATAATCTCTTGTCTTGGTTGTGTTAGCTTTTCTTGTTGTTTTGAGTTTGTTCTCTAGCTTCAGCAGTGAAGTTGTTTGAGTTCAGTTAGTCTGTGTCTGCATTTTGGAGCCTCTCTCTGCCTGCCACACACCTTCACATGACAGACTGGTGAAAAGATGTGCAATTTTTCAGCTTTCTGTTGTGAATTTGTAACAAAAGAAGATTTCTTTTTTCTTCAGTGTTTATTATTTGCCGTACTGTATGTGAGCAGAATTATATGCCATTTTTTTGCATATGATATTATTTCACTTTTAAAAAGAATAAAAACACAATGATAAGATGACAGCAGTATAATGTATTGAACATACACATTCTTGTATAATTAGCTTTTTAGAATAAGGATTATATATATTATATATAGGAAAAATAATGCAGCTTTATTATTATAAATGTAAAGTGCTTCGAAATTGCTAATATAGTTTCTTCAGTTTTAACGGATTATAAACAGCTCTGTTAATACATCAATGTGGAGGCTTATTAAGAGTGTTAATATCTCAGTCACTTTCACATTTCAGTGCAATGATGAATTACATCAAATGCCCACAATAACAATTACTGACTAAGAAGAGCATGATGTGAGCAAGAATTATGAAATAAAAATAGTTTGTGGAGGTAGATAAGTATGTGTTATCTACAATAATAGCACACATGTTTAAACACACACATGCATGCATACACACACGTACACATGCATGTGTGTAAGGAATTCAGCGCAGTATTGAAACGATGTTGAAATAAAGCATTAATTAAGCATAAACTCTTAAAATATTGTAGAGCAGCGGTCCCCAACCTTTTTTGCACCATGGACCGGTTTATTTCTGACAATATTTTCATGGACCGGCCTTTAAAGTGTCGCGAATAAATACAACAAAATAAAACCAGTACCAATTTATTAATAACACACGGGAAAAGACCCAGGGAAACCAAGTTAACAATAAAAAAGATTTTAAAAGATGACAAAAGCAGATCAAAAACCCTAAAAAACCCCCATAAATTTCACACTCGAGACTCAACTCTCGCAGCCCGGTTCTTCACTTTGTGATCTAATTAAAGTTAATGTGTAAGAGAAGATAACTTAAAGGTGGCTATGCATCCGATACAAGTTAGGGACTGAGTTGTAAATAGCAGAAAAATAAATTATCCATAAATGATGAATGGAGTTGATGAATGTCTGTAAAACAGAAGACGCACAGCAAATTTGTTACATATGAGTAAATGTGAATAAGGAGTAACTGTCACCTCCAAAGCATTGTAGTGGTAAGGTGAGATTTGATTTAAGTTTTTCAGTCTGGGTTAAGATTGGAGAAGGTTGGCTACTGCTTGCGAATATCTAAGCAATGTCCCGAGTTGTGGTGGGTATGACCCATGGCACCACGACAGCAAGGGAACCCTTTTAGCTGTTATAACATAAAGGAACTTAAATAAAATTATGGTGTTTTGTGAATCACAAAGTGGTTATAATTCCAGGGACATGTTTACTGTCTACTTTTGGCATACCACACACACTGAAGCTCTGGTGGCTTGTTGAGTTTTGTGGGGTTTGTTGTAGAGGTGTATAACTTCTAAATGTGGTCAGTTTCTTTTTCTGTTTTGATGATCTTTAGACCGATTGTTTACTTCAGTATGTAAGTTCCTGTCAGGCTTTTTGTAGGTTGCTATTTGAGTTTAGCTCTTAAGTGTTTCTTGAATAATAGTTTATTTATTCAGTCCTTGTCTCCGTGTTCAGTGTTTTCCTGTTGTTACTTCCTGTTTTATTTTCTGAGTACCCTGTCTCACAAAATAAAACAGGAAGTTTTGTTATACTTAGTAGAGTTTTACTTCCTCCCAGTTCTTGTCTTGTTTCCACTGTTCCTCCTCACCTCTTGTGTGTACTCAAAGCCTCAGTTTGCGTGTGTTTTTTTATTGGGTCATACTGTATTCCTGCATTCCTCCTAGCTTGCTTTTCCTCCAGTGCCTTTTCTATTTCATTTATTTGCATTCAAGATCTTTTTACCTGCCATAATAAAGACCCACTTTTTTGTCTCCTCTTTTCCTGAATATCATGATAGAAACTTACAAATATGTTTAAACACATGAATTCTCTTCAGTCACTTTTCACTTAACATCCTCAGCACAAACTAAGCAGAGAAGCCCCTGCAGCTGACTGACTGGAAACAGTCAGGTCTACCATCCTTCACTATGAGACTGTCAGGGTAGTTAGGGGAAAATCACTATGTCTACATGTGTCTGTATCTACGGAAGATGATTAAGGCCAAAAATCGAATTTTCATTCAGATGATTTCTTTTTTCAAATCTTTTTTCAAACTTTCAAATCCGGGCATTGTCTGTAATGTTAGGTTTTAGTCATCATCCTCGTACTTCAGGCTTAAAATGTTCAGGGTAATTTATATTATGCCTTGTTTTACTTTTTTTAAAAATGATGAGTCTTTGCATTGTTAAAACTCGATCAACCACAGAGCGTAGCATTTTATTACATTTCTATCTCTTAGATATCACATTAAGAACACAAACACACACACACACACACACACACACACACACACACACACACACACACACACACACACAGAGTGAAAGAGGAATACTTAAAAAAAAACTGACATGAAACCTTCACCTCGGATGTGGGTTGACAAAAGTGCTACATTTTTATCAGTGGTGGACACTTGCAAAAGGAGTGACTTCCTGAAAACCAGTTGTAGTTTGCAAAGATGTGATGAAGCTTCAAATAAACTAGAGTTAGCTGGTTAGTCATGTGGCAGCCAGGCAGGGTTCAGAAATTATTTTAAGGTGCACAAAGAATTACTGAATAACTTGTTTTGTAATCCTAAACTGGATAATACATTGAGTGAGCTATGGCAACATTTGTAAAGTACATGATTTTCCTTTTGGCTGCGTTTGCACATTATGTACCACAACAGAACATCTACTTTGAGTTCTCTTTTTAAACCACAGACATGAAGAAGCCATATAAGGCCTGTTATATTGAACCCATCCTGCTGAAGACGTTTTTCTTAACCCTTACGAGACCCGTTTGGGTCCCTTTTTTCACGAGGGTCTCGTAAGGGTTAATAAAGGAACAAATTTGCAGTCACCTATATAGAGTATAGAATAAAATAGAATAACCCTTTATTGTCACTGTACATGTACAACAAATTGTTGTACTATGTGGTCTTTCAAGCTCCTTGGTGTTGCTGAGTATTGATATGCACACTGATACTTGTGTTTAAAAACTCTCGTAAAAGTTTTTTTATTCAATCAAAAGTAAAACAAGCAAGTAACTATGAAATGTACTCAAAGCACAAATTATAAAGTAACTCTATGGATATTGCTTGGACATTTTGCAATTTTTGTGCAATTCTAATGGAATCTCTTATTACAATAATAAAATTACAGACTCTTCTTCATGATAAATTCTAATAAGTGTACACAAGCAGAGAAAAATAACAATAATTTAAAAATAAATCTATTTGCTGTTGGCTACATTACAGATGGGTTACTGTTGGAGCTAAATTTGATGTGTGTCATCTGGTAAGGTGTGAAAAAGGTGCATGCAGCAGTGTCACTTGTGAACCAGGGTCAGAAATGCATGGAATTAGAGCGAGTAGAAAGCCAAACATTTTTTTTTTTGTAGTTTTTGTTACCAGAGGTCACTTTGTGGATGAATTGTGTTTTTATCATTCAGTTGTTTACTCATCTTTCGCAGTTTTGAAAATCTAGATGACAACGTGTTCAAAGTATTGGAGAATCACAGTTTTTTTTACCAAAACAAGTTTTAAATGACTTCACTTCCCTCCTGTGAACTGTTTGGTGGTTCGTTATCCACTGCAGTAGTAGTCTGCACACCAACACAGAAAAATGAGTTGAGGTCAGCAGGGGTGTGAACACTAAGACTGGTCGTTGTGGTGCAGTGTGGGGAAAAGAATAGTCTTAGAAACAAGTCAAGATACTTTCTCTTGTGAACTCCAGTAGATTTATTTATTTATTACTCTGTTTATTAATTTTCTTTGCTTGTATTTACAGGCTATGATTAGCTGATTGTGCTGCTGCTCTTTGTAGATTTAGCCAAATGAATTCAAAAAGATAAAAGCAGATGTTATATTTCAACTCCTACACGGTATAAAGCTTGCATGAAGGTGGAAGTGAGTGAATCATCAGCTAAATTTAAATGTGTGTCTGTTACTTGTTACACTGACCTTCTTCACCTCAGCTGCTCTTTAACAGCCTGAATTCTATAGAAGTGTAGGTTACATGAACTTAGTCATTTTGGTAATGAAAAAGGTAAGTAAACATATCACAGAGAAGATTTTGCCGACTTTGAGAAGTACTGTACCCCTCATCTCTCTTTGAAACTAATAAGGGTTCATTCATCAGTTTGCACAGTTTATTTTAAAGCATGACCCTTCTCGAACATTGTAAAACAAATAGAAATATGTTGAGGTCTTCGCGTGTGGTGAGTTCACCGATCGACATCTCCGGCTACAGAAAATATCTCTCCTATACATTTCATGCTTTGTTTCTGCAGTTTAATACAGATATTATATTTTTGTATATTTATAAATGTGGCTACATTTATCTGAGAGTCTACTATGTGTGTATGTGTCACGGCTGTGGTGAAGAACGTGTGGGGTGGTGAGAGATGGACCCAAGTGCAGGCACTGACTTTACTGCGAGTGAGCTTTATTTACAGTGGGTGAGATACAAAGAGAAGCAGAATATGGCAAAACTAAACTAAACAAAGACCTAAACTGGGAGGCAATTACAGAAACTAATACAAAGGAACCAAAAACCTCAGTGGAGTGTTGACCAGGGGACAGAAAAGCCTGAGACAAGGAACATGGAGAAATGACATAGATGAAACGCAGACGAACACACAGAGGAAGACAGAACTTAAATATTAAACAGAGGGATAACATGGGAATAAGACATAGGAGGAAAGCAGGGTTGGGAGACATCAAACATGACAAGACCAAGGGGAAGCAAAACTGAAAACATTAACAAAGAACAGGGGGCTATCAAAGTAAAACAGGAAACGTAAGACAGGCACAGAGACATAGACTTCACACTGAAACAAGGAGACATGGCTGACAGGGGAGAAAGAGGGAACATGGATCACCGGAAGAGCACAGAAACCAAGAGACTAGAAATTCTAAATAATAATAAAGGCAACACTGGGTGACCGACCCAGAACCAAGATACTATATTTGTAATTATGTATAGCATGTATGAACGTGTGCACTAACACACTGAGCAGAAGCACAGCAATACAAGCAATTAAAAAAAATTTAATGGAAAGAATTGAACAGAACAGAATTTAATCGTCAAAGTTGGTTGCCCGCCCAAATCATATAGTCTGCTGCTGACACCTCTTATTTCTCTCCTTTCTAACATCTTTCTCCATCTCTGACTGAAGTTATCTCACATGTTTTTCTCTTCCCGTTAAATGCAGCAGCTGTAGCTTTAGCCAGCTGAGCAGTGTCACTGTTCAGGAAACCGCACAGAAAGTTTGTGTGATTACTGATGTTTATTGGGCTGTTTTCAAAGTTACATCTGCCACTTAAACAAAAGCTAAGCCCTAGATATGCCAGCTAGATATAAAAGCACCACAACCACAACTTCCTGACGCTTTTACCCTGTAGAGCTGTGTTAATAACCAATGTTGTAAATAATGCGTAAATGTTTTTGGCTTCTTTTTTCTCTATAATAATAATTAATGATGAATACATCATTAGTGTATCCATCATCAGTGCTTCATTCCTAAAAATAAGTTTGATTTTTGAAACTGAAATGATTTTCAAATCAGTTTTGAGCAACAATATCTGCCATAAAGAGTGGTAAACCAAAAGCAACAAGCTTGAAAAAGTAAGAAGTAGAAACTACATTTGTGTTAAAATATAGGGAGTAAAAGTAACCGGAACTACAGATACCTGAAAATTCTGCTTGAGTACAGTAATGAAGGATTCGCACTTTGTTACTTTGATTGATTGATGCTGTAATCTACCTGAGTCCATTTGTTTATGATGACAATGTACCTGTCTTCTGATGGCTGCTTCCAGCAGGATGACGCACCATATCACCAAGTCCATAAAATTTTTAAATTACTCCTGGAACATGAAAACGAGTTCACTGTAGTTAAACGACTGAAATCAGACACAGGACATGATCCTGAGGCATCCTCCTGATAGGAGATGCCCAGAACACATTGCCAAGGAGGCATTCAGAATGCAACCTCATTCTCAGGCCTCCTTTCAATATGGAGACCATATCTCTAAGGGAGAGTCTAGACACCCTGTAGAGGAAGCTCTTTTTCTCTGTATGTATCGGGGATCTCAAACTTTCAGTCACTACCCACTGCTTGTGGCCATAGTTGATATCAAAAATGCAGATGCTTTTGTGGTCAGCTCTCTCTTCATCTAACAAACTGGTACAGCATCCGCATTATTGCAAATGTTGTACCAACCAGTCTGTCAGTTTCTAGCAAAGATGACAAGATTCTTATAGAACAGCGTCAGGTGCAGCAATTCCTTCCTGACTTGGAGTGGGCACTCCACTTGTTTCTGACTGAGAACTACAGCCTCGCACTTTGGAGGTGCTAAAACTCACCCTGCTTCACATTGAGCTGAAAGCTATCCAGGAGGGCTCTGCCTGAAGAAACCTGATGAATCACATCGTCCATAAAAAGCAGAGAGGTGACCCTGAGGCTGCAAATCCAGTAGCACCTGGCAGAATCCCATGTACACTTTAATATCCTTGACAGGATAAAGAGCTGGCCCAGCGCACCAGGAGGATAATCACACTGTATCTCATAGACCCGAGGTTTGTCTCACAGAGGGAGTCAACATCTTCAGTCCGCTGGTGTAGAGGGTTGTTAACCAAGGCAACCCCACAACATCTACAACCTTGAGAAACTCAGGGCAAAAATCATCCACCACACAAAGACATACCTCACTTACCTCGACTTACTTCGCCCACAGTGATTGGTCATTCACCTCACTTCCTGTATCGGAGGTGTGTGAGTGGGTTTAAGGGGGTGATAATGCCCTTCACGTCACTACATGCCCACTGTATACAGTGTGAACACGAGACCATCTTGCATCAGTCAGTCTCTGTTTATCAAAATCAGGTTAACCATCAGGCTTAGCAAAGGTTGCACATTCACAGAGTCGGGCTTTAGTGCACACGGCGTTCGTTTCAGTTTCTCTCATTCAAATAGCTTATGAAAGAAAACAAACATTTGAAAAGATGTGAAATGTTGCACCTTGGATATGTTAACACTGGTGGGAAGTTGGCGCAAACGAGGATGACTTCATGTAGATTGTAGTCTGATCACCTCAGCATACAACCAGAGACAGCTGGTTATTCCTCTACCATTTAGGTGAGGTTTTAGAAATTCATTATTTTTAGATACTCAAAGTAGTGCTGAACAGTGTTGGGTGTAATGCGTTACTAAGTAACGCGTTACTGTAATTAAATTACTATTCCACTGAAAAAGTAGAGTAACTGATTACTGTTCATTTTTAGGTATTTTAATTACAGTTACTTACAATGTACTTGGGTTACACTGTAAAATAATTAAACTCGCTGAATATCATTATTTAATTTCAATAATTTGTCTTCTAAACGTAGAAGTAAACTCTGCCGCTTTAACATCGCTGTGGTGCAGCTGCACGTCATTTCGCGCCAGTTTGCTGCATAGTCGTATTCTAAAGTGGAAGATCTCGGACTCGGCTGAAGCATGTGGCTGTTTTATGAAATGGACATATTCCCGTCTCTTCACGTTTCTGAAACAAGCAGACAAGAATATTACAGTAATATGTAAAAACTATCGGCCGCTGTTAATAGCACGAGTAATTTACTGAAGCACCTGACATGAGAGCATAGACGATGACTTCTGAGTGATCCTTGTTCATCATCCATGGATAACACCGCGGCAACTCCTGCTAAGCAGGCAAAACGTGATTTTACTTCAGCAGCACAGAAAGCATCTGAAGGTGAGCTTAAAAAAATGATTGCAGGCTACATTGTGGAAGAGATGCTACCGCTGCGTACTGTAGAGCAGCGGTCTCCAACCCCCGGGCCATTTGGAACCAGGCCGCGAGAGTGAGACTCGGGTGTGAAATGTATGGTTTTCAGGGTTTTTATCGGTTTTTAGCGTTATATTGTTATCAGTTTTTTTTCGTTAACTCGGTTTTCCTGGGTCTTTTCACGTGTGTTATGAATAAATCTTCTTTTTTTCGGTACCGGTACTAGTTTTATTTTGTTGTATTTATCCGCGACACCTTAAAGGCCGGTCCGTGAAAATATTGTCGGACACAAACCGGTCCGTGGCGCAAAAAAGGTTGGGGACCGCTGCTGTAGAGTCTCCGTCTGTAAAAAAATGTATTTATTATTTAAAGAGTTTAATTTCTATTGTTTGTCCACTCAAGGTTTATAGGGATTTTAAGAAGTATTTAGTTAAATTACTTATTGAGTAATTAAGTTACTTTTCAGACACAGTAATTAGATAAGTATTTTAAATACAATATTGATTAAGTAATTAGTAATTAAATACTTTTTTAAAGTAACTTACCTGACACTAGTGCTGAACATAAAATTGTAATTTAAAATTGCTTCACTTTTGGTTATGTGTGCACATCAGTGAGATGGGGGTAAATGGTAAATGGCCTGTATTTGTATAGCACTTTACTTAGTCCCTAAAGACCCCAAAGTGCTTTACACTACATTCAGTCATTCACACACTGGTGATGGCAGCTACATTGTAGCCACAGCTGCCCTGGGGCGCACTGACAGAGGCAAGGCTGCCGGACTCTGGCCCTCTGACCACCACCAGTAGGCAACGGGTGAAGTGTCTTGCCCAAGGACACAACGACCGAGACTGTCGGAGCCGGGACTCAAACCGGCAACCTTCGAACTACAAGACAAACTGCCAACTGCCAGAGTACATATTTAATCCAGGCCTGGAGACCAGCTCATGCTTCTTGCAAAAGTGGCACATTAGCAAATTTTCTCACAGATAGTATGAAACAGTTCAGAGGAAGTCAGATGAAAAGGAGAAATGGACTTTTTATTTTTAGATTCTTTTTTTTTCAAGAAGAAGGTTTTCTAAACCATGCTTTGGTGAGTTGGACAGACACTTCAATTTAAATGTTTTTTTACATTTTCACCACAGTACTATGAAAAGAAGTTGACACTGTAATCTCAAGAAACATTTTTTTAACCAACACTTTTAGTTTCACATCAGCAAAGAGGAACAGATATGAGAGAGTTTTTATTTTGCTATTTCTTATTTTAAATAATATTCAAAATTACACTAATTTGATCTTGTTACCCTGAAACTAATAAACTTTCTAGTCTGTTTACTGTGAGTTTTATTATTATTTATTTGAAATTAAGAGGTTAATTCACATTAAACCATTCCACCACAGTGTGGTGTAGCATCAAACAGACAGTGCTGTCAGTGTTGCTCCTCCTACTTAAGAGTTCCTCTAAATGAACCTCTTACATTGGAGCAACTGTCTCATGATTTCTGCATGTTGATTTCATCTCCTTCTCTGACACTATCAGCAGAAGTAATACTGAACTCATGTGTGATTTATGTTTTTCATGGGAGTAACACAATGAACTGGATAATTAGTGCTACACTATTCTCGTCAGGTAAGACAACTTTGTGCATTCTGAATTTGTCTTTTGTTCTCTAATTATAAGTTTATACAAAAAGTGAAAATATGACTTTAGTGTTTCTACTAAATAAAGCACAGTGACATTTTTCAGTGAAAACACTATATATTTCTTATGGTATTAAAAAGCAGGTACGACATATTAGAAGGGAAAAGATATCATTTAGAATTACATTGGCAATGGTCATGTCCTTACTTACATTTCATTACTGCTGAATCAAACTACCTGCTGAACTCTACAATCAGCTTAGTTTGACTATAAAAATACCTTCCAAACTAAAATGTTTTGTTTTTCTGTTGTTGATGTTTACTGAGTGAAAAAAGTGTTTCCTAAATAGTCATACTGAAGAAAGTAACTTCTTCATTATTTATCAAAAGCAAACAGAACTGGACATGATTTCATGTGTTCATTTGACATATCTGAATGTTTTATTCAGTGCTACACAGAATTGGAAGCTTTTCACATAAGTGTCACATCATACTTTGATTTATGTTCTTATATCTTTATATTCTGTCACTGCATCCACCTTTGTTACTTTTGGCTATTGTTTATTTTATGACAGAATATAAATTAATCTCTGTGTAAATTAAGAAGAAATGTTAATAATAAAAGAAAAAAAAGAGCAAAGGCTGAGGGAAAAACACTGAGTCAAAAGTGTGGACACACCTTCTCATTTAATGGTTTTACTTTATATTAATGACTGTTTGCATTGTAGATTCTCAATGAAGTCATCAAAACTATGAATGAACACAAATGGAATTATGTGGTTAACAAAAAAGTGTGAAATAGCTCAAAACATGTTTTATAGTTTAGATTGTTCAAAACAACCACACTTTGCGTTCATTACTGCTTTGCACACTCTTGATGAGCTTCATGAGGTCGTCACCTGAAATGGTTTTCCAACAGTCTTGAAAGAGTTCCCAGATATGCTGAGCACTTGTCGGTTCTTTTGCCTTCACTCTGCGGTCCATCTCATCCCAAACCATCTCGACTGGTTTTTAGGTTACTGTGGAGGCCAGGCTATCGGGTGGAGCACTCCATCACTCTTCTTGGTCGAATAGACATTATACAGCCTGGAGGTGTGTTTGGGGTCATTGACCTGTTGGGGAAAAAAACCATGCAATAGAAACAAAATAAAACCATGCAAATAAAATGACACTCATAAATAAACACTAAAAATCAGAATAAAAACAATATACAAGATAAATATAAATTTCCACTGTGTAACATATCCTCAGCAGCAGAGGTGACTTGGGGACACCTTAAAAGTTTTAGCAATTTTCCAGATTGTCTGACCTTCAGTTCTTAAAGTAATGATGGACTGCCGCTTCTCTTTACTTAGCTCATTGGTTCTTGCAATAATATGAATTTTAACAGTTGTCAGATAGAGCTGTCAGCTCTGTGCTAACCTGACTTCTGCACAACACAACTGATGGTCCCAACCCCATTAAGCATGCAAGAAATTCAACAAGTGAACCCTGAAAAGGCACAGCTGTGAAGTGAAAACCATTTCAGGTGACTACATCATGAAGCTCATTAACCCTTGTGTGGTGTTCATATTTTTGTTACTCAGCCAGTGTTCATGGGTCTGGTGGACCCGCTAGAGTTTTGGCTTTCCAAATTAACACTATCAAACAATTTTATGTTAAATTACTCAACAGATGTTTACTTCATCCCAATTACAAACCATATGAACAGCAAACATGGTTAATTTTTTCCCTTTACCTTTGTTAGATCACATTTATGAATTAATGTGCTTCTCGTTTTTTTTATTTTTTATAAAATGTTATAAAAAAAATAAATCAGTTATAATTAAGTAGAGTGCGTGGAAAGACACAACACATTTACACGTGAAGCAATATGTTTCACAACTAAATGAGATCAGCTGCTCATCAATGGTGACATTAGGCCCAGGTTTGTAAAACAGGGGGAGGTGGCGCACACACTTATCCCACACTGTCCTGATGGCAGCTAGCTTGTCTCTCTGCCGTCGAGCTGGTCTGTCGTCTCGGTTATCAAAACGGATAATCCTGGAAATTTTGTGGAAGTTTTCCAGAGACACTGATGCACGGAAAGGTTCTTGCCGGTTTCTGCATCCCACAGGGATTCTGGGGATTCCCCTTTGGACCTGAAAACTCCTGCAAGGATAAGAACCCCAAAGTAGGCCTTTGGGGTTCTTAGATGAATTTGGTCCATCTCCTTCCACCTCTCTCCAAAAACACACCGTCCTTCTAGATTACTGCAATCCAGAATAATTTTCTGGATGGAATCTGGGATGAAAAGCTCAAATGAAGACTTGATGTCCTGCACATGAGTAACTGTCAGCCGTGTTGGCCCTGGCTTATCACAGTAACAGCTCTGCAGGGTGGCTCATTTCTTGGGCAAGAAGACCATTCAATTTCACCAGTTATTGACATCCATATTTCTTCACTTGCTGTCTGGTGGGCTTGTTCTGGTCCTGGAGCTGGCTGCAGATGGGGTACTCGTCTTCGTTTTGTTACTAAATGGTGCTCAACCTCATCCTCTTCTTCAAAGTCACTGTCAGACTCTGAATTTTCAGAAATGTGAAATATTCTGAAACCTCTTTGTCAACATCATCATCCGAAGCCCCTCTCTCTTCCAAAATCATTTGGATGGCCCTCGCAGCAGATAATCTTTTGCCATCTTGATCAGTTGTGATAAAGAACCACACTGGCAAAGTCTTATTTATAGTATTATGCCCCTAATTTGCAGGAGGGACAGGGTATGAGAAAATAAAATTTGGATCCCTCAAGAAAGAGGGTAAAATGTGCGGGAATGTAAGAGCAGACGGTGTTGGTAGTTGAATTTTCAACAATGTGGCAACTTTGTGCGCGAGCAGGAGGGGAAGAAAACACTATCAGCAGCACCAGAAAGGAGGAGGACAGAGTGTGGGAACACAGGACCTGCACTTTCAACACTTTTATTAGACCTGGGTCCAGTGGACCCGAACACCTTGTATGTAATGTAAATGCGTGGGGGGAGGTACAGTATGAGGTCATTGAAAATTAGTTCGGATTTATGTTCTTCACAGAAAATAAGCCAAAGCCAATGAATTTCAGGTTGAAAAAATAATTAATTGTTAAATTTTTCTTTTGAGAAAAACTGAAAACGGGTCTCACAGACCCGAACACCATACAAGGGTTAAGGGAAGGCCAAGTGTTTGCAGCGCTGTCAACAAAGCAAAGAGTGGCTGCTTTCAGGAATCTAAAATATAAGACATATTTAGAGTTATATATTTTTTTCTTTGCTACATAATTCCATATGCCTTACTTACTGTATTTGATGTCTTCAGTATGTATATACAGTGTAGAAAGGACCAAAAAATAAAGACAAACCACTGAATGACAAGGTGTGTCCAGACTTTTGACTGGTAGTGTATATCACAAGTTTTTTTTCTTTATTCCTTTGAAAGCCACAAAAAACAAGTTGAGTCTGTCATGCTGATGAGGAAGAATATTAGATAACCTTATATTTCTGGAAACTAAGACATCATGAAGCTGTCATTGTTGAACAAGCAACAGTGCTACATGATGTCATACTGACTGTTCTTATCATGCCCAAAAAAGGAAGGCTTTGTTTTTTAACAAATATAAACAACAGGACAGTTTAGGTGTTCCGTTTTTTTAAACAAAGATTTTGTTATGTGTGGTTGTAGATTTTCACTATAGAATGATTATGTCAGAAAATACTTAACTACAGCGAAATTTAAATTAAAATTTTTATGGGGAAATTTGTTCTGAGCCACAGTGTGCAGAACTTTAAAATGTCTGGCTTTGGTGCGCTCTAGTGGTAACAACATAAACTTATGGTTATAAAAAAAGATAAAAATGAATGCAATGTCATGAAATTAATATATTGTTAGTGCTTATTTAGTGTTTATCGTTACTTGTTTTTAATATAGTTTGCTTCCAGTCTAAAAAGGGCCAACTGAGTGCTTTCCAGAAATGTAAAAATAAAGATCATTTTTTGAGTGATCATGACTGAGTCCAGTCTTTCTCTGTCACCAAAAGAATTCAAAAGAAAGGAATTTAATAGCAACTGATATATTATACATGTATACTCATATACTATTTACAGTTTCCTATGTGTGATAATAATTAGAGGCCTGTAACCACATTATCATCCTTTACAGTGGCTTTAAATAAAATTACTGATGTCCTTCTTAATTCTTTAATTCTCAGTGTTAAAAGCTGCAATTTGTTTCAATATTGATCCCGTGGCTTGGAAGACCCTGAGTAACTCTGCTGCTGGTTTTGGCTACCAGGTGGTGCAAAGACGATCAGAGTAAGTCCGGACATGCATAGTTATGTTGAAAGCGGGTTTACAGCTGCATGTTTAACATTACTGCTATTTCTTTTATTTATTTATTTACCATCTCTGTTGTGCTATATGGACATATGGAGTTAATATAATTAGAGTTTGCTTTCTAGACTTACATGATTGACTGGATTTATTTTGTTAGTTTGCTCGTCAGTGCTCCACTGGAACAGCATTCACAAAATGGAAGAGGGAAAATATACAGCTGCAAAACCTCTTCCCAAAACTGCCAAAATATACAGTTTCAAGGTAGGTAACCATTCATTTCTAAATGTGCTAAAACTCGGATAGTATTTTGCCATAAAAATAGATATCCATAGATCCTGTCGCATACATTTGTTTAAATCAAATCACAGTTACAGTAGATTTCCATATTAGATATCTTAGTATGTAACGTTCAGCCTTAAAAATGAAATAAACTTTCCAACTGATGATAAAAACAAGAAAAAATTTCTTAAATTTTGACAATAGTGACGAAGAAAAGTAAAACTGAGTTTTGTTTTGCATTCCTTCATTTTGAAAATATTTATCATGCCAAATCATGAATTGTGGCACTTTGTAGTTCTCAATTTGAATATTGTTTTCTTCCTTACACAAAGTGTATTTTAGGAGTGTTTTAACACATTTGTAATGCTTTCAATACAGCACCAGGGTTTGCAGTCAACATGTCGCTTGGTTTGACAATGAAAAGTGATCCGACAGCACAAAACACTGTGGTGAGTTACTTAACTGCAGACATTGCCAGTGATTGTATCTCTCTATATCTATCCCTATATCTGTATATTTCTCTGTCTCTCCCTCTCTTCTTTAAATAGACTAAAAGTCAGCAGATTTTAAAGATTTATGTCGGAATTTCTAATTAATAATTGTTTAAGTGACAAAAATACTCAACCTGCTGAATTATGGCATCTTGGCTTTGTCTCCTCTCAGGTGTGTGGTCCAACCATTCCGAAGGACTGCAGAAGTATCACCATGTACAACGGTGTGTGCTTTCAGATGGAAAGTTTCAAAAGGATCAGACCACCCGTACCTTCTTCTCCTCCAGGTAACAGTAAATGGTCTTTGCCTCTCTGTCTCTGTCTCTCTCTCTCTTAAACAAACACACACACACACACACACACACACACACACACACACACACACACACACACACACACACACACACACACACACACACACACACACACACACACACACCATGTATATCATTACTCCTGGTGCCTGATTACATTTAGTGATGCCCTCTAAAATGTTCTAAGGGGACACTTTAAAGGGACTATGTTTAAATGTGTGGTATTCACTGACCCTTTACCAAGGGTCAGTGAATACATGCAAGGTATGAGTTTAAAAAAATATAATTCTGAATCCATCTCTTTGACAGAGTGTAGAACACAAGCAGACATTGCCTTTCTGTTGGATGGTTCAGGCAGTGTATATAATGCTGATTTTCAAACAATGAAGAAATTTGTGAAAGATCTAATCGAATCATTTCTCTTAAGCGACACACAGGTGAGCAGCTGCTGTCCCTCTGTCAGTAAAATCATGGCAAAGACATAAAATAGCTACATTTTTATTTCTATTAAGTATTTTTTTCTCTCTTTTTCAGTTTTCTGTTTCCCAGTTCTCTACTTCACCGCAGGTTCACTTTTACTTTAAGAAACTTTCCTCATCTGGATCAGTGGAGACTGACATCAATGACATCAGTCAACAGGGAGGAACTACTTACACAGCCGAGGCCATCAGACATGTTGTGTAAATAATGCAGTTATAATAGTGAAGAAGTGCAGATACATTATTGTCCAGTTGATTTTTTTCCATAAATCTGATCACATTAAGTACTGTGTGGACTGTATGACTGAGGGAAGCCTTTTAAAAGACACACTGTACACAAACTTGTGCTTCAGAGTGTCATCTTCTACTGAGAAGATGATATGGCCCCAACTGGCTAAATTCAAATATTTGCTGAGTTTAATTTGAAAAAACAAACAAAAAAACTCAAACAAGCAAACAAGCAAACAAACAAACTTGTATAATGTTGATTTGTACAAAAGTTTAAAATATTTCCAAAGAGAATGACATACAGAAATAATAATAATAATGCGGTTTACCTGATTGTGTATAATTTACAAGATCAACTGTAAAACGATATTTTGAAATGAGATTTGTTTTTTTATTTGACAGGAACAATGTTTTCACACCACAAAGAGGTTCCAGACAAAATGTCAAGAAGGTCTTGATAGTAATTACTGATGGACAATCTCATGATCGGATTTATCTGGGAGGTGCAGCACAGCTAGCAGAGAGTAAAAACATTGTTCGATTTGCTATTGGGGTAAGTACTTCCATTATTTAAACCTGCAGTATGTTGACTTTTAGAGTAATAATAAGTTTTATTCAGTTGTCACACTACAGTCACATTATGCTGCACTATAGGGAGAAAAGTCCTGAACCACTCACTCACTACAGCTCCTTAAGTTGCTTGGCCGTAGAAACCAATGTTATGAAATTCCTGTCGCACAGTTTTTGTCTAAATGTTTCCACTTTGGAATAATACCACTTAAAGTCAATCATGAAATATACAGGCAGACCAAATAAAATTTGGTGACTTGTTGCAGCAGTGCGATCATATTACAGTACTACACTTAAATTCAGTGAGCTCTTTAGAATGACTCACTCATTCACAAATATTTGTAAATTCAGACTGCATGGCTAAGGGATTGAATGTTTTTTTGCCTGTAGTGATATGACCGAAAACACCCGAATTCAAAGATTAGGAGTTTTGGTTACATGCTGGCCACACATTTGTATATGCACCATATAATGTACATGTAGTGCATTTATTTAAATCAAAGCCAAACTCACTGACCATGTAAAATTTAAATGAAGTCTCTTAAATGAAAAAGCTGAATTACTAATGGAAACATGAGATATGTGTGTAATACAAATACAGCTAGTAGAGGAAAAAATATGTGTACAAACTATTTTATAGCATGACATAAATGTTATCATGGATTTAGGTTCTATTCAGTGTTAGAGAGTTTAAAACCTGTTTGTAAATCAAGTGAAGTTTAACGAATGTATTTTAATAAAGTGAGCAAATAATTTTGCATAGTATGAGGACTCAAACATATTTGTCAACAAGGTGGGGAATGCATTTAATAAACCTGATGCCAGAAGAGAACTGGACACCATTGCATCATCTCCCTCAAACAAACACGTCTTTCAAGTGGAGAACTTCGACGCACTTGAAGTAATAAGACAGAATCTGCAGGACAAAATTTTCTCAATCGAAGGTACAAACATAAATTTATTGTTACAACTTTGTTAAAATTCCTGTAAATGTTTCAAAAATTAAAATGATTGCAGTGTAATAAATGCTACTTTCAGCCGCTCACTTATTCACAAGGGATTTTTTTCACATTCATTATGAGGATCTGTGTCCTTCTGGAATTGAAGCAGTTAACTTTCATTTGTTGTGTAAAATGCTACAATAAGAAGCAACTAAAATTAGTACATTGTATTAACTTTATTGTACTGTATTCAGTAAAGTCACCTGTAAAAGCAAATGTAACTTTACATTTTGTAAAATGAGCAATAAATGCTCAGTAGTTTTAAAATAAACTGTAAAAAATAATTGTAACCTCCTAAGACCCGAACTCTTCCACGACATGCATTTTTAATTTCTCTTTGATATTTGGGCTGATTGGGGCCCGATGAATGCAAAAACAAAGGATTGCCAGATTTTTTTTTTTTTACCTTATTTTTGTTTTTAAGAAAAATAAGAGCCACATATGAGGATATTTGTTTAAAATTTTGATAGAACAGTAGCAGTATAATGTCCTCGTCAGTGGATATCAGGCCCATGTAGAGCAAAATTGAGCATTTTGGTCTAAATAACCCAAAATGTGATGTCCACATATGTGGACGCCAGGTCCTAAGAGGTTAAATAATTACTTGAAGCATACTAAAAAAGATTAATCTTCAAATTGAATTTGACTCATCGTGTCTCTCTTTTACCTTCTCATTTATTTTTCTGTTACAGGATCTCAAAGCAGTGGAGAGTCACTGGAAATGGAAATGTCTCAAGAGGGATTCAGTGCAGTTTATGTGCCCGAGGTAATTAAAACTACCTGAAACTCACCAGACAGTCTAGTCATAGAAAGAAAGATTCACATGTGCCTTTGTGGCAGTTTTTAAGTTCTAATGGCAAATACAGGTTAAACACAGTCCAGATTTTAAATGTAAAATAAATTGTCTATAAAATGTATTTTCTTTTTACACTGTAGGGAATTCAGATGTCTATTGTTGGTGCAAACCAGTGGAAGGGAGGCTACGTGCAATACACAACAGAAGGCCAGAAGGTGAAAACATATGAGGATGTGTCTTTGGAGCCTGACAGTTATCTTGGTAAGAATAGTTTGCAAAACAGACATAATTTAAAAGGATTAATCAGGAATCTTAATCTGCCTTCT
Source organism: Astatotilapia calliptera (assembly GCF_964374335.1). NCBI lineage: Eukaryota > Metazoa > Chordata > Actinopteri > Cichliformes > Cichlidae > Astatotilapia > Astatotilapia calliptera. Next base: position 16,492,696 of record NC_137429.1, read on the forward strand.
CCTTTTGAAAACCAAAATTCTAGGTTACTCCATGGCGATTGCTAAATCCTGGCATGGCTCTCTGACAGTTGTTGGTGCTCCAAGATATAAACACAGAGGAGCTGTGTTTGCTGTTAACAGAGAAAACTTGAAAAACCAAAAGATTGAGCCATTGGCATCACAGGTATGCATTTGTATTAAGACAGATATGAATTAAATTATAATTTCCATAGAAATGATCTCAGATACAAAAATAATAATATCTTCCTTACACAGTATCAGACTGGTGCATATTTCGGGGCAGAGGTGTGTACCATGGACATAAATAATGATGATATCACTGATCTGATCTTCATATCAGCCCCAATGTACATGGAGCCTGATAGAGAGGGAAGAGTTTATGTTTGCACATTAACTGGTTTGGTAAATCAGTTTTATTTACTGCAGTTAAATTAATCGGTTTATTTGTCAACTTTCTTAATGTTTATAAAATATTAACTCTCTTCCTTTCAGTTTGTGGAGTGTAATTTTGATGATCCGTTAGTACTAAGAGGACGTGCAGCTGTCAAAGGAAGGTTCGGCTCTTCTCTTGCTGTGCTGCCTGATCTAAACTCAGATGGATTCAGGGATTTGGCAGTTGGAGCACCTTTGGAGAATAATGGTGAAGGCAGCATCTACATATTTAATGGCGAAGGAAGAGGAAGAATCAGTCCTACTTACTCACAGGTACACAACATCAAAGTACTCACAAAGATGTCTAAACTCATCTATCAAGTAAAGTCAATATTTTACGAAATCTGATTAATTAAAATATTTCAGAGAATTACTGGCTCTGAGGTCCAGTCAGGACTGAAGTTCTTTGGCCTGACAATCAGTCAGTCGTCTTTTGACCAGAGCGGTGATAAACTGCCTGACTTAGCGGTGGGTTCAAAGGGTAGAGTTGCCTTACTGAGGTAAGTCCAGGTAATGGTCAAATATTTAGGTACATTCTAAAGTTCATTATTATAAGAATGGCACATTTACAAATATATTTTATTAAAAGCTTTAATGATTTATGTTAAATTATTACACAAATCATTAACAATAATTTACAGCATTTCTGTTTTTTGGGGTTTGGGGTATGATTTAGATCTACTTCAATTTTTATTAAGTTTTTAGTTCCTGACTTTCTAGTGCGCCCCAGTGTTTCCCTTTATACTCAAACTTCCCTCTGTGAATTATTTGTTTATTATTTTCAGTTGTGTTTTGTTTCATTGTTTCCAATCTCCATCATTATCTGATGTTTTATACTGTCTGAGTCTCCCTCGGTTCCTTGTTGCATATTCCCTCTAAATAAGTCTTGTGATTTCTGGTTTGAATCCCTTGCTTTTTTTTTGCTTTTGTTTTGAAAGTATTCAGCATTAAAGCTGCCTTTTCAGTTTAGATATCATTCCTCAGGTCCATATTTTCCCTTTCACACAGCTTAACCCAGACAATTAGATAAAATCAAAAGTTCTCTTTCCAAAAGGAAATTCTCCCCTTTAACAGGAAGAAACCTCTGTCTGAACACGGCTCAGGCAGGGGCAGCCATCTGCCATGTCCTTCACACGTGTTCTTTTTACTTTCCAGATCAAAACCCATAGCAATGGTGAGAGCTGAGGTATCGTTTAGCCCAAACAAAATCCCTACACAGAATGTAGACTGCTCAAAACCATTAGAGAATACAGCAGAAATCTGCTTTACTATGAGCAGAGTGTCTACAGTCGACACAGGTTAATCATCCTTCTCTCTTTTTCTCAATCACTGCATATCATTTTAATTTTATTGTATTGAAACTTGCAACATTAAAATCAAATTCTATTTCTCTATTTTAGCTCGAGCAAGGATTGATTACACTTTAACACTGGATGCCACTCGCAAGCCTCCAAACAACCGAGCTTACACCAGTGGGAAACAACGAGAGCAGTCTGGATCAGTTACTGTTGACTTAGGAATAAAAAAATGTTCACCTGTAAAATTCGTCATTGAGGTAAGATCTAATAGCAATCTTAAAATCCTTCAAAGTCATTAAACTTAAGATTTTGTTTAATTAATTTTACTTTTAAGACTCCTCCAACATTGAATCTAAACCTCTTCTTGCAGGCTTGCCCCGAAGACGCTCTCAACCAACTTTCCAATGAGCTCAAATTCACGTTTAATGGTTCGGCCTCAAACACCAACCTCAGACCAAGTCTTGCCCCGCAGGCCCAAACAACAACCATTCATCCTGTAAGTAAACCTTTAAAAACCCTATTAGCTGACCAACTGAGGCTAGTCTTTATGAAGTTATGAGAAACTTTTAGGTTTGCCCTTAACTTTACTGAATCAATTTTATTGTAGGCATGCAACTGACTGATACTTCTTTGAGCGACTTCTGCGCAAGTACTTGAAGTAAATGAGTCATCATTAATGCAGTGACGGCATGTTTTAAGCTGAGCCCATGAAGGCCTTCTGCCTGTTCAGAAATAAATATCAAATAGAAAAAAAAATGTGTTTTTAAGTCACACATATGACCTTCCTCTTAGTATTTATGTATGAATACAAAGCTGACAGCAAAAAGCAAATATGAAACCCTGCAAAAAGAGACTTTCAAGCTATCGCCACGGTGATTCTACTTTAGAAACATGAACAGGTAGAAGCAGAGGCTGCAGCCTGACAGCTTATCATTTTGTTACATGTTGAACTTCAGGGTCTTGCTGCTGACCTGAGGTCGACATTCACTCAGCTAACATAACCCTGAGTACTTGTATCAGCATGTTGTCTGTGCAGGTGATTGCAAAGAGCTGAAGTTGTGTTAGCAGCATAATGCAGTTGTTTCTGTCCATGATGCATTTTACACTTTACCACCATGCTCTCATTCTTTATAAATAAAAATTAAAATAAAAATCCTTCTTTTGGTTCATAAAACTCTAGAACAACTGCTTCCCCAGTCTCTCAAAAAACCTCACATCAGATCAAGTGCAGCTTTTTGAACTGTTCCCACAATTAGATTAGAAGTGTGCTAAAGGGTTTCTGTTACTGTGGCTTTGTGTTTACATTCAAAACAGACTCAAAGTCCTTTTAATTTGTGCAGGGTTGCAGTTATTAACTGTGTTTTTTGTGTGTATATATTAACTTCTATTTTCTGTCTTTGTAAAGTTTTATTTTGTTGATTTTATTGCCTGTAGACCTACATGTGGTAGCACATTGGATCACCATAAAACCACTTATTTAGTCTTTAAATAATTTATAATGTGTACTTTTCCATCATGCTCTCTTCCACAGTTAGGGTTTGAGATCAACTGCGGCACTGATAACAAATGCGTTGATAACCTGAAAGTGGATTTCAACTTCACCAGGTGAGGCACAGTTACAGTGGGATGCAAAAGTTTGGGCAACCCTGTTAATAGTCATTATTTTCCTGTATAAATCGTTGGTTGTTACAATAAAAATGTCAGTTAAATATATCACACAGTGATATTTGAGAAGTGAAATGAAGTTTATTGGATTTACAGAAAGTGTGCAATAATTGTTTAAACAAAATCAGGCAGCTGCATAAATTTGGGCACCACAAAAAAAGAAATGAAATCAATATTTAGTAGATCCGCCTCTTGCAGAAATTACAGCCTCTAAACGCTTCGTGTAGGTTCCAATGAGAGTCTGGATTGTGGTTGAAGGTACAGTGGGGCAAAAAGTATTTAGTCAGCCACCGATTGTGCAAGTTCCCCCACCTAAAATGATGACAGAGGTCAGTAATTTGCACCAGAGGTACACTTCAACTGTGAGAGACAGAATGTGGAAAAAAAAATCCATGAATCCACATGGTAGGATTTGTAAAGAATTTATTGGTAAATCAGGGTGGAAAATAAGTATTTGGTCAATAACAAAAATACAACTCAATACTTTGTAACATAACCTTTGTTGGCAATAACAGAGGTCAAACGTTTACTATAGGTCTTTACCAGGTTTGCACACACAGTAGCTGGTATTTTGGCCCATTCCTCCATGCAGATCTTCTCGAGAGCAGTGATGTTTTGGGGCTGTCGCCGAGCAACACGGACTTTCAACTCCCGCCACAGATTTTCTATGGGGTTGAGGTCTGGAGACTGGCTAGGCCACTCCAGGACTTTCAAATGCTTCTTACGGAGCCACTCCTTTGTTGCCCGGGCGGTGTGTTTTGGATCATTGTCATGTTGGAAGACCCAGCCTCGTTTCATCTTCAAAGTTCTCACTGATGGAAGGAGGTTTTGGCTCAAAATCTCACGATGCATGGCCCCATTCATTCTGTCCTTAACACGGATCAGTCGTCCTGTCCCCTTGGCAGAAAAACAGCCCCATAGCATGATGTTTCCACCCCCATGCTTCACAGTAGGTATGGTGTTCTTGGGATGCAACTCAGTATTCTTCTTCCTCCAAACACGACGAGTTGAGTTTATACCAAAAAGTTCTACTTTGGTTTCATCTGACCACATGACATTCTCCCAATCCTCTGCTGTATCATCCATGTGCTCTCTGGCAAACTTCAGACGGACCTGGACATGCACTGGCTTCAGCAGCGGAACACGTCTGGCACTGCGGGATTTGATTCCCTGCCGTTGTAGTGTGTTACTGATGGTGACCTTTGTTACTTTGGTCCCAGCTCTCTGCAGGTCATTCACCAGGTCCCCCCGTGTGGTTCTGGGATCTTTGCTCACCGTTCTCATGATCATTTTGACCCCGCAGGATGAGATCTTGCGTGGAGCCCCAGATCGAGGGAGATTATCAGTGGTCTTGTATGTCTTCCATTTTCTGATGATTGCTCCCACAGTTGATTTTTTCACACCAAGCTGCTTGCCTATTGTAGATTCACTCTTCCCAGTCTGGTGCAGGTCTACAATACTTTTCCTGGTGTCCTTCGAAAGCTCTTTGGTCTTGGCCATGGCGGAGTTTGGAGTCTGACTGTTTGAGGCTGTGGACAGGTGTCTTTTATACAGATGATGAGTTCAAACAGGTGCCATTCATACAGGTAACGAGTGGGGGACAGAAAAGCTTCTTACAGAAGACGTTACAGGTCTGTGAGAGCCAGAGATTTTCTTTGTTTGAGGTGACCAAATACTTATTTTCCACCCTAATTTACGAATAAATAGTTTACAAATCCTACCATGTGAATTCATGGATTTTTTCTTCACATTCTGTCTCTCACAGTTGAAGTGTACCTCTGGTGCAAATTACTGACCTCTGTCATCATTTTAAGTGGGGGAACTTGCACAATCGGTGGCTGACTAAATACTTTTTTGCCCCACTGTATTTTGGACCATTCCTCTTTACAAAACATCTCTAGTTCATTCAGGTTTGATGGCTTCCAGGCATGGACAGCTCTCTTTAACTCACACCACAGATTTTCAATAATATTCAGGTCTGGGGACTGAGATGGCCGTTCCAGAACGATGTACTTGTTCCTCTGCATGAATGCCTTAGTGGATTTTGAGCAGTGTTTCAGGTCGTTGTCTTGTTGAAAGATCCAGCCCCGGCGCCGCTTCAGCTTTGTCACTGATTCCTGGACATTGGTCTCCAGAATCTGCTGATACTGAGTAGAATCCATGTGTCCCTCAACTTTGACAAGATTCCCAGTCCCTGCACTGGCCACAGAGCCCCACAGCATGATGGAACCACCACCATATTTTACTGTAGGTAGCAGGTGTTTTTCTTGGGATGCTGTGTTCTTTTTCCTCCATGTATAATGCCCCTTGTTATGCCCAAATAGCTCAATTTTAGTGTCATCAGTCCACAGCACCTTATTCCAGAATGAAGCTGGCTTGTCCAACTGTGCTTTAGCAAACCTCAAGCGGCTCTGTTTGTGCTGTGGGCAGAGAAAAGGCTTCCTCTGCATCACTCTCGCATACAGCATCTCCTTGTGTAAAGTGTGCCGAATGGTTGAACGACGCACAGTGACTCCATCTGCTGCAAGATGATGTTGTAGGTCTTTGGTGCTGGTCTGTGGGTTGACTCTGACTGTTCTCACCATTCGTCGCTTCTGTCTACCTTAGATTTTTCTTGGTCTGCCACTTCGAGCCTTAACTTGAACTGAGCCTGTGGTCTTCAATTTTCTCAATATGTTCCTAACTGTGGAAACCGACAGCTTAAATCTCTGAGACAACTTTCTGTGTCCTTCCCCTAAACCATGATGGTGAACAATCTTTGTCTTCAGGTCATTTGAGAGTTGTTTTGAGACCCCCATGTTGCTACTCTTCAGAGAAAATTAAAAGAGGAGGGAAACTTACAATTGACCCCCTTAAATACTCTTTCTCCTTATTGGATTCACCTGTGTATGTAGGTCAGGGGTCACTGAGCTTACCGAGGCAAGTTGAGTTCCAATAATTAGTTCTAAAGGTTTTGGAATCAATAAAGTGAAAACAGTGCACAAATTTATGCACCTGCCTGATTTTGTTTAAACAAATATTGCACACTTTCTGTAAATCCAATAAACTTCATTTCATTTCTCAAATATCACTGTTTGTCTCCTATATGATATATTTAACTGACATTTTTTATTGTAACAACCAACGATTTATACAGGAAAATAATGACTATTATCAAGGTTGCCCAAACTTTTGCATCCCACTATACAAAACTTAAGCTTTGCTTGTGCGTCTTGTTTTCTTCAAATGTGTTGTTATTTGCAAGTTGTACTTAATGTCACTTAACTTGTCCTTATACAACCATTATTAATATTTTTGAAACTGATGACACTGTTGTTTTTGTGCTACCCATATGGAAAAGAAATAGAAAAAACTTATAAAAGACTTGCATAAGATGTGGCCTACTTCATATAGTGCATCATATAAGGCTTATATGATTTACTAATGAAAGTGGCCACTTTCTCATTACTTTCATATATTGTTTTAGTAAGTATCCAAAACATACAAGTTTCATTTATATGATTTTTCAAGGGATCTTATATCTGTTTTCACTCTTGTATTCTTTTCATACAAGTTTCACACAAGACAGATACAAATTTATAAGATTTATATATATCTTTTCCATATGGGGTGGATTCGGGAGGACGGACAGCAATAAGGCGGTCACTGAGGATGTATATAAATCTTATACAATTTGTATCTGTCTTGTGTGAAACTTGTATGAAAAGCATACAAGAGTGAAAACAGATATAAGATCCCTGGAATAATTATATAAATGAAACTTGTATGTTTTGGATACTTACTAAAACAATATATGAAAGTGTCTCCACTTTCATGAGTAAATCATATAAGCCTTTTATGATTCACTATATGAAGTAGGCCACATCTGATGAAAGTCTTTTATAAGTTTTTTTCTATTTCTTTTCCATATGGGGAACCAGCAAGTATTAGAATGTTAACTCACTAAGAAGTTACGAATGTTTTTTTTTTTTCACTTTTAGCATCAGTATCTTAGCAAAGCAATTTACCTTACTGTTTGAGCTGGAAAATAACATGGTTTATCAAAGCTCAAAGTGCATTACATTTGGAATACTATGACATTAGTATGCTTCTAGTCTTGTCTTGTTTTGCCTTGTTCTCATCGGGCTTTGTACTCTGTCAGATCCTCAGAGGTTAAAGTGGGTATTGAAGAGCTTTTGAATGTCACAGTCACAGTGGAGAACAGAGGAGAAAACTCCTACAACAGCCGTGTTATTCTCACGTACCCAGCTGGACTCTCCTACAGGAAGTTCACGGGTCAGCAGGTAAGGCATCAGGATCTAGTCTGTTTTAGTTCATCACTGATCTGCTGCTCTCCCAATCCATTCAGCAGTCATTTTATTCCTAATAAAGGGACGGATTGAGTGCAACTCCTTGGACAGTGAAGATGGTTTGTCACAAGGAAGGACAGACTGCACTATTGACAAGCCAATTTTCAAGAGCAAAACTGGGGTTTGTTTCTTTTTTTTTATTGTATTTGTACAGAACATCTTTCTTTTGTGACTTTTGCACAATTTAAAGACAAAGGGAAGTCACTCATTTCTCTCATTCATTTAAGGCTTCCTTAATTGTCTCCTATGGGATTGAAACCAATAGTCAACTTAAGAGGAAGATCTTTGTCACTGCAAATGCCACCAGGTACTGTTGCTTTGGTATAGATACTCTTAATTTATGCAACAGCACCACAGATACAGAACAGATTTTTTTTCTTTTCTCTTTCAGTGGAAATCAGGAGCATGCCCCTACAAGTGAACTCTACAAAAAGAAATCGATTGATGTAAAATACAGCATTTTTATGACATTTGAAAGGTGTGTGTTGTTATGTTTGTAACAAAAGAAATCACACAGTAACAAATGTTCTATTACATAATGTATATTTAAACCTCAAAATATGTCTGTTTAGCTCACTCAGCTATAACAATTTCACATTTGGGAAGAACGATTTGAAGAAACCAGTCCAAAAGTCAGTTAAGGTAAAATATAACTTCTATCTGTCTGTGAAGGTTCTCAGTCATCCAGGTCATCGTAGTCTAAGGAGCTTGCAAAGAAAAGCGTCTGGACTTCTTTGAGTTGCTTGAAGACATTTCACCTCTCATCCGAGAAGCTTCTTCAGTTCTAAGGTCAAATGGTGGAGAGTCCCAGATTTAAACCCAGTGGGAGTTTCCCCCCACAGAGGGACAAAGGACCCCCTGATGATCCTCTACCTAATCACATGAGCCAAGGTGTGAAAGCGGGTGTGGGTCACAATCAGCCAGGGTTTCAGGTGAGCTCATTGTGAAACCTGGCCCCACCTTATCATGTGATTTCCTGAGGTCAGATGGCCCAGGATGTGAGTGGGCGTTAAGGCGTCTGGGAAGGGATCTCAAAACTGGATTATAGATGGCAGACAGTTGGTGTCGTAAACCCCCGTGTCACTTATTGTAGCCAACCTTTACATGGAGGAAGTGAAAAGCAAGGCTTTTGGCTCTTTTAAAGGGAGAGTACCCAGTACCAGCTTTCACACCTTGGCTCATGTGATTAGGTAGAGGATCATCAGGGGTCATTTGTCCCTCTTTGGGGGGAAACTCCCACTGGGTTTAAATCTGGGACTCTCCACCATTTGACCTTAGAACTGAAGAAGCTTCTTCAGTTCGGTTCAGAACTGAAGAAGCTTCTCGGATGAGAGGTGAAACGTCTTCAAGCAACTCAAAGAAGTCCAGATGCTTTTCTTTCCAAGCTCCTTAGACTATAACTTCTATCCTCTTTAAAAGTTTATTGTATGATTTAGACCTAACTCTAATTCATTTGGTCCTTTTCTTCATTCATTTAGGTCACAAATGATATCAGAGCGCTTAATTTCACTGTGGTGATCAGGGTTCCAGTGAGGCTTGGTGAAAAAGACATTTGGGTGGATTTGAGCAATCTACAGGTAATATTTATGTAATATATGTTTTAGCTGCTGAAACTACAAATAACTTTATTGTGGATGGATGCATATAGTAAAATTAAGACCAATAAAACTTAAATCAAACATATGTCAGATTCCAGACTGTCAGAAAGGAGATGACGAAGAACCAAGTGTCAGAGATTTTGTTACAAAGATACAAAAGGATAAAGTGGTGGTAAGTATGCATCTGCACTTTACCTGTTCAAATTTAACCTGATTGTAGATTTAAACAAACAAACAAAAATCACATTACACTGGCTCACAGCTTGTGTTGCATCTTCTCTTTAAATCACAGGACTGCTCTGTAGCCACATGCAGAGTGTTCAAGTGCAACACGTTCCTGGAAAGACTGCAGAGTACGACGTACAAAATCTCTGCCAACATTAGTTCACGATGGATACAGCAGGTAACTGGAGGGATTTTGGGGTTAAATGAAAGTTTTTTTTTTGTTACAACTGTTAAGCTTTACATTTTTTCTTAGATTGGACTTCAATCTGCTAAATACCTTTTGACCAGCACAGCCAGTCTGGAGTACGACAAAACCCAGTACATCTACTTTTCAACAGGGTCTGACAACAGTCCTCCTGTTCGCAAGGTGTGTACACATTATTTTCTCTCATTTTACTTATTAAGAGTTTCATTGGTATCAACATCCTGTCACTTCATCTCTCAGATTGAGGCAGAGGTAGAAGTTTACCCTGAGCCAGATTTCACCAAAGAGATCATTGGAGGCTGTCTGGGAGGGTTGGCTTTTCTGGCCTTACTCACAGCTGGCCTGTATAAGGTGAAAGACTCCTCTTACACTTTTTCAACTAATCAGTTATAAAGGTTTTAGAGAACATATCCTGTTGAAAATAGTTTAAAGGTTATTATATTTACTCATATACCTTGATTATTTTCATTCATTTTTAATGCATGATTGTTACATTTTGGCTTTCTTTGCACTCCTAGGCTGGATTCTTCAAGAGCAAATACAAACAGATGATAAATGAAAATGCTGCAGATGGTCCGAGTCCTGGGACTGATGCAGGCGCAACCCTACCAGAGTAAAAAAGATCACATATGTAGTTGTACATTTAATTTATATGAAATCTATAGATCCTCTGGATAGTTTTAGGAGTGAACATTGTAGGTACAAATGTCCATTCTACTACATTTGATTGATCGAATAAAAACAGCTTGCTGTGTCTAATATCACTCATACAGTTTCCTCACTTGTGGTCAAGACATTGAAAACAGGGTCACAATACTGTATTTTGTGAGGAATCCTTCTGCTCACCTTTCAATTTAAATTACTGCAAACATTGTACAGTGAAACTGATTGTCATGCCATCATGTACTGTAAAACTTTTCAAATTCAATAGATATAGTTAAAAAACACTTTGCTTGCTTTAAAAAACTGAACTTGTGAAATGTGACTTGCTTTGTTGAGAAATAATGGACAGGGAATGCAATGTTTTAGCTCTGTGATGTGACTTTGCATAAAAAGTATTTCTCATACAACAGTGTTTGTCATTTGCAATATGTAAAAAAAAAATTGTTTTTGGTTTCATATGATGAAGTTATAATTAGAAAGATAACAGCAGTTTATCATAAGTTTATTAAAAAAATCATTTTTATACAACATATTGTCATGTTGTCTTTGATGCATGGTCAATCATCCAGATAAGAAAATACTTGTAGACATGACAACACGGGCTTGATAACATGAAACACACAGACAAGAAATACAAGTCATACTGACACAGAGAACAAGAGCAGACTCACACAAAGGGACATAGATGAAAACCTAAACCAGAATAGCACTCAGCTATATCCTAACTGATAATACTGACACAAGACTAACATATTTTCAATATAATATAAGAAATCAAAAATACAAAATGAACTCAAAATACTGTGTCACAGACCCAGCCTCTGATACATAGAAACAGCAATTCGAAACAACAACATTGCAGACGTGGAAGCAGAGCAACTGTGGACGAATGTTTCGGCCTGTCTTAGCAATCCAAGCATCCAGCATCCAACATCAGCATGGAAGAGAGGAAGGCACTCACCTTGGATTTTGTTGAGAAGATGAGAGAGGTCATTATGGAGGCAGATGAAAGAATGGTCTCGTATGATGTTACATCTCTTTTCACAGAAGCGTTCGAAAGAGATTACAGGATGACCCCAAATTCAGCAACAGGACCACTCTCTGCAGCGACCAAGTGTGATTGCTCTTTGAACTGTCAGTATGAGGGACTTTTAAAAGTTGATGTGTACCATAAAGCAATGCATAGTGATCAGTGTTTTTAAAGTTTGACTCTCATCATCAACTGGAGCACAAAATGGGTGTCATTAGGATGCCACAACACAGAGCAAACACAGATGTCCACAGACACAGTGGCCAGGGAAGCAGAAGAACATCATATCAAGAAGGCCCTGAGTAAATGTGCTTATCCCAGCTGTACATTTGTCAAAGCTGGGAAAGCACCTAAAGAAAGCTCCAGGTGATCCAGGAGAGATGAAGGACAACTGCTGTTTAAGTGAAAACCCTTAGTGTCAGGAATATCGATTCAGTTCAATTTTATTTATACAGCGCTAAATCACAACACAGTCGCTTCAGGGAGATTTATATTGTAAAGTAGACCCTACAATAATACAACAGTTGAGATGCATTTTCTCTAAACACTGCATCTCTGTGAATTTTAAACCCTAAAACATGCAGCGCCAAAATAGGGTCTACCCCTAGGATCTGGTCCTCCGGCACAAAGTAGAGTAATATAGGAGGATTGCCATGATTTATACATTGTATCATACAGATGATGTGGTATGCTTTGGATCATGAGCTGTTCCACGCCTTCTCCATACTTTTTTATGGCGAAGGTGTGGAAATGCTATACTTTTATACTTTTTATCTATAAAGCTTTATAACAACTCTGTGCCAGGTGAACACGACTGTCAAGTATAAGGCTGCCAAAAATATTTTCACATCATACCTTAATTTTGCTATTTCTCTTTGGTTTAAAATATACATGTTATTTAGGAATAGAATTTGCCCTTCTCACTTACATGATGTCAGTCTTAGTTTTGCTGGTTTTAACTAACTTCCGTTTTACTTTTCTTTGTTTATATATAGTCTTACAGAGGAAGGGAGGATCCATCTGCTTCCTCCCCCAGCCTGCCAGCTAGTGTCACAGACTCTCATCCAATTCTGACTAATCTGAAAAACTCACGCTGTATGCGTCATTAAAAAAAAAAAAAAGAGTCAAGCAAAAAAGAAAAAAGTCAAGTGCAAGTATATCAATATCTATCTATCTATCTATCTATCTATCTATCTGTAAATTACAATCACCACTACAGAACTTGCAGGGATTTTTGTTGTTCTTTGTTTTGTTTTGTTTTTAAGAAGGGATCTATAGTAAAATATAATAATAAACTAAAAAAAAAAAACCCTGAGCTAAATCTAAATGCAGTGAATGACTGTTCCAAAGTCACGCTGCCACAGACTGAAAAGCTTAGTCCCACCTTAGCCTTGAATCTAATATGTGAACAAGCAGCTGATTCTCAGCCTCTGAACCAATTCTATGAGCAGCAGAGATCTTGGTAAAAAGCTGGGATAAATAGTCTGGAGCCTGGGTGTTTAGTGCTCTGTTTGTGAGAACAACAATTTAAAAGAAAGTTTTAAATGTACTGGAAACCATGGTAAAGAATACAGAATGGGACCCTTGTGAGCTCGCTTGCTGGATCATGTTAATATTCTTGCCGTAGCATTTTGTATGATAATCTAGATTTTTTTTTTGTTTAATAATCTAAGCCATTAAACAAGGCATTAGTTTAATCTAATAATGACAAAAAAGAATGAATAATTTTCTCCATTTCTCCTAAAGAGACAATATGTCGCAATTTAGAAATGTCCCTTAAATTAAAAAACAGGAACAAAAAGTAGATGCTACATGAGTATAAGAGTTTAGCATTTGAATAAACTAAGAGCCTAATTTTAGACTATAAATCAGGAGGAGCTATGATCATGATGCTAGTTTTGTTTGCATTTAGGACATGTCTCAGGTCTGTCATAAAACCAGAACCCAAATGTAGGACTTTAAAAAAAAAGGTTTCAAATGAGAGTCATGTAAAAAGTTATGAATTTTCAAGTTTCGAGGCAGGTTTAAATGGACCGACACTTCCAAACTCGGGAAGTGACCTGAGGACCTTGGTCTGATACAGTGTCCTTGGGGATGTCGTGAAGCCATGGTTGGTAAGTAACTGTGCTGTTTCAAGGGCTGTGGGGAATTTTGGGAGAGGAACAAACTGGGCAGCCTTGAAGAAACAGTCAACAATGGTGAGAATGGTAATATTACCTAAGAAAGGAGGTAAAGCAATATGGGACCACGGTCTACCAGGAGTGGGAACTGGTCTTAGTAGTTTGGTGGGAGGTGAGCTTGAAGTCTTATTCTGTGCCCAGGTGGGGCAAACAGAGACAAATTCCTGGACATCTCTGGCCAAGGCTGGCCACCAGAACGAGCGCTGTATGAATGAAATAGTGGGATTCTTACCAGGACATCTTCCACTCGTCTCCTTTCCTGATCCTGACAAGATGGTAAGCATTACTCAAATCCAGTTTAGAAAAGATTGAATGTGCATGGCAACAGAGGAAGTAGGGGTACTTGTTTGTCTTATTCAGGCCTCGGTAATCAAATAATACAGTGATGGAGAGACTTGTCCTTTTTCTCCACAAAGAAATATCCGGCCCCGGAGTGTAGAAGTGGAGAGACTGATTATACCAGCAGCTAAGGAATCCATGATATACTTCTCTATAGCCTCCCTCTCTGGTTTAGAGAGGCTGTAATCTACGCCGGAATCATAGGGGCGATGAAGTGGAAGATTGTCAATGGAAAATTGTACCTAGTAGTCAGTATAATCTTTTAATGATATAAGTTTGCATAATAATTAATATTATGCATTAATAATTACATGCAGCATTCTACCATATTATGGTAGAATGCTGCATGTAATTATTTGTGTGTAGAAGTATATAGTTGGTGGCATATTGAAAGATTGTCTCATCCTAGGAGGTCTGTAACATTCTAGGGTGTTCACCCCCACATCCTAGGAGCATGAGAGAGGTCGTACCTTGTCTTATTGTTTTACGGTAGGATTAACGTAGCTATATTTGTTTTAGACTAAGTGCCTTTTGGTTTGATGAACTGCTGGACTTCGAGACCAGCAGGTTTAGGGAAGTCTTTATGGGGTCACACTCTGACCCCACACACACACACACACACACACACGCTCACTGAAGTATAAAATAAGGACCGAGGCAGTTTCTCAGCGCGAGTCTCTCAGTCTGGAGGCTGCCCTTGCTAGCAAGAAGTTCTGTGTGTTTCTCTTCTCTGAGTCTTTACTGAAGAAGTGTTTTAGAACATTTTCCTTAACATTTATTTGGTCCTTCGTAGCCGGATCAGAAAATATCAGAACTGTTATCTGTGATTCTGTTCCAGGATCCAGCACTGATTCCTGACGCCGTGGGGAGCCAGCACCGAAGCCTGTGCACAGCCCTCTTGGACAAGGAGAGAGCCCCAGGACGTTAAATTCGGGTCTGGGCCGGTGTTTTTAATCTGGTCCATGGCGGTGGGATTCAGTCCGATGATCTGAATCACCAGTGAGACATCAGAGAGTGAGAAACACTATTTTGGTATATAAGACGGCCGCAAAAGTTTAAAGAAATGTGATAAATTAGGTTTAAGTTCGTCAAAAGGAACTGTGTTTTGACCAGTTTTAGAGGTAGCCGAAATTATCTCGTGACAAATTAGGTTTAAATTCGCCAAAAGGAACTGTGTTTTGACCAGTTTTAGAGGTAGCCGAAATTATCTCGTGACAAATTAGCTCGCAAATGTCTATGTGTGTGTATGTGTCTGGAAGTAAGTTGATTTTACAGCACAATACGCTGCTGAACCACTTCCATTTTTTGTTTTCTTTGCTGAGGCTCATGTGCTGGTGACAAAGGAGAACGGTTGAGTTTCATCTCATAAAACTGATACCACTTCACCGTTAGGGTGAAGTCGAAGGCCGTATCAGTAAACCACTCTGAAGTCAAGCGTGCCAGCGACGGCCCAGCAAAATCTTTGAAAATGGGTGATAAACAAGTAAAATTAACACCTGATGAGAAATGTTTAGAAAAACAGCAAGCCGGAGCAGGACTAATCCAAAAGAAAGAGAGAGGAATGCATAGTGGAAGAGCAAGAGGTAGAGGCTACACACACACACCAAACAGTGACTTTAACACTACATGCTGGAGGTGTGGAAAAGAGGGACATTGTGTACGTGACTGTAAGAAACAAAGAAGACAGTAACTCAGAATAGGATAGCAGCTCAGGTGAAGAGAGCAGTTCAGACTAGGAAGAACATAATAATCCCTCACCCAGTGAAAATTAGAGATCACAGTAGTTTGAAGTAGTTTAAAAAAGGGTTGGAAACAGACCCGACTGAATAGATATAAATACAGGAGGAATAAAGTAAAATAAACAAAAGGCTAAATTACAACTTAATTTTAATGAATTCAAACTAATAATAGCAAGGATAACAACCTATAAACTGGTATTAATAATGAAAGCAGATAATTCACACAAACAGAACTATGATAACTGTGATAACTGGAGTGTGCAGCGTTTCCGTGAGCAGTTTTTCTGCACCTTGACTTGTGTGTAGAGTGTTCATAGCATCAGCATTATGTTTTTGTTTATTTGTTTTGTTGGGTTGAAAAATAATTAAATAAACTTGTGATCATATTTATGGATCACCATGGCACATATCATCAGCCAAATGATTTATTTACACAGATGAAAAAGTGAGTGTGAATGTGTTTGATGTCACAGTGCTTCTGTGCGCTGTGTAAAAGTAATTGCCTTTGATTGTGAGAGCGGTGATTCTGCAGGTCACCAGCTATTTAAAAAAAAAAAAAAAAAAAGAGTGAAAAAGAGACAAAATTTACATTGTAGATGAAAAATAATCATAGGAAAAGGGTTTTGTGTTGATCAGCCAAGAACAACTACAATCTCATTTTCTGCTTTTAAGAAAGGACTGTTCACAAAAACAGAGAGAGAGAGAGATGAAGCAGTGATAATAATAATGAAAATGTCTTAGTTTGTCACTTTCAGGTGAAAAGCAGACCTGAATCAATTTTCCACATGCAGCGGTCGGAAGAAAGTCATAGTTTAACATCATTGGAAACATTCAGGCCAAGTTTCTGGCTAACTTATTTACAGCACCATGTGTCTCTCAAACTCACAAGCAAACTTTCACTCCTCCCTGAAGACAAGGAATGCAGCTCCAAAGAGCAATAACATGGCAGATAAAGAGACAGCAGCAAAGTCCTGAGCAAAGAGTCCCAACAAGCAGCAGCAGTGTGGACAAACAGCATCAGAGAAGAAAAGCAAACCCATCATCCTGCCTGATTGGATGAATGGCACTGTGTTTCCAACAAGCTGCAACTTCACTATGCATGTGAAGAAAACTTTTGAGGAGAACTGAGGAGACTGTTGGAGTTTGACATTTGCCACCTTTGGAGAAAATGGCAATAAGAGACAGTGGAACACAGGACAAAGCTGAAGGAGAACTGCCGGCTGTTGGACTGTTGAAGTGGGAGAGGACAACAGAGTGAGAGGACACAGAGTGAGTAAGTAGAACACAGAGGAGTGCTGGTGTTAAATATGGGAAATCAAAATTTGGGTTAGCAAACCTGGGGAAAACTGACTGCTTAAGTTGGAAAATTGTGAAGGAGTCTGAAACACTGCAAAAATAGAAACATATACAAAATCACACACACAAGCAGAACATGCATTAACCCTACTAACACTTCCAGACACAAGAGAGCTCATGACGATTAGACAACATCTTAAGCGTGTGAGCCTGTTTATCATCTTGTCCAAATCACTTAGTGTGATGCCAAAACCAGTGGACTCATAGCACATTAGTTAAGAAATGATCAAATAATAGTAGAGAAATGTGTAGGAAAGGCAACTTTAAGAACATGCTCTGCTGGAGATGCAGCTCCACAGACATGCATTAAACCTGCCTAATAACACAAACACACATGCAATGAAAATTAGCTTGTTATCTCTCATCAGTGTTAAAATAGTGGGAATTTAACAGACACTTGTTATCAAATACTGAATTTATCCAATGCAAAAAAATTGACTCTCTAGGTTGCAGGATAACAGTTTAACTTTTGTGGGAAAAAAGATTCTGGTTTGACCAACCAGTGATCAGACAATAAATTTAGTTGTTGATATAGTAAATTGGGAGAAGCTTCCTGCTTGATTGATGCAGCACAAGTAATTAGGGTTATGTTGTGTGTTGTGCAGCTGATGGTTGGTTTGGAGTGAATCTAGCTGATGATTTTTCTTTTGTTGTGAAGTTGAGCCTGCCAATTAGTGTGATGGTATGATGAACCATGCTAATGGTATGATTTACCCTCCTGAGATGAGGAGCTTGTGTCATGACTTAACAAGGCCTTTTTATTTTTATACTTTCACAGTGCACTGAAAGTTTTGTTTGATAATTTCTGTTATTTTTCATTTTTTTTTCAACAGGCACTGATTTTTGTTTGTCAATTTCTTTTCTTTAAGCAGACCTGCACGTCGGGAATTAAAAGTGCTATACGATCTGTCGAGAAAACCGTTACAAGTGAGTTTCTCCACATTAAAATGGGCTCTGGAGAAAGCCACTTATTTGGGACAATTAGAAAATGAGAGTCCCTCCCTAAAAAGGATTCAGCGAGGAAATCCGATCTAAAGTTCTTCTTTTTCTTTTGAAATGACGCCATTTTGCTGAAAGTGGAAACTAAATGCGACGATGGTTTCCACTATCAGCAAAGAAAGAATGAATGAATGAATGGAAATAAAAAAAAAAACAAACTGACTGACTGGTAAAAGCTGACAAGACTTGACCACGACTCAAGGTTAACCTCCACCTCGACAGGACAAAGGGTGGATGAATTTATGTTCCTGTTACAGGAGCAGAAAGATGACAGCCACATTCGAGGTTGCATGACGATTTAACCTTTTAATTAAATGCCATTTTCTGTGTCTGTGCATCTACCAGGGGTGTTATTCACTACCTTGTGTTGCTCACAGAGGAAACTGTGACAAAGTATGCTTACGCCTGCGCAGCGCTAACATTTGCATTTTCTTTTCTACAGCATTGCAGTTTTTCATGTGTTTGATCATGTGATTTATAAGAGGATTAGTTAATGTTTTTTTTTACTACAGGATTTTTGGATTTATATGTGAATGACACTCTTTCCACAGCTATGGGTGGCTAACTTTATGGTCTTTTTATGGCACCTCTGGAACCTGTTGACCTACGTCTGACCACTGTCTGACCACCGTCTGACCACAGTCAATGTGTTGCTAATGTTTGTTTTTCTGGGAATGCATGTAGAAGATTCAGCAGAAGTGGACAAGTGACATGAGAAAAACAAATAAGGGATGCAGTGTTTGTGGAGTGGTTGAAGATGGGCTATTGAGCTCATAGTGATTGATGAGTTGAGTGACTTTGCTTAAGAGAAGTCACTGATTACATTAATGTTGACTGAGTACATGGGATGATCCATGTCTGAGGCAAATTATGGTAATAATTGTAGTTTACTGATTTGAGAAAACCTGCACATGACACTTGTCTTGCTAGTGCTGAATGCTTATTACTCTTATGATATAATTGTTTATAAGTGTGAAGTTTGATTTCATTTCCAGGCCATGATGGTGTGTATGCGGGCTCCTGGCGGAGCCAGTTTTTAAGCAAATTTAATATGCAAAACACACTAACATTTTTTATTGCAGGATTATAGGTCCAGGGTGGAGCTGCTCCAGAGGAGGAGATACCCTGATGTTACCTGGGATATGATCTAGCTAATCTTTTTCTTTAAAGACAGGAATCTGATTTTGATGAGTTGACTCATGGGAGTGTCCATGTGTCAAAGGGAGGGGTCCAGGATTAATATGAAACAATGAATTAACATTAAATTTTGGAATTAACATTAAATTTTGTTTTATATGATTTTTGCAGTGATTTGTGTGATTAACCGTTTATTTACAGGTATTAAACCTATGCAAGTGATGCATCCATGTTCAGATGAGGCTTTGATGGCCTATAAGTGAAGTTCACTGAACACAAAGAATGTGGTTTGATGATTGTTGACATGCTCTCCAAATAGAAGTTTTTCCTCCTAGCAAGGAAATACAGGTGCAGCAGTAATCTCCTGAGAAATCTTCAGAGGCCTAGTGAAGAAGCGAGAACCATTCCAGGCACAGCTGACAGCCCAGGCAGTGGTTGAGGTCAAAGGTCAAGCTGGTTGGGGCCCATCATGAGATCAGACTTTGGAGCCACAGCAAGGACCATGAAACTGCGTTGGAATGAGAGCAGTGCCAAGGGGGATTTCCAGAGGCCAACAGAGGAGATTGTGGACAACAGACGGGCACCTGAAGGATGAGGGGAGCGTGCCAAGCTCCATCGACAGCGCAGAGGGAGTCTAAGGATGACATCATGATTCTGTGAAAGCACAGGAACCAGAAGCTATGGTGGTGATGACAGCAGTTTCCTATGAACATCACCTAATGCTGTGTCACTGTACTGTGCATACGATGGCACACTGAAGACTGCTGGGATCATAACAGCAGTAAGATAACTGGACCCAGCACCCTTTCCACAAAGGGGTTTTTCTGCAGAGGATGGACAGTAGAAGAGTCATAAGTATTCCTACCGCAGGATGAAGGCCTGAAGTGAGGTGATGGGGGTTGATAGAGACCAATTCAAGTGCTTCTGACCATTTCAACTGCCTGCAAAATAGCAGAGAGACCCTCCTGGATTTATCAGAGCCACTGCAAAAAGGTCGAGGTCCCAGGAAGCCCCAGCACCCCCAAGACAGCACAATAGAGAAATCTCACACTTGGTTGTTTCAGTGGTGAGGGGGGAGTGCTGATTGAGCCCCCGTAGGGTAAGCTCGCACTTCAACCTCCAGCCTCTGATCAACTCTAGGGCAACCAAGTGCGAGGCGTGACGGACCTGTGTGCGACCAGGACCCTCTTGGTTACCTTGACTACGACACTCACCCATACAGGACCCCAGCTGACGCAAACAACAGCTGAACCAGGAGAAAGACAGAAAAGATGGACACACGACAACTCTCACCTAAGAGACATGACGCAAGACCACATCCATCCGTGGATGAACAATGCCTGGTACCGTTATATCCACGACAGAACAAAGGCAGAACCGGCAAATACAGACTATGTCTGTCTGTTCCCATCTACCCAGCACGGCAACATACCCCACACTATATATGTTCCTGGACCAACTCCCAGGGAAGAACTACTCTATGATACTAGCAGAGAAAGGGGACTTTGTGTCCTCTTCAACAACACATGCTGCACTTACATACCAGATGATGTACACATTAAAAATGACTGACGCCCTGAATGCTTTGAGACAGATCCAGCAGGCCCAAAATCAGGACTATGTGAGTGATACAAGTGACTGGTTTTCTTGGCTATACACTGGCTCCTGGTTACAGGTGCTAAAAAGACTACTCATCGGAGTTGGAATATTTTTACTTTTATTTTGTGTCTTTGTAACGTGTATACTGCCATGTCTAAAACTCATGATTAACCTCATAATATTTTCTACTGTTGCTGCATACATAGTGTGACAAAGTGGCTAGGACAGAATTAATTTGCCATTTGTCACTTGCGTATATTGTTATTCTGTGTTCTGTTATTTTACAGTCAGCCATAATGCTTTAATTTAGACATTGCTGGTGTAACTTCTCTTAACACACAATATCCCGGGTTTTGTTTGTGGTAGCAGTAGTTACATTCTTTACATCCATGCATGTGTTTTAAAGCAAACACTACTAACCATCAGATCATCTGAATTCTCTTCTGTTTACAGGCACATGTCTAGTAAATTATGTTTCTTTATGTTGCTTTGGTTATACTTACCATGGTGCCCATGTTGTGCATTCAGGTCCTATATGTGAGACAGGTGTATGGGAAGGGCTGCCCACTACTTCCTGTTTATATAGGGTCATGAGGTCAATGATTGCATCACTGGGTGTAACCAAATGGAGGGTTTTTCATTTTGTATAGTATTGTTTGTTTTCTTTAAAGTAGCCTTTTGAGTTATATTGTATGCAGTGTTTTACTTTACAAACTATTTAGTTGAGTAAATGAGTTTGTCAGTTTCATGCATGACTTTATTCCTGTTCTTTGTTTAGAATTGTATTATTTGGTTTGACCTATTTTGTTGGTAGGGACTAACGAGGTCAGGTGTGGGCAAAGTCTTGTATAAAGCCAGTGGGATTTTTGCATGCCTGATTGATTGTTTTATGGTAAAAGGGAGATGTTAGCAATAAAGTATGCTTAAAAAGAACTTCAATTGTCTGCTAATGCTATTTACTTATCACCTTCCTTGCTGCTTAAGTTATGCTACATCACAATAGCCATGACAAGTGATAATGATAATGACCCCGACCTGTTGGAACATGAAGACTTTGTGTGATTAATGGCGATGTGACAGAAAATGTACAACAAGATGTTACATACTGATATCTCATTTAAAGTTTTTACTGACAACAGGAGGGAATGTCAATGGAAAATTGTACCTAGTAGTCAGTATAATCTTTTAATGATATAAGTTTGCATATGGTAGAATGCTGCATGTAATTATTTGTGTGTAGAAGTATATAGTTGGTGGCATATTGAAAGATTGTCTCATCCTAGGAGGTCTGTAGCATTCTAGGGTGTTCACCCCCACATCCTAGGAGCATGAGAGAGGTCGTACCTTGTCTTATTGTTTTACGGTAGGATTAACGTAGCTATATTTGTTTTAGACTAAGTGCCTTTTGGTTTGATGAACTGCTGGACTTCGAGACCAGCAGGTTTAGGGAAGTCTTTATGGGGTCACACTCTGACCCCCCCCCCCCCCCCCACACACACACACACACACACACACACACACACACATACGCTCACTGAAGTATAAAATAAGGACCGGGGCAGTTTCTCAGCGCGAGTCTCTCTGCCTGGAGGCTGCCCTTGCTAGCAAGAAGTTCTGTGTGTTTCTCTTCTCTGAGTCTTTACTGAAGAAGTGTTTTAGAACATTTTCCTTAACAAAGATACGGTGGTCGTGTTCGCTAAAGATGGTTCATCCCAAAGTGAGGCTTAAAAGACAATATAGAGCCAAGCACATGTGCAATCTTGGTCCAAGAGCTTATCCAGGATGTGCACATTGTGGACTGCATATTTAGTGCTACACTGTTCTTTTCGTGTACAACAGGTTTTATTCACTAATTATAAACTAGAGTTGGATGTCTTGAGACCACTTTTACGTGGTCTTGTCTTGGTCTCGCTGTCTCGGTCTTGCTGTCTCAGATCGACATAGTGGTCGGGAGATCTGGAGTCAACACCCGTAAACAAAGCAGCATCTGGCTGCAGTTTAAAGACTTTTTTGTCTCGGTCTTGGTCTCATCTTTGTCTTCGTCTTGACTCGGTCTGTCTTGGTCTTGTCTTGGTCTCGATACCCTCTGGTCTTGGTATTGTCTTGGTCTTGGTTTAGGTGGTCTTGACTACAAGTCTATTATAAATATCTGATAAGAAGGAAAAATTAACAGCCATTTCAATTAAAGCTGCAAGCTGTGTCTCAATTAAATAAATAAAACAAATAAAAAAATTTATATATACTATGAAAATATAGTTCAGCCTCAGTTGTGTGATCACACATGATGTCTGCATAGATGCCTGCATAGAGGGAAAAACCAAGGCTTCTTCCCATTACAATTGCTTAAAAAAAAGTTTATTTAAAAGTTAGTTAACGATTGTCCTTCAATCTCACTCGACTTCTTTTGCTTTAGCTAGATATTAAATAACCACAACCACAACTTTCTGACGCTTTTACCCCAAGTGTAGTGGTCTGTATCATGCATAAATCATGTTTTCATTTTTTTGCTTCTTATCTCTTAGTGTGCTATAATCATTGATGATTTAGTTAGTGTTGTGATATTTTGATATCATGGTAGCATTTACAGGATATTGTTTTATAGTGATATGATACAGGAAAACTGTTACTCAATAAGGCCCATTTACTAGTTGTTTTTCTCTTTCTCTCTGACCCAAGAATTGATGTGTAAGAATCACAGGCTGGTACCCAAAGGTCGAAAATACCACAGAGACGAGACCACTTCCTTACTCCCATCCTCCCTTCCTTATCTTTTAGAAAAGAGCTTGTTAAAGGCCAGGTGGTTTGTTTCAGAATTCACTAATGAAAGAACTCTGTATTCTATGTCTAGGAGTGTATTTTGCTGGGATGATCATAAATTGTAGCTGAACTGATAAACTACACAAAGGATACTTCTCTGCTCACAAGGCAGGAAGACGTTTCCTTATTTGGTCTGTACCGGTTTGAACTGAGAATCTGCTGACACACGAACCTTTTTCCTCTGTATAAGCTGTTGTATACTTAATAAACCTTTGAGTTGGTTTGGGATGACAACCTAGAACAGTCTCCGTGTCTTCTTGTTCTTCCAAACTACTCCCGGTACTCCGGCCGGTACCGTGATTGCCCGTTGATCATGCATGAGAAAATTTTAATTTTGTTATATGTTAAAGGATGAACTCTGCTTATTGGTGCCCATGCCTTAGGAGGAAAAGCTCTATCTACGGACAGAGATTTCCTTCAGTTAGATATTGCAAAACTTGAGCTGGTGCAGTGTTCCATTACCAGGAGGAAAATCATACCTCATTCACTCCACCACCACACAAGGAAGTTATTTCCCTCATCGACATTATCCAGTTAAACACCAGGCTCTACTTCCTCTATGTAAGGTGTGTCAGTAGGATTAAGCATCTCCTAACACTCTCCCCTGAAGTCACTACAGACCATCTTCCATTAACCCTCTCAAGGCAGGCATTGCCGATTTGCAACAGTTAAAAACTAACAACCTGATTACCCCACATACATATTTTATGAGTTTTTTTTACTTAGAAGTACCACTGCAGGACTTGGTTGTGCATTAGCAACAAAAAGTTTAATTTTAGCCTAAGAGGGTTAATCAGTCTGTGTTTTTCAGGATCAGGTTACACATTCATATCGTCAGGTTTTACTACACATCACATCGCTTTCAGTTTCTCTCATCCAAATAGCTTATGAAACAAAACACACATTTGAAAACATGTGAAATGTTGCACCTTGGATATGCTCAGAGCATCACGTGTAAGTTTGTGGTGTCAAAAATATACTTTAACACTGGTGTGGTATGGGTTAGGGGAGAGTGACTTCTTCTAGACTTCCGCATACAGCAAGAATCAGCTGGTTAGTTACCTACCATTGAGGCGAGGCTCTAAATCGAACTATTTTTAGATGTTCAAAGTGATGCGAAATACTAAAAATGTATTCACTTTATGTGCATATCAGGATAATGTGCTCACAAAAGATCTACACTGTTCAAGATTAGGGCTGTCAGGGTATGAACAGTCAACCACACACATGAAGTAGGAACATAATAAATCCAGGCCTCTATGTCGCTTGCAAAACTGCCACGATACCAAATTTTCTCACTCATAGATGTTCAGATGAAGTCACATGAAAAGCAGAAACTGAATTTGTATTTTTAGATTTCTTTTTGCTTTTAGATTTGATTAAGACCAACTTTTTACCCAAAAAAATATTTTCACACCAGCAAATAACAAACTGATAGAACCTTAAATTGAAGGTTTTTGTTTTACTATTTCTTATCTTCATATTCATAATCACAGGGATTTTATCTTGTGGCTCAGAAACTAATAAACTATCCAATGTGTTTACTGTAAGTGTCAGTATTGTTTACTTAAAAATAAGTGTTTAATTCACATTAAAGAACAACACCACAGTGTAGTTTGGCATCAAACAGACAGTGCTGTCACTATTGTAGCTCCTCCTACATAACCAACCGTTCCTCTAAATAAAACTCTTACCCTTGAGGAACTCTCTTATGATTTCTGCATTTTGATTTCATCTCCTCCTCTGAAACTTTCAAGAGAAGTAATACTGAACTCCTGTGTTGTTTACATTTTCCATGTGAGTGACAGAATGGACTGGATAATTAGTGCCCCGCTATTCTTGTCAGGTAAGACAAGCGTGCACATTCTGTGTTTGTCTTTTATTCATTAATAATAAATGTCTGTAAACATATGTAAGTAAGTTTTTCTACTAAATACACACAGCACAGTGACAAAGTGTCTTTAAAAAATATATTTTTTGTGGAATTAAAAACAAGTAGACACTACAGATTAGCAAGGGAAAGCAAATCATTTATAAATACCTTTGTAATGGCAATTTCCTTATTTGCATTTTTCTCCTCTATCTCTGCAATCAACTCAGTTAACTTCTGACTGTATAAATAGTTTAATTACTAAAATGTTTATGAGTTTATTTAATGAATAGTCAAACATAATGAAAGTAAATTCTTACTTACAACCCAAAACCAACTGTAGAACTGGACATAAAATCCAATATACTTATCACTTCTTGTGTATACAGTGGGGCAAAAAAGTATTTAGTCAGCCACCGATTGTGCAAGTTCCCCCACTTAAAATGATGACAGAGGTCAGTAATTTGCACCAGAGGTACACTTTAACTGTGAGAGACAGAATGTGAAAAGAAAATCCATGAATCCACATGGTAGGATTTGTAAAGAATTTATTGGTAAATCAGGGTGGAAAATAAGTATTTGGTCAATAACAAAAATACAACTCAATACTTTGTAACATAACCTTTGTTGGCAATAACAGAGGTCAAACGTTTACTATAGGTCTTTACCAGGTTTGCACACACAGTAGCTGGTATTTTGGCCCATTCCTCCATGCAGATCTTCTCGAGAGCAGTGATGTTTTGGGGCTGTCGCCGAGCAACACGGACTTTCAACTCCCGCCACAGATTTTCTATGGGGTTGAGGTCTGGAGACTGGCTAGGCCACTCCAGGACTTTCAAATGCTTCTTACGGAGCCACTCCTTTGTTGCCCGGGCGGTGTGTTTTGGATCATTGTCATGTTGGAAGACCCAGCCTCGTTTCATCTTCAAAGTTCTCACTGATGGAAGGAGGTTTTGGCTCAAAATCTCACGATGCATGGCCCCATTCATTCTGTCCTTAACACGGATCAGTCGTCCTGTCCCCTTGGCAGAAAAACAGCCCCATAGCATGATGTTTCCACCCCCATGCTTCACAGTAGGTATGGTGTTCTTGGGATGCAACTCAGTATTCTTCTTCCTCCAAACACGACGAGTTGAGTTTATACCAAAAAGTTCTACTTTGGTTTCATCTGACCACATGACATTCTCCCAATCCTCTGCTGTATCATCCATGTGCTCTCTGGCAAACTTCAGACGGACCTGGACATGCACTGGCTTCAGCAGCGGAACACGTCTGGCACTGCGGGATTTGATTCCCTGCCGTTGTAGTGTGTTACTGATGGTGACCTTTGTTACTTTGGTCCCAGCTCTCTGCAGGTCATTCACCAGGTCCCCCCGTGTGGTTCTGGGATCTTTGCTCACCGTTCTCATGATCATTTTGACCCCACGGGATGAGATCTTGCGTGGAGCCCCAGATCGAGGGAGATTATCAGTGGTCTTGTATGTCTTCCATTTTCTGATGATTGCTCCCACAGTTGATTTTTTCACACCAAGCTGCTTGCCTATTGTAGATTCACTCTTCCCAGTCTGGTGCAGGTCTACAATACTTTTCCTGGTGTCCTTCGAAAGCTCTTTGGTCCTGGCAATGGCGGAGTTTGGAGTCTGACTGTTTGAGGCTGTGGACAGGTGTCTTTTATACAGATGATGAGTTCAAACAGGTGCCATTCATACAGGTAACGAGTGGGGGACAGAAAAGCTTCTTACAGAAGACGTTACAGGTCTGTGAGAGCCAGAGATTTTCCTTGTTTGAGGTGACCAAATACTTATTTTCCACCCTGATTTACGAATAAATTCTTTACAAATCCTACCATGTGAATTCATGGATTTTCTTTTCACATTCTGTCTCTCACAGTTAAAGTGTACCTCTGGTGCAAATTACTGACCTCTGTCATCATTTTAAGTGGGGGAACTTGCACAATCGGTGGCTGACTAAATACTTTTTTGCCCCACTGTATATCCATTTTCCATGACCATGTCCCTCAGTGGCAAAGCTCAGCGAGCCCCAGATACAGATTCAGCTGTGTAGTCACACACACTCGCACACACACCCAAGCCATTCACTTACTCGCTCACACATATCCACCCATTAACAACACAAGCAGTGAACCAGATGCGAGCTCGTGATCTGTTTTGGGAAGGACTTAGTCCTAACACATGCATTCGGAGAGCTGTATAGATCCAATCTATGAAGAATGTACCAAAAATCCAAATTTGTATAGAGCGGCTAATAAAAATTTCGAGTTTACCCGGTCAAAGACTTTCTCTGTAGCTAAAAAGACAACTGCAGTTTCTAATTTATTGATGGAGCAATAATCTATTATATTTATATTATATTTATTAGTCTGTGTGTTTTTTTTAGTGGTTGAGTGTTTACCCTGTTTCATCAGGATGTATTATGAATCAAGTGATTTTATTCTAATCTTCTGACAAGGACTTTGCAGAGTATTTTAAGATCCACATTTATGACTGAAATTGGGCGGTATGTTTGGAGATCACTCTGAATCTGAGTTACCCTTTACCAAAAAAAAGTAGGTGCTATCATAGGCCAAAGTTCTTTGTAACACTCAGCTGGAAAACCATCAGGATTTGTGGCTGTATCAGAGAGACTGGCACTGGTGCATGATCTGATGGTGATATAATGAAGCTGCAAACTAAAAACTAGTCCAAGCAAGAGTGTGAGTACTGGAGTAGTGTACTGGTTATAAGAAGGTGTAATCCCTGAGAGTGGGGTGATGTTAATGCCAAGCATTGCAAAGACCAAAATCACTCATGTATTGTTTAAGAATGTCTGTGGACTGCCCATTCCTTTGACTCACTCCTGTACTGAGCCTTTAATTGCTAGAAACATTTGATTCCTAGATACTGGCAATACATAAATACTGAGCCTGGATCTAAGTGGATCTAAGTTTTACAAATCTACCTTCTGGATCTGTAATAACAGTTGCTAACAGTAAGTTTATTCTTCTGCTTATTAGTATGGCTACACCTCTGGTTTTTGAGTTGTAACAAAATGAAAATGTGTGAGGAAAATGTGGATAAGTGTGTGCACAGATGTTTCAGACCAATGAGTCCACAATGTAGAAAGACAATGTTTGCCATTTAATGGGTTAAAAAGTTTAAGCCTTTTACTTCAAACCAACTTCCCATACATGCCATGCGACAAATCTCACTGTGGTCATGTATAACCTATCCTAGTACTAACTAGGATCAGTACAGCTATTGTGTGGTGTTTTAGTCATGATAAAGCTGCCCTTTGACATACAGCTTATTGACCACGATGACAGCCTGGGAGCCTCCTTGAATGAGCCTTTTTTGGACAGAGAACAGGAACTTGCATCACTCCAGCATTTCCTTTGGAAACTGCAAACATTCAAGTCTGTTCCTCTCAGCTCCTGGCTGCGGCTTTTTACCAGTGTTTAAATTTGTCCACAAAAGATCGGGATCTACATCCATCTGCTCATTTACCTTCAAAACAATGAACACGGTGTATCCTGATGTTTTTAACTACATCCACCCAGAGTTTCAGATAAGTCTGGATATCATGACTCACCGTTGTTTCTGGATCCTCTTCTGCCATCTCTGGTATTCCTGAAAACACCAAGCTATCCATCATGCTGTGAGCCTGGAGCTCAATAATAGTGTCTTTGATATTTCAGTTTTCTCGGGTCATTCCTTCTCGATGGATTTCACCAACTCTCTGAGGATGGTGTTTACAGCAGCAAGTGTTTGCAGCCAGCAGCTGCTGTCTGAATTCCACTGACTCATGCAGCACTTGAAAGTCTTTTTGAAGGATTGCCAAAAGGGCCAGGCGTAAGTCACAGCTGCAGAGTTTTGTGCTTATTGACTTCAAAATGCCCCCCATGTCACCGGTCTGTGGAGAGGCCGGCTGCAGGGAATCTTCAGAGTGAATTCTCTTCATGGATGATGCCGGTTTGCTGCTTGAGCAAATCAGTGTGTTTGGGTTCCTAATAACAATGGACTGAAACACTCATAAATGATGTAATTTGCAGTCTTCCAGAGTGCTGAAGTTGATTAAAATATAGCTATAATTCTCATTTTTTATGACTTTTAAAACTTTCTAGGTGTAAACTGGCAGAGAAAATTAGTGGGACGTTTGCAATTAGCAATTTAGCTCAGCTGCACACGCTCAGTGCTGCTGAGATTCTTGTTGGGACTTGCATGACTACAGCATAGCCCTTTGACTTTGTTACGTATGGATGTTGTGGTATGAAATTTTCACTGTATGGTAATCAAATCAAAAAACATTTAAGCTTCCGCAATGAAACCTAATAACTTCCAAGCAAGTAACTGCTTTGAGCACAATATTCTGAGCTTTTTAGTCACTAGTGCTAATGAAAGGGTTAAAAAAAAACAACCCGCAGCCTACTTTTCTCAATGTGATTTGTAATAAGAGGCGCTATAACCACATTTTCATTCTTATGAAGGCTTTAAATAAAACTTCTGATATTCTTCTTTCTTCTTAAATTTTCAGTGTTTAGTGCCACACTTTGTTTCAATATTGAGCCCGTGGCTTGGAGAGCCCTGAGGAGCTCTGCTGCTGGTTTTGGTTACCAGGTGGTTCAAAGACAATCAGAGTAAGTGAACATTGGTTTCCATCTGTGTGTTTAAGATTATTTCTATTTATGTATTGATTTTGAACTACCATCTCTGTTATGCACCAGAGCAAAAAATAAACATATAAAACACTTGTAGTTTTGTAGTTTAACTTACATCATTGACTGAATTTATTTCCTCAGTCTGCTGGTCAGTGCTGCATTTGAACAGTATTCACAAAATGAAAGAGGGAGAATATATAGGTGCACCACATCTTCCCAAACCTGCCAAGATATCCAATTTGAAGGTAGGTAACTGGTAACAGTAAATATTTTGCTGTCAAAGAAATTTTGCACAAATCCAGGCACAGGAACTCGTTAAATCGGTTCATAGAGTACATATATCTAGGTATCTTAGTAGGTAACATTCACTCTTCAAAAACAATATTGATTTACCAGTTAATAAAATTAAATAAGCAAAGAAAAAAAATCATTAAGGTTTTTCTTTTCTATTGTTTTCAACATTTTAAAATGACATAATAGTGAAATTTTATTCTGTTTTTCTTTCAATTTGTTACCTTCACCCTTGTGCTCTTACTTTTACAGTGTATTTTATGTTTTGTTTAAAAAAAACAATAAAAATGTAATGTTTTCACTTCAGCACCAGGTTTCGCAGTCAACATGTCGCTTGGTTTGACAATGAAAAGCGATCAAAGAGGACAAAACACTGTGGTGAGTTACTGAACTGCAGACATTACCAGTGCTTTGTTACATTCTCTAAGGATCAAAATCTTCTCTTCTCTGTGTGTCAGATGTTTTGTTATAATCTCAAAATGCATGAAGGTCAAGTTATAATGTACTTAATAAGTTGTAAAGGCTCTAAAGTGCTGTAAAATTAACTAATGAAAAAATTAAAATCATGTTTTAAAATGCTCAAATTTGTCCCTTAACGTAGAAATTATTAATCATATCAAGGTAAAAAATTTGCACAACTTCTTAAAAAGGCTAAAGTTGGTTTTTTTTGTTTTTTTTAATCACCATTTCTGAACAGTCATATAAGAATTAATTTTTTGTCAAATTGGTTGATCTCAAACAATAAACCATTGTTTAATCACATCTTGGCTTTGTCTCCTCTCAGGTGTGTGGTCCAACCATTGCAAAGGACTGCAAAAGCATCACCATGTACAACGGGGTGTGCTTTCAGTTGGACCGTTATAATAGGCTTGGACCACCCGTACCTTCTTCTATTCAAGGTAACAGCAAAAGGAGTTTGGCAAAGAGACACTCTTTAACACATACTCTCTTATACATGTCAGCATAAATTAAGGCTGATCAGAAAAAGCAGTGGAGCAAATAAAAAAATACTTTTTTGGAAGATGAGATTGCTGCAAAGGTAGAAGGGACACCAGGCTACATGTATGACTTGTATGATTTGGTGTAAAAAAGAGATGACAGTCAAGGCCAAATCTGAAGCCACATCCCTAAAAAACTTGCAAGAGAAAAACCCAAATCAAGTTTAGATATTGCTTAGAAATCATTTCCTTCTCTTTTTTTAAAATTATATTTTTATTGAAAAGGGATTGTTACAGTAAAGTGAATTAATATTATTTAGTCAAAAGGAAAAAAAAAAGACTTTTTCTTAGTCCTTTTGTTTTACATTCACATAACAAAAAGTGAACTCGGTGGCTTGACAGTGTATACATAATGCAACATATTTAACTTATTTACTTAAAGTACATTTAATACATATTATGAAGTAGAGGGTTGACCTGGCATTATACAATACATGGGAGGTACACCAATTCAGGGCTGATGTTACCTAAATTCAGGGTGGATGGGGGACACAAAGCTAACCCATTTATTCCATATTTTGTAGAATTTATCTTTTTGAATTTTTAAGGAGAATGTCAATTTTTCCATGTTAAATATTTCAAAAACCACATTAAACCAATCCTCAATGTTGGCGGAGTTGGATTTAGCCAATTTTTGGTTATTGATTTTTTTGCTGGCCACTAATAGCGCTTGTAAGAGCTTTGTGTCCCCTCCCCAGACCCATGTACAAATTTACAAAATTACAAATTTTATCTTAAAGACCTCGCACAGAGTTTAATGAATTGCCTTGATGTGCCTTTTCTGATCCACATCTTCTCCAGCATTTTGCTTTCATTTTCATTGGTCTCTGCAAGATAGTGAACTTGTTGAGTACCAATGAAAATTACAAATCCTCTCCCAGTTCTCGTTTGTTATACCCATCCCTGATTCCAATTCCCATTTGGTCTTAATGTTTTGAGTAGTATCCTTTTTTGCCCGAAGAAGCACATTATATAGTTTGGAGATTGCCTTTCTCAGAGAAACAACATCTGTTAATTTAACTATCTTAAAAATTCCTGACTCAACCGAGTTTGGGTTTGGGATATTGCAATATTGGTTTATTGGTTTACAGGGTGACCGTGGCTCAGGGGGTTGGGAATCGCATCTGTAACCTGAAGGTCGCCGGTTCGATCCCTGGGCTCTCTGTCCTGGTCGTTGTGTCCTTGGGCAAGACACTTTACCCTACTTGCCTACTGGTGTTGGACAGAGGGGCTGATGGTATGATATGGCAGCCTCGCTTCTGTCAGTCTGCCCCAGGGCAGCTGTGGCTACAACTGTAGCTGCCTCCACCAGTGTATGAATGTGAGAATGAATGAATAGTGGTATTGTAAAGCGCTTTGGGTGCCTTGAAAAGCACTATATAAATCCAATCCATTATTATTATTAAAATAATCCCGCATTTGAAGAAACCTGAAGAAATCTACTTGTCTTTGGCCATTTCTTATTTGTAAAGATTGAAAACTCCGTAGTGTCCCTTTATGTGTGGAGGAATGGAATGTTGTTAGCCCACTCTCTATCCAATACTGAAATCTTTTATCACTTTCATTTGGTTTAAAATCTGTATCGTATGCACACCATCTAAATTCTTTTATTATTCGTTCACTAGAAATCATTTCCACATCACAAATTAGGTTTTGTAAATAATTATTTTCCTTCTTGAATGCATACTTCAGATAGTCTATTTAGAGTTAAAGTTGGATCTTTTACATCAACTTTATTAAGAATTTACATTAAAGAGAAGCTTGTCTAAATGAGAAATTTATGGTAACCCCCACCCACAACGTCCCAAATCTTGCACTGCATTTAAGCACTTCAAGCAACTTCTCCTTTTAATGTGTGCCTTCCTCTTCTTTGTTATTTATTTTTGTTGTCTTAGTATTTATATTCCCTGCACAGTTGGTGTGAGCAGCCATAGTTTCATTGTACATGTACAATGTGCAACAAAGGGTTATTCTTTTCTATTCGATTCTATTGTTTATATAATATGAGTGTGAGGAAAATGTTAAAATTAACCCTTTAAAATGTATTTCATTCTGAAATTAATCTCTTTGATAGGGTGCCCACTGCAAACAGACATTGCCTTTCTGTTGGATGGTTCAGGCAGCGTGTCTCAGCCTGATTTTCAAACAATGAAGAGATTTGTCAAAGAGATAATTCAATCATTTCTCTCAAGTGAAACACAGGTAAGCAGCTGTTGTCGCTCTGTCAGTAAAATCATGGCACAGATATAAAATAGTTCCATTGTTATTTCTATTAAGTCCCATAAAAATAATGTTTTACATGTTTTAATTTCTGCCTTTTCAGTTTTCTGTTTCCCAGTTCTCCACTTATCCAGAGGTTCACTTTAACTTTAAGAAATTTTCCTCATCTGGATCAGTGGAGACTGACATCAATGGAATCAGACAGCAGGGGGGATCTACTTACACAGCTAAGGCCATCACACATGTTGTGTAAGTAATACAATGATATTACTTAAGCACTGCAGTTACCTCATTGTTTGGACTTCCTGTCCAGATGACTTTTTTTCTTTGAATCTGACCACACTAATTTGACTGTGACTGCAGGAAGCCTTTTAAATGGGACACTGTACTCAGACTTGGGTTTTAAAGCATCTTCACCAGAGTCATGGCACCCAAAAAGGCTAAATTCAAATGTTTGCAGATTTAAATTTGAAAAAACAAAACAAACAAACAAACAAACTTGTATTACATTGATTTGTACAAAAGTAAAAAAAAAAAAGCAAAACAGAATGATGTATGCTTAAATAACAACCATGCAATTTACCTGATAGTATATAATTTACAAGATCAACTGTAAAACAAAACAATCTTTAGAAATTAGATTTTTTTTTTTTTTTTTTGACAGGAACAACGTTTTCACACCACAAAGAGGTTCCAGACCAAATGGGAAGAAGGTCTTGATAGTAATTACTGATGGACAATCTACTGACCGGTATGATCTACGAGATGCAACAAAGCGAGCAGAGAGTAAAAACATTGTTCGATTTGCTATTGGGGTAAGTACTTTCATTACTAAACTTGCAGAATGTTGCATTTTATACTAGTACTTGGTTTTGTTCACTTGTCACACTACACCCCCATTATAATGCACTATAGGGAGACAGGTCCTGAGCAACTCATTCACTACACCTTCAGAAGCTGCTTGGCCATAGAGACCCAGTCTATGAAGCTCACAATCTTTGTGCTGCATTAATGCCACAGGAGGTTAAAAGTGTTTTCAACTTTTACACTGAGTTGGCATGGCTCTAAAGCAGGGGTCCCCAATCCCAGTCCACGAGGGCCGGTGTCCCTGCAGGTTTTAGAGCTCACCCTGGGTCAACACACCTGAATCACATGATTAGTTCATTACTAGGCCTCTGGAGAACTGAAGACATGTTGAGAAGGTAATTTATCCATTTAAATCAGCTGTGATGGATCAAGGACACATCTAAAACCTGCAGGGACACCGGCCCTCGTGGACTGGGATTGGGGACCCCTGCTCTAAAGGCTTCCACTTTGAAATAATACCATTTATAGTCAATCGTGGAATATACAGGAGGGATTAAATTTCACAAACTGACTTGTTGCAGCAGTGAGATCATATTACAGTATCACACTCATATTAGCTAAGGTCTTTAAAATGACTAATTCTTTCTCAAATATTTGTTAAGGCTAAGTAATGGCTTAGTGATGTGTGTAAATTTTACTGTAAATCAGGTGAAGTATAAGGACTGTATTTTACTAAAGTGAGCAAATAATCTTGCTTAATATGAGGACTCAAACATATCTGTAAAATCATAGGTGGGCAGCGCTTTTAGGCTCCCTGATGCAAGAAAAGAACTGCGCACCATTGCATCCACTCCCTCATATGTGTTTGAAGTGGAGAACTTCGACGCACTTGAAGTAATAAGACAGAATCTGCAGGACAAAATTTTCTCCATCGAAGGTATGAACATGAATTTATTGTTTCAACTTAAAATTCCTGTAAATGTTTCAAAAATTCAAATAATTACATTATGTTAAATATTATTTTACTGCCTACCTATTCATAAGAGTTTTTTCACATCAGATGTCATTCCTAACATGATGATAATCTGTGTGTTTTACTGGAATTGAAGCAGTGAACTTTCATTTGTTGTGTAAACTGCTACACTATGAAGCAACTAAAATCACCACATTGTATCAACTTTATTATATTGTATTCATTAGAGTCACATTTTAAATTGAACATCCTGTAACTTTACATTAGAGAAATGAACAACAAATGCGGTTATAATAAACAGTAAAAATCATTTGAAATTATTTGTTATATTAATGAATGTAATAATAATGCTAAATTTGATGCTAAGCATGCTATTACTATAACGTTTTGAAAGGAAGAATCCATTTTCAGATACTTTTATAATAAACAAATTATTTGAAAATTGTACTTAGCATAATGAAGCATAGTGAGAGAATGAACCTGTATGAATGTATATGTTGTATTTTGTCTCTCTTTTACCTTCTCATTTATTTTTCTGACACAGGATCTCAAAGCAGTGGAGAGTCACTGGAAATGGAAATGTCTCAAGAGGGATTCAGTGCAGTTATTGTGCCTGAGGTAATTAAAACTACCTGAAACTCACCAGACAGCCGAGTCATAGAAAGAAAGATTCACATGTGCCTTTGTGGCAGTTTTTAAGTTCTAATGGCAAATACAGGTTAAACACATTCCAGATTTTAAATGTAAAATAAATTGTGTATAAAATGTATTTCCTGTCTGCACTGTAGGGAATTCAGATGTCTATTGTTGGTGCAAACCAGTGGAAGGGAGGCTACGTGCAATACACAACAGGAGGCCAGAAGGTGAAAACATATGAAGATGTGTCTTTGGAGCCTGACAGTTATCTTGGTAAGAATATTACAGCTTTAACAATCTAACTCATACACATGTGATCATGTATATACACAGCTCTGCTCCAGTTCTTTCACCCAGAAACACTAATGAGTTTGCAAAACGGACACAATTTTGTCATGAAACTGCTGTGTCAGGCAGGAGAAAGGACCCAAATGCAGAACTCAAAACACAGGGATGAACTGAAGGAGGCTGCTTTATTGCAGTGGCAAAACTTATACAAAAAACACTTATAAAACCAAACCAAAACCCAGAAACTGGCAACTAAAAACAAAACACTGGGAAACTCAGGATTGCAATCTCTGGGAGCACAACAGGAGAAACCCACAAGCATGAGGGGACGATGCAACGCTGACTGAGAGAAACACAGGGCTACAATACATGGAGGGATAACAAGGGAATAGGACACAGGAGGACACACACCTGGGAGTAATCAAACACAACAAGACAAGGGGAAGCCAAACTAGACACACTACCATGAGACACAGATTTACAAAGTAAAGCAGGAAACATAACACATAAACGCAGGCTTAACAAAGGGATAGAGCTGACAGGGGAGACAAAGCAACCATGGAACACAGAGACAAAAACCAGAATACTAAGAGCGCTAACACCGAAACCAAAAGACTAGAAATGATAAATACTGACAGAATCAAAGTTCAATAATAATGCAAAACACTGGGTCACTGACCCAGGACCATGACAAATTTAAATGGAGGCATCTTAATCTTTCTTCCCCCTTTGAATACCTAAATTCTAGGTTACTCTATGGCAGTTGCTAAAACCCAACGTGGCTCTCTGACAGTTGTTGGTGCTCCAAGATATAAACACAGAGGAGCTGTGTTTGCTGTTAACAGAGAAAACTTGAAAAACCAAAAGATTGAGTCCTTTTCGACACAGGTATGTTTTTGCAGGAAGACAAACCTGAATCATATTGTAAAATAATTTTCTCGAAAATAAAAGCTGTTTCAGTTACACAGTTTTTCTAATTAATAATTTTATTGCTTTAACATTATCAGACTGGTGCATATTTCGGGGCAGAGGTGTGTACCATGGACATAAATAATGATGACATCACTGATCTAATCTTCATATCTGCCCCAATGTACATGGAGCCTGATAGAGAGGGAAGAGTTTATGTTTGCAGATTAACTGGTCCGGTAAATATATTTAGAATATTTATAATATTTTATGTCCTACAGTTAAATTAATCAGTTTATTTGCCAACTTTCTTAATGTTCATAAAATATTCACTCTCTTCCTTTTAGTTTGTGGAGTGTAATTTTGATGATCCATTAGTACTAAGAGGACGTGCAGCTGTCAAAGGAAGGTTCGGCTCTTCTCTTGCTGTGCTGCCTGATCTAAACTCAGATGGATTCAGGGATTTGGCAGTTGGAGCACCTTTGGAGAATAATGGTGAAGGCAGCATCTACATATTTAATGGCGAAGGAGGAGGAAGAATCAGTCCTACTTACTCACAGGTACATGACATCAAAGAACTCACAATGATGACTAAAATCATCTACCACGTAATTCCAATATCTATACAATCTACAGTTGGAATATATAATCTGATTAAAATATTATGTATATATATGTACACAGAGAATAACTGGCTCTGAGGTCCAGTCAGGACTGAAGTTCTTTGGCCTCACAATCAGTCAGTCATCTTTTGATCATAGTGGTGATAGACTGCCTGACTTAGCGGTGGGTTCAAAGGGTAGAGTTGTCTTACTGAGGTAAGTCAAAGATAGTGTAATCATACATTACTGTCGTTTATGATAATTCTATCATTTTTGTTGATGGTGAACCTTAATGAATTCACTAATGTATAAAAGTTTACATCAGTTTGAAATATAGAACAGGGTAAAGCATATTTATTTTTCAAAGGTCAAATTATATTAATGAAAGTTTATAATTTTCAAAACGTAACTAATGAATGGATTTCCTTTTTCTAGTTATCTTAACACTTGATTGAAAATGCTCTACTGGTTAAAGAAGCAATAAATGTGGTTGCTTAAGCATCTAGAATTATCGTCTGTGTTCAGTCTTGTTGTAACAAATGATTTCCATTCAGAAATTGAAATGCATGCATTACCCCAAAACAGAGGATTTAATAAAATAGTGTGTAGTAAAGTCATGTTAACAATATGAAATAATTATCATTTAGTAAGCCAATTGGTATGATAAAGTTACTTAACTGAAACACTATTGTTCTAGAGTTATGAAAATTCAATCAAAAAGCATTTCCTTAAATGTTCATTTAAGATTTGTTGTATAAATAATTTCAGCTTGAAAAAGGACATTTTTGGGTGACTCAAAATTCTGTAGCTTTAAGTTAAAACCCCAAATGTAATTTACATGTTTCCCCCCTACTTTCCAGATCAAGACCTATAGTAATGGTAAAAGCTGAGGTGTTATTCAGCCCAAACCAAATTCCTACTCAGAATGTAGACTGCTCAAAACCATTGGAGAACACAGCTGCAATCTGTTTTACCATGAGCAGAGTGTCTACAGTCAACACAGGTTCATCATTCACCTCACTTTTTGTAAAACAAAAAAGCCAGTGTCCATTATTTTAATGTTAATGTCTAAACATTTGTAACATGGAAATGTATTTGTTCCAGCTCAAGCAAGGATTGATTACACTTTAACACTGGATGCTTCTCGCAAATCTCCAACCAACCGGGCTTACGTCAGTGGGAAACAACAAGAGCAGTCTGGATCTGTTACTCTTGACTTACGAAACCGACAATGTTCAACTGTAAAATTCATTATCGAGGTAAAAAATAAAACATCTGAAAAAGTACTAAAACCAAGAGAGATTCAAGTCAACAAACTTAACGTTGTTCTCTTCTTGCAGGCCTGTCCAGAGGATGCTCTTAATGTACTTTCCAATGAGCTCAAATTCATATTTGATGGGTTGCCATTAAACACAAACCTCAGGCCAAGTCTTGCCCCACAGAGTCAAACAGCAACTATTTTTCCTGTAAGTAACCCAAGAAAAAAAATACCAACCAACTAAAAAACAAACCCAAAGAATATTTGACTGGATAACTGAGCCTAGTCAAAGTTAAGAAACAGTTTTAGTTTTGCACTTTCATTTTCAAATGCCTTGTATTATTGGCATGCAATTGACTTATACCTATTGGAGACACTTCTACTGAAGTAATGGAAGTAAATGGGTTATATTTACCCCAGTGGTGTACCCCTACAATACATGCAAGTTGTGCAAAGAACAGCTTTCTGTGTGCAATTTCTTTTAGTCTTTTAAAACACGTTTTTAACACAGAAGAGAACCTATATAGTTCTCAGCTGCTTCCACAGTAGTGACAAATTTCAAGTTTAAAAATAAAAAATGTCACAGACTACCCGTCTGCCTGCAGCCATTGTTTGTTGTCAGATGAGGACAGCGTCAGAAACACATGATACATCCAGTCTTTAGGCTAATCTTGCGTGCTGTTGATAGTCCATCAGTCAACTACTGAGAAAAGCGAAGTTATGACATCCAAAGAGCTGAAGTGAAACCAAGTGTTAAAAACAAAGTCAAGTGTCCATGGCAGCCACTGTGTGTACTTTGCACAATCTATTTTTGACCTTTTATGACTTTTTTTTCTCTTTTTTTGCATATTTGATCTATTCCTGGTGAACTCTACTGTTTCCCCTTTCCCTATTCTGGACCACTCGTCAACAAATCAGCATTCGACTGATGCATAGGTGATTAGGGCTGCTCAATTAATCGAATTTTAATCACGATTACGAT
The DNA here is from genome assembly GCF_964374335.1 of Astatotilapia calliptera. Taxonomy (NCBI): domain Eukaryota; kingdom Metazoa; phylum Chordata; class Actinopteri; order Cichliformes; family Cichlidae; genus Astatotilapia; species Astatotilapia calliptera. The sequence goes on from NC_137429.1 coordinate 16,532,815, forward strand.
CTGGGCTTTCAACGATCATTAAAAATGACTGAGCCGTTTATTAGCCCCTCCCTCGTGCCTTACTCTCGCGCTGCTCCGTGTGGCAAAGCGAGCGCACCTCTCTGCATTTCGAACACGTGTCACAACAATTAAGAGCAGAGGTCCCCAACCATTTTTGCGCCACGGACCGGTTTGTGCCCGACAATATTTTCACGGACCGGCCTTTAAGGTGTCGCGGATAAATACAACAAAATAAAACTAGTACCGGTACCGAAAAAAAGAAAATTTATTCATAACACACGTGAAAAGACACAGGAAAACCGAGTAAACGATAAAAACGATAACAAAATAACGCTGAAAACCGATAAAAACCCTGAAAACTATACATTTCACACCTGAGCTTCAACTCTCGCGGCCCGGTACCAAACGACTCACACACCGGTACTGGTCCGAGGCCCGGGGGTTGGGAACTGCTGATTAAGAGGACCCAAGGGAAGCTCGGAAAGCTAAGCAGAAGTTATTTGGAGAGGAGAGTGACTGCCGTTGGTTGAAAAGAGAGGTAAAAAAAAACTTCAGTGGTGTGGAAGCATTATTGGTTCGCGGAGTCAGACGTGGATCAAGTAGACATAGTGTGTAAACTTTGCTACGGTGTTGTAGCTGCACCACAGAGCAACACTGCAAAGTTCACTAAACATAGATGTTTACATTTTTCATTTACTTTTTATATTGCAAACATTTGCACTGTTATCAGTTTTTTTCACACTATTTTATGACAATCTTTAAAGTCATTATTCAATACATTGTTATTGTTAAATAAATATCGTCAAATAATCGAGATCTCAATTTCAGTGAAAATAATCGTGATTATCATTTTTGCCATAATCGAGCAGCCCTATAGGTGATTTTGTCTAGCGATATGCAGTTGGGATTGTGGAGGGCTGCACAGGAGCACATTTGCAGTGGTTGAAAACCAGCAAAGTGGTATACTGACTTGCAAACTGCCAAAACGTCTGATACTGTTTTTGGAGTCTGCATAAGGAGTTAAAAGTATGTCTTGGACACTTGCTTGCATGTGCTTCACTCTCTTTGTGGTTGCATTATGTCCTCCAGACCTTTTTTTTTTTTTTCAGTTGAAAGGTGACGGGGCTCTTCCACTTATTGGTCATGTTAAAGATCTCAGCATTTCTTCCTAATGGATGTGGCAACTGTCTCCGTTTGACTTACAAAAATTGCCTAGTTGGAAGGAAGAATATCTACTTGGTACCAGATCAGATGTGTTTTTTTTTTTGTTTTTTTTTTGTTGTTTTTTTAAATGACATCAGAAACAGCAGTATGCGACATTACGTGATGGCAGAGCTTCAGTTCATCCTTTGTCATTTTTTTTTATTATTTTTTTTATTTATTTTTTTATTTTTTATTTTTATTTTTTAATAAATAGGACAGGGGGAATGAATGAGAGAAAGAGGGGGAGAGAAAGAAAGAAAACCAAAGGGGAGAAGAGACGGTGAGAAGGGGGGGGAAGAGAGAGAAAAAAAAAAAGAACTCCTGGGTCACCTGTATGGAGAAAAAAAAAAAACAAACAAAAAAAAACAAACAGAGGAGACAGCAAACAACAAAGAGCAACATAATAATAGAGAAAACAAAGCACCATCACAATAAACTAGCTAGTCATAGATATCAGTATTTACTAAGTAATAAACGATATTGTGCAGCACGCAAGATAGACAGCGCACAGTGTGCTTTGAGGTAGCAGCCAAGAAAGCTTTAGTCCGCGTCTGTGAATACCCATGTGTGCATACCTGTGTGGATCAGCATGCTTGCATTCCAAAGGTTTCTCCATGTAATGATCTGCTAGGGAGTGTGGGGGGGCCACAGCCCCGTCCTCCAGGGTGTGAAGCGGGTATGGAGGAGATCAAAACTCCAGACATCCAGAGGCCCCCAGAACACAAGAGACCATGGAAGACCAACAGAGGGGCAGCCGCGCCACTGTTCCAGTAAGAGCTGAGGAGAGTCCCAGATGAGAGCTCACCCAGCAGCCGCGGAGCAGAAGTCAGGGGGAGTTGCAGTGACGCGCCCGTGAGCTCCGCCGGCCCCCAGCTGTGCCTGAGTGACCGAGCCCCAGGCCGAGAGGCCGGGGGCACCCCACCTCCAAAGGGGCCCGAGCGAGCCCCAGGCCCCAGGCCCCGACAAGCGGCCGCCAAGGATCAGATCAGATGTGTTGAGCGGCTCCGTTGCAGATGAGAAACTAACTTCAGCCTTCCCATGCCTGGATGTAGCTGCCACCTGGCATTTCACCTTTTGAACAAGCTGGGAACTAAGCCAAATGCCTAGGCTAGCTCCATGTCTTGCCAGAAAATCTGAGCCTAATTCTCTATCCTGAATAAGGATGATTTCCACGCTGCTGGTGATAACTACAATCATACTCCATCTGTGGGGTGCCGAATCAGAATCCTTTAATAAACAGACTAAAAAAATTATGTGGTCACAGTTGGTGCAAGACAGTAAGTGGCCTTCTGTAGTTGCCTCCATCTGGCAGGTGTCCATCTCCCTTCTTGACCAACTTTTCTGGGACCAACCTCATCACTGTGGCCAAGTAGCATTCAATTCACCCCCTGCCCTAGTGATGCTCTTCCCAGTGTTAGGGTGGTCTGCATGCCACCCACCCAGTCATCCAAACTCTGGTTCACTCTAGCTCTATCTAGTTGAAGAGCTACTGTTGTTCAAGAGACACCCACTAAGTGAACAATTTTATTACCTTCCATAAAATAACAGATCTCTTTAGAAAAGATCAAATTTGTCTAAATATGAAACTATGGCAGAAATATTTTGTTTTTGGTCCAAAAGGTCAGAAAAAAAATTCTGTTCATATCAATACTATTTTTTGGAAACACATCTGGAATCTGGGCATAATTTTTGTGTTCTCAGTTTTGATAAGAATATTAATAAGGCCACAGTGACACGGTTTTGTAAACGGACTCAGGCGCAGACCAGGAGACCTTTGCAGAAACTGATAGTGCGTTTATTTACAGTGGTGTCACCGGGTGATTATATATATACAAGGTGCTCGGGGAAGGGGTCCGGGGCTCCAGGGGGGAAGGGTCCAAAACCACACTCTGCTCTTTCATCCAACAATCCCACTCTTTTCCCACTCCAGTCACTCTTCTCGCTCACTCGGGGGTACAGGGACGGGTCCGGGGGGAATCTACGCACACAAACAGAAAATCCAATTAGCACTAGATCACAAGGAAACTCACAGACTTAGGCAGATTGCTGAAGCACTAACGCAGGTGACTCAATGTTCCAGCGACGAGTAGTGTAGGTCTGCCATCTTAAAAAGCCCTTCTGATTGTGGTAACCAGCGCCAGGTGTGATGATGAGCACAGGTGTGTGGGCCAGGGGTGGAGCCCACAGTGAGCACCGGGGAAAGAGAGAGAGAGAGAGAGAGAGAGAGAGAGCACAAGAACACATGTTGCCTAACACGGAATCAGCTGGTGAGGCACGGGGACCGTGACACACATATAGTTCTTTTTTTAATCACTTAAAGATATTTATCAAAAATTAAATAATTCTCAGCTAAAACTGACTCAGAGAAATTAGTCTCTGCTTAAGCAGGTAAGACTAGGGATGATATTTTATTTACAGGATTTTCCAGATAATCCGTATTATTACGTCAACTTTTTCGGAATATATCAGCCACAGACCTTACATGTACATGTAAATTTGAACATATTAACCTGGTACTGAAGTCACTTAATTGGCTCCCAGTTCAGTTTAAAATCTACTAGTTCATAAAGCAAATAATATATACTTTATTTACGTTTCCATATTGCTCTCTTTCACAGTTAGGGTTTGAGATCAACTGTGGTACTGACAACAGATGTGTTGATGACCTTAAAGTGGATTTCGGCTTCACCAGGTGAGGCTTGCTTGTGTGAGCACAGTTATTGTTGCCATATTGTTTGAACTGAAAAATAACATGGTTTATCAGAGCTCAAAGTACATTATATTTGATGCACTGTGGCATTAGTATGACTGTAGCCTTGTTTCCTCTCTCTTTTTCTCAACTTTCTCCATGTGCTACCAGATCCTCAGTGGTTAAAGTGGGCATTGATGAATTTCTGCATGTCACAGTCACAGTGGAGAACAGAGGAGAAAACTCCTACAACAGTCGTGTTATTCTCACGTACCCAGCTGGACTGTCCTACAGGAAGTTCACGAGTCAGCAGGTAAGGCACCAGGATCACGTCTGTATCGGTTCATCACTGATCTGTTGTTGTTCAAATGCATCCAGGAATCATTTTGTTTTTTAATAAAGGGAAGAATTGAGTGCAACTCCTTGGACAGTGAAGATGATTTATCCCGGGGATGGACACACTGCACTATTGACAAGCCAATTTTCAAGAGCAAAACTAAGGTGTTTTTTTGTAAATAACATTTTTTTTATCAATTTTTTTTTTCTGAATTTTGCACAATTTAAAGGCAAAGAGAAGTCACTCATCTTTCTCATTCAATTAAGGCTTCCTTCATTGTCTCCTATGGGATTGACACCAACAGTCAATTTGAGAAGGAGATCTTTATCACTGCAAATGCCACCAGGTAATGTTCCTTCCTCATTTAAGTAACAGCCCCATGTATACATTACAAATATGTTCACTTCTCTCTTTCAGTGGAAATCAGGAGCATGCCCCTACAAGTGAACTTTACAAAAGGAAATCAATTAATGTAAAATACAGCATTTTTATGACATTTGCGAGGTATGTGTTGTTTTGTTTGTAACTAAAGAAAGAATTACATGTAGTAAGTAACAAATAAGTATGTAATAACAAGTATTATATATATTTTAAACATTAAATATACATTATCTGTTTAGCTCACTAAGCTACAACAATTTCACATTTGGGAAGAATGATTTGAAGAAACCAGTCCAACAATCAGTTAAGGTACATTTAAACTTCTACAGTGGTGTGAAAAAGTTTTTGCCTCTTTCCAGAGTTACTGTTTTTTTTTTGTATATGTCTGTCACACTTAAATGTTTATCAGATAATCCAAAAAAATGTTGTTATTAGACCAAGATAATAGAAAAAAACATTTATGTTAATTTTATAACACAAGTTAACTGTGGTGTATCACATTTTTGGAAAGTTGTACAATTCCTCTAGCCACACCCAGGCCTGATTACTGCAAGGCCTGATTACTGTGGTTTTAATTCTCAAAAACCCTCCATTGTGTCTGAATTACAACAATTCTGCAACAATGAATGGGCCCATGTAGGTTTGGATATTTTTTCCTCTCAAACATAAACACCTTCATTTAGAAACTGCCTTTTGTATTTACTTGTTATTTTTGTCTAATATTTAACGTTGTTTGATGGTCTAAAACATTTAGGTTTGACAAACATACAAAAAAAAAATAGGAATTCACTTTTTCCCAACACTGTATCTATATTTTTCCATTGTATGAGTCCATTGTATCATTTAGACCTAAATTTAATGGTTGATTGTCCTTTTCTTTACTTGTTTAGGTTTCAAACTATATCAGAGCGCTTAATTTCATTGTGGTGATCAAAGTTCCAGTGAAACTTGGTGAAAAAGACATTTGGGTGGATTTGAGCAGTCTACAGGTATTACATTTGTCAGAAGTCTTAGTTTTTGACTCCACAAATGGCTTAAATTTTGATATGGATGGATGGATGTGGTGAAATTAGAACTAATAAAACTATCAAACTGTTTTTTATTTGATAAATCAAACACAGATTTCAGATTGTCAGAGAGGAAATGATGAAGAACCAAGTGTCAGAGATTTTGTTCCAAAAATACAAAAGAATAAAGTGGTGGTAAGTATGCCTTGGTACTTAACTGTTCATATTTACCCTAATTGTAGATTTAAAAAGAAATCACATTACACGGTATCACAGCTTATGTTGCATTTTCTCACCCTCAGGACTGCTCTGTAGCCAGGTGCAGAGTGTTCAAGTGCAACTCATTCTTGAAAAGACTGCAGAGTAGGACATACGAAATCTCTGCCAACATTAGTTCACAATGGATAGAGCAGGTAGTTGAAGGGAAGTTTGTGTTGTCTCATTAAGATTTGTTCCTGAGTATGTACTAATAACTTTTTTTAAGATAAGTATGTTTCCTATTAAATCAAAAAACACCCAATTTTGGCTCATTGTGTTCCATTTTTCTTAGATTGGACTGCAATCTACCAAATTCCTCTTGACCAGTACAGCCACTGTGGAGTATGACCAAAGCCAATACATCTACTTTTCAACAGTGTCTAACAACAATCCTCCTGTTCACAAGGTGATTACATATTTTTTTTCTCTTGTCTGAGTTGTAAAAGATCTTGAATATAATCCATATTCTATTATCTCTCAGCTTGAAGCAGTGGTTGAAGTATATTCTGAGGCAAATTTCACCAAAGAGATCATTGGAGGATGTCTGGGAGGGTTGGCTTTTCTGGCTTTACTCACTGCTGGTCTGTATAAGGTAAAATACACTTTTTAGACTTTTTTTCAATTACTTGCACAGCTTTAAAGTTTTTAGATAACATGTTCAGTTAAAAATAGTTTAAAGGTTAGTATATTCACTCATATAGCTTTGTTTTTTTCACTAATCTTTTTAATGGATGACTGGTGCATTTTTATGTTTTTCCTTGCAATTCTAGGCTGGATTTTTTGAGAGTAAGTACAAGCAGATGATAAATGACAATGCAGAGGACGGTCCAGATCCAGGGACTGATGGAAGTCCATCCCCGGCAGAAAAATAAAGATCACATTTGTAGTTGCATGTTTAAACTATATGAAAGCTATAGATCCTCCTTATAATTTTAGAAGTCAACATTTTGTGTAAAAATGTCAATGCTACCACATTGGATTAATTAAACCAAAAACAGCTTGCTATATCTGACATCATTCTTTCACCCACTCATTCAACACTTTACACTTTACTATACAATGAATATTTCTGAGTTTGAATTGCAAACATTGTACAGTGAATTAGAATTTTTGTGCTTAGTGCAGTGCGATACATGCAAATTCTTGTTAGTTTTTGTAGTTTTGTGCTGATAGTTTTGGCGCAACTGTCTCTTTAGCACCACCAATAGGTGATTTTGTGAATAGTTTTGACACATAGTGACACTGCAGGAAGTGGAAAGAAGTAGGAATTTTTAAGGAAGCTACACATGACTGCAACCAATCCACATGCATCAGCCATTAATCCTTAGACCTTTCTGGCATCATCTGTATGTATATTGTTTATATGATCAAAAACAAAAATAATCCCAATACAGTGTCATGTACTGTTTAAAACATAGTGCTGTCAGTATTGTAGCTCGGTGTACACAGGGCTTCCTCTAAATCACTGACGTAACTCTGAACAGTCACCCTGTAACTTCTGCATTTTGGTTTTCAACTCTGACTTTGTCAGCAGAATCAATACGTCACTCATTTCTCAAACTACTTTCATGGATGTAACACAATGGACTGTTTAGTGTGATGCATGCACAATCATTCTTGTAACAACATCCTAAAAAGTTGATTCTGTTCATCTGTTTGCAGTGTTTTTAGTGGAAGAAACATTCATAAACTCATCTAAGTGAGTTTTTCAGTCTCAGCTGTCTGCAGATTTCAACAACCTTATAAATTAGGGGTGTCAAACATAAGGCCTTGGGACTAGTGTTGGCCTGACAAAGACTTTAATCCTGCCCACTGGACACCTTGAAAAAGAGGGCATACATTTTAGACTTTTAACTGTATATATCTATTTTATAAGTGTTAAAGATTTTCCTACAGATAAACACACACACACACACAACCTGCAAATATCAGCAAGACCTATTTAGAGACAGGACTCAAAAAGTTCAAAGCAGTTGGAAGGACCAGTCTCCACAGGGCTTTTGCTTAGACCCAGACTCATGTCAATATTATCCCAGAGTCCACACCAGAGTCACACACCACTCAACAGCTCGCAATTTCCAAATCCTGTGCACATGGACAGACTGATGAACATAACTTTACAACAAATCCAAACAATAACCAAAGTAGGAGTAGCACTTCACTAGCTGCTTTCAAGGCACCAAGCCATCATAAGCTGATGCACTGCTGCATCCTTTCAAAGCTGCCCAAACGATCTCATCAGAGCGAGTGTGTGATTGCCAAAAGGTATGTGATCCTGAAGGAACATAGGCCAACGCGCGCGACACACACACACACACACACACACACACACACACACACACACACACACACACACACACACACACACACACACACACACACACACACACATAGGGAAAATGGAGAATGGAGGCACAGACTTGAAACCAAAAACAGAGAGACAAGGACACAAGAAGAAAACATCAAACAACATAACATAATATAAACATGATATGATATACTGAAGAAGATATTAGAGAAAACAGAAAAACTCACACACGGGGAAATCAAAAAAACTAATAGAATAGAAACAAGCCCACTTTTCAGTATTAAAACAGCAATGAGTTAATACGATTCAAAAACTATTCATACTAAATAACAGTAATCAAATACAAGGGGTCTAGAGAAAAAAGTAAGAACAAAAAGTGAACATTTTCTGTGAATTAACAAAACCTATGTTAACTTGATTTAATTACCTGGAAAATTTTCCCATGATTAAATTGTGTTCAACAGATTATTGTTTTGAATGAGACCATGTCATCTAGCTATATTTTTGTTATATTACTACTACTACTGTTACTTGTGAGTACAAATGGTTGTCTGTCTCTCTGTGTTAGTCCTATGACAGACTGGTGATGTGTACCCCACCTCTCGCCCTACGGCAGCTGAAATATGCTCAAAACAGGAAATGGACACCATGACATCTTCTTCTGACAAATGTGTTCCAAGTCAGGACACTCAACATACTTGAAATAATAAAGCACTCTTTTCAGGATAACATTTAATCCATTCAAGATTAAAAACAAATTCCTGTAAATGTTCTAGTTATAAAACTAGTTCGTTTTTGTACATTAACATATTTTTGGCCATTGAAGAATATTACATTTCTTCACCTTGAATAATTTTGTTGTTTTTACACTGCATGACTTGAGTCCGTATTGAGTCACAGTGACGTGCTGTGAAGCATTAGTGGTAATCCATGAATGTTTAGTCAACACACTGGAACTGAAAGGGCGTTGTCTAAAGTAGAGGTATATTTGCACCCATGACCCCTCATCACTGCTCACACCCATTTTGATGTGAAGATGCAACAGCTTTCCCAAATGACTGATCTCCTCAACCATATCTCAGAGGAAGTGAATTTCCATTGTATACATCCATAAACACAATCTTTCAGTCACTAATAATTGATTTGCTCATAGATGATCTTAGAAACACAGATCAATAAATCGAGAGCTTTCCTTTCATGCTCTCTGTTTACCATGACAGACTAGTACAGTCTCCACACCACTCCAGATGCTGTACCAATCTATTGGCAACAAAAACTGAAGTTAGAATAATAAATAGCCAAATAAAACCTTTAATTATTATTTACATGAGTTGATTTTGTTGCCTAGAAACTAATAAACGTTTCAGTTGTTATAAAAATCAAGTGCTTGAATCACTGGATAAGACTTAAGAAATACCACCACAGTCTAAAGTGTCATAAAATAATGATGTAACTCCTCCTACATAATAATTCCTTTAAATAACTGTCTTATCTTTGAGGAAGCACTGTATCATTTTTGTATTTCTGGTTTCAACTCTTCTCTGACACTATCAGCAGATGTAACATCTCACACAATGGACTGGATATCTAGTGCTACACTATTCCTGTCAGGTAAAACAAGTTTGTGTGTTGTGATTTTATCTATTATTTTCTAATTATGAAGGTCAGCAAACAGTAAAATTATGACTGGCATTTTGATGAAAACTGTGTTTTTCAATCATAAAACTAAAACAGGTTCAAAAACTGTAATAAGTCCATGCAATCGTTATACATACATATCTGACTGTTATGTACTGTTAGGTTTGGTTTAGCCCTGTATGGGGCTAAACCAAACCTGAGGCTTTTTACATTAATGTCACATCATATGTATCTGTCCAGTTTATTCTGACATGTTTAATATCATGTTTATTCATGTCTGTATAACAATTGAGCAGAAATGTAAATAACATGAAAAATCAAACAAATTCTAAGCGGATTGATAGTTTTTAACTATTGTTGAAACAATAATGATCATATTAATATGGCTGAGTCATGGTGACAAGAAAAAAAATGAGTGCATGTAATAATGATGAGGTATATTTTTCAAATACATGTACATTATGGAGAACAAGCACTATATGATATACTGGTTATTTCAGACAGCTGTGTAAAGCTAATGCCCAAAAAATGAAGGCAAAAATAAGGCCGGTCATTTCAGGGGGAAGCCCTCTACAGGACATTCAATTTGCAATGTAAAATTAGATTGTAATTTTATGGTTTTCATCTGAGAAAAAATTTGCCTCTCTGTATTTTTTGAATATCAAAGTTAGTAATCACAGTTTTCTGATTTCAATTTATTTTTGGGATTTATAGAAATGCTATACAAACCTTACTTATCTCAGACATTTTCTGACTTATGTGTGTGTGTTTTTGTTTGTAAGTGTGTGTGTGTGTGTGTTGGCCTATGTTCCTTCAGGGTCACATACACTCTAAAAAATATTCCTTGTGTTTGTCGGTAGAACTTAACAAAAAAGCATTTTTCTGGTAAAAAAAAAAGTAAGTTGCCTACATGTACACGTTTCAGTGAGTTGAATAATCAATGTTAGAAGTCAGTGCAACACAAAAATTAAAAAACAGCTCCTTAACTTAAATGTTTGAGTATATTGAATAAAATACTTTTGTCATCAATCAACAACAGAAAATATTAAGTTTGTGTAACATGTAAAAATGAGTTTCAACATCCTTCCTGTTTGAATTGAGACCATTCAGACAGACGAGGGCAACCCCGTAGCATATGTTCGTATCTTGCGCAACAGTTTCTGGATTCTTGTGGCTTCGTGGGAGAAGAGGTGTGTTTGCCCTCGACTGTGTTCGGTGAGTTAAGTAAGTACTGAATTCTAAATAGATGAATTACAAGTTATATTTGTACACTCTAAAATGTCATATTTTAAAAAAACTGAAATTTGATGGTTTAAATCGTAATTTAGCAGAGTAGAGCTGTTGTTGTTTTTTTAAGTTTAGCTAGCCGTTTCTTTTAGCTAGCAAACGTTCCTCACAAATAAAAGAGACATTAAAACATGTCACTTGTCAGGGTACATTTGGTTAGCTGATAGACCATGCCGACAGCAGAGCATGTTCAATTTGAACCCGTATATGTTCAAATTAACCGGTCAGTAGCTGCCTGCATTTTCATCATGGTGTCAGAGTAAATTCGTGTTTCCACAAGATGGTCTCGGGTGAGGTAACTAATTACTGATAGAGTAAAATGTGGTGAATTTATCCCTGACTAAAAGTAACTGCTCATTTGAACATATGCTTCTCATAGGAACCGAAAACACACTCCTCACTCATTGGATGACTTCAAATCTGAGCTGATACAGAGGTGTGTCAGTCGTTTGAATGCAGGAGATGATCCTCTTGAGGAACATAATGAAAATCCATTGTGTGAAGATGTAGCAAATGAAGAGGATGAAGAAATTGGGGAATTGCCTAATTTAATTGAGAAACATTTAGCCCACCTACTACTAAAACTGGAAAGTATATATAATGTACCTCGCAGGTGTATTGATGAATTAGTTGTTACAGTTACAGTTATAGTTCATGTCATTCTCTGATTCAGGTCCTATTCATCAAAAGCACAATTGTGCTGTTGATGAAATTTAGGTTACATTTACTTTTAGTCACTTCATCCTATTGCTAGCAAAGTGGGCAGTTAAAGCAGGCCAGTGTGTAACAGTTTAAATTGAAGTTACAAAGATTACATCTTTATTTCTTTTAAAAACATATTTAAAATCAATATTTGGCACAATGCAAGTCACATAAATGTAATAGTTTTGACTTTTCACCTAATAAACTGTAAGTTTAAGTTTTGTTTTGCTTTTTTTATTCTCCAGAGTTCGGTGGAAATGAAGAGAGAGGTCGCAATCCGTTGCCTGAAGGTGTATCTGAAAGAGAAGGAAGAGGATCTCTTCAGAGAACAGCTGGTAGGTGAATCTCGCATTCTTTTGTGTTTTATTTTTAAATGGCACATAAAATGCTGACATGTTTCCATTTAAACTACCTACTTGCCAGGATGGTGAACAACAGTTCCCAGAAGAAATGGTAAAGATTGTAGTCACCAGACGTGCAGCAGTGTCTCTCAAAGCTGTCGCTAAAATTGTGATTGAAGGAACAGCAGTCCTGGAAGACCTTGATGTGCCCAGAGTGTGTGCCTTAATGATGGGGCTTATATACACTCTCAATCTGAGCTACCCAAAACAAGTAAAGAACACTAGAGGTATTTCTGGAACTTGATGGGCTTAAACCAGTCCACGGGTAATGTCTGTTAAGTGCAAACTTCTGTCATGAAACGAATGTGAATTGGACTGTAGTATTCCGATGTGCCTCTTACGTTTTTGTATGCAGTCCTAGATGAGTGTAGTTTTGAGAAAAGTTTGTAATACATATAATCTTAGCTTTGGATTGTTCTGTTGTTGAACATTAAAATCTTTTGTCATTTCCTTGATTCTGCGACAAGTTGAACAAGTTGATACCAATTTAAGTTAATGTTAATGTACATGAAGTACTTTTTTTAGTCATTTATAATTAAAGGGCTGCTGTAATGTTTCATTTATGTTGTATTGACACAGAAGTGTATTACTTTGAAAATGTTTTGTAATAAAATAATCAATTGGAATAAGTGAAATGGCTTTGTGTGATTTTAGAAAAGCTACTATAGAAACCTAAACTAATTGACATGGATAATTGTGAGTAGGATATATGTAAAAAAGTTCGTTGGTGTAACTCAACTAATGTAATTTCTCAACTTAATTTTACCAGAAATTTTAAATTAATATTAGGTTGAATAAACTTAATTATGCTTGTGGAGGTCAAGGTAAATCATGTTGGTTTGTTAAACAAGTTGAGTTAGCCAAACCTAAAAATTACTTGCTGAATTTACTTAATAATATGCAAAATTTGTAACTTAAAAAGCTGAGTGGAAATTGTTACCTTACTTTTTTAAGTTGAGGCAACAAAATATTTTTTAGAGTGTACCTGGTGGCAATCACACACTCGCTCTGATGAGTTTGTTTGGGCAGCTTTGAAAGGATGCAGCAGTGCATCAGCTTTTGATGGCTTGGTGCCTTGAAAGCAGCTAGTGAAGTGCTACTCCTACTTTGGTTATTGTTTGGATTTGTTGTAAAGTTATGTTATGTTAGTTATGTTAAGTTATGTTCACCAGTCTGTCCATGTGCACAGGATTTGGAAATTGCGAGCTGTTGAGTGGTGTGTGACTCTGGTGTGGACTCTGGGATAATATTGACATGAGTCTGGGTCTAAGCAAAAGCCCTGTGGAGACTGGTCCTTCCAACTGCTTTGAACTTTTTGAGTCCTGTCTCTAAATAGGTCTTGCTGATTTGCAGGTTGTGTGTGTGTGTGTGTGTGTGTTTATCTGTAGGAAAATCTTTAACTCTTATAAAATAGATATATACAGTTAAAAGTCTAAAATGTATGCCCTCTTTTTCAAGGTGTCCAGTGGGCAGGATTAAAGTCTTTGTCAGGCCAACACTAATCCCAAGGCCTTATGTTGTGTGCGTTTTTGTTTGTAAGTGTGTGTGTGTGTGTTTTTGTCATAACTTGATGAATCTGACATAGTTCAGGAGAGCAGGATGTATGTGCACACAGGTGTGATTGTCTATTTAGCTGCATTTTTTTCAATACTATAAATAAGCAAATTATACAGTATAGTAATGATATGTTTTGATACTGTGGTATACCTGATAAATATCTGGAGCTTTAAAAAGTACTACAATATCTTTTCTTTAAAGTTTATGTTTCAGCACTTACTCTTGGACTGATCGATTAAAATACAACAATCAAAGACACAAAACTGATTCCAAATTAAAATATTAAAAATGTTTTTTAACTGAATAACTGTTCTGAGTAACAAAATTCAGAGCTTTAAAATGTTGGACTTTGGTGCTCTCTAGTGGTCATAAAAGAAACATTGTGGCTGCATTCAAGAAATACAATGAAACTAACACAGACTGTATACTGTTTCTATAAGTGATTATAGATAGTGCTGATAAAATCACATTATTATTCCATAATCAGCTTCAATAATGTTTTTCTTTCTTCTTTAATTCTCAGTCTTAAATGCAGCGCTTTGTTTCAATATCGATCCTGCGGCTTGGAAGACCCTGAGGAGCTCTGCTGCTGGTTTTGGCTACCAGGTGGTTCAAAGACAATCAGAGTAATACTTTTGCTTTTTTGTCAAAGAAATATTGAATCATGTAATCCTTATTAAAACAATGGGAGCTTTTTCACTTCACCTCATCCACCAAACTTGTATCTTATGTTTGGTTTTCTCTCGTTAGCTTGCTCATCAGTGCCCCACTAGAACAGTATTCACAAAACAGAAAAGGGAAAATATATAGGTGTACCACCTCTGGAGAAAACTGCCAAAATATACAATTTCAAGGTAGGTAGTTTCTTAATGTCTCAACAGAATGTCCTGAAACTCTGACAGCATTTTTCAAGTATTCATTAAATCATATTCAACTTTTTTTTTATAGTGATCACAAAATGTATTTTATGAGTGTTTTAACATCTAATGAATGCTTCCAATCCAGAGCCAGATTTTGCGATCAACATGTCTCTTGGTTTGACAATGAAAAGTGATCCTGGAACCCAAAACACTGTGGTGAGTTGGTGAACTGCAAATACACTGGCACAGGAAAATAATCAGTTAACTCTAATCAGAATTTGACCTTTTCTTTCTTTTCAGGCATGTGGTCCAACTATTCCAAAGGACTGCAAAAGCTACACTATGTACAATGGTGTGTGTTTTCAGATAGACCAGTACAATATATTTGGACCTCCAATCCCTTCTTCCATTGATGGTAATTAGCATACTTATATTATTTGAAAATATACTTATGTTTCATGCATGCCCACACATACAACATGGGCTGTGGGGGTCACAGAATGAACAAAATCTAATCACTTTCTTTTTTTTTTTGCAATGTAAGCTTTGATTGATACAAAGAGGAGTTTAGTTGAGACAACATAAAACAGAGTATAATACTTATTGTCATTGCATGTGCCACATATAATAGAATTACAGTGTCTCTTCATCAAGAACTGCAAACCATACATGTACATTTGAACCCCCACGCCCCTTAAGAAGAGAAACAGTGCTTGTATTCAGCAGACTGATTGAGTTGGCAAATAGGACAAAATTTGTACATTTTAGTTTTTTTTATTAATTGTAACTACATGTTACTAGTTTGAATTTGATTGGGTTAATTAAAAAAAGAGTTTTTTGTTTTTTTTAATTTTTCTTTGTTTAGTTTTAGTCAACTTAAACAACCATGGTCTGGTGTCACAGGCTGGGTCTCTGAACCAGCGGTCTGAGTATATTTTTTTATTCATCTCATGTTAGATTTGTGATTATATCATGATCATGTGTTATTCCTATTTAGCTTTCAGTTGAGGTTAAAGTCAGCCATTATTTATGATTGTCTCCTTGGTTTCTGCGTTTGTGTCTTGTCTAATTTATCATAGTCTGTTATTTTGAGTCATCGTTTCTCATAGTCTGTCATAGTTTGCTCATAGTTTTGCAGTTTGTTCATCGTTTCCTTAGTTTTCATGTTTCCTCCTTCCATCAACCAAATAAAGGCTCGCTTTCTGTTTGAATTCAGGTTCTGTTCTCCTGTGTCTGCATTTGGGTTCACATCTGAAACGCACCGGCTGCTCAGCCGTGACAGTCTAAGAGTGACATGTTTCCTTTTCTTTGTTTGTGATTTCTTATAGCTTCTAGAAAGAAATACAAATAACTTCAAAAACTAGTGTAACTAATAAAAAAGTAATTTTTTAACAAATAAAATTTGAAATTAAGAAGTGAAAATTTTTGTTTTAAATTCACTGCAGACCACAAAGAAAGTTGTTTTATTTTGTTATGCGAGTTGTGCTAAGTCTTAAGTGGTGTTAAACATTCAAACACAGGACTCAATTTCAAGTTAAATAGGGCCCAAAAAAGAAGTGAAAAGGAGATTTAAAGGGAAAACAATGATGTTAATATTATTCTTCCAGAATACCAAGAAATTCAGTCTTTTCCACAAAAAGGGCACAGAGAGCAGTTCAGAAACACTAAAAGAGCATTCCTTGCCCATCTGTTTGACAGAATGCCTGATTGGAACAGACATCGCCTTTCTGTTGGATGGTTCAGGGAGTGTAAAAAGTCAAGATTTTCAAAAAATGAAGACCTTTGTGAAAAACCTCGTTGGGTCATTTCTCTCAAGTGATACAAAGGTGAGGAACTGCACTGCTATTCTCAGTTAGACATAGACATTACAAGTACATGTAGCTTTTTTAAATTTCCATAAAAATATGTTTTTTTTCTTATGTTTTCCACTTATTTCCACTTTCCACTTATTTCTCTGTGCATGTTTTTTCTTCAGTTTTCTGTTTCCCAGTTCTCTCATTCACCAAAGGTCCATTACTACTTTAATAATTTTTTCTCATCTGGATCAT
The DNA here is from genome assembly GCF_964374335.1 of Astatotilapia calliptera. Lineage (NCBI taxonomy): Eukaryota > Metazoa > Chordata > Actinopteri > Cichliformes > Cichlidae > Astatotilapia > Astatotilapia calliptera. The sequence goes on from NC_137429.1 coordinate 16,549,491, forward strand.
GGAAATCTAACATTGATAGAATTACACAACTATGTGGAGGAACTTACACAGCTAAGGCCATCGAACACGCTGTGTAAGTGCTGCCAAGATTTTGCATGTTTATTGTGTGATATTTTATCCAAAACACTGATGTAACTTTTTTCAAAAGAGTCTAGTGTTTGTGGATGTCTATACAGTTAATGGAGCAAGTCAAATATTAGATATAAAAACTATACGTGTAGAGCTATATTTAACTGAAATCTAAATTCCCTTATGTTAGAAGAAAATATTGTTAAAAAGCAGGGTATGATTGTTATTTAAGAGGTTATTTTACTTAACCTCTAAGACAACAAGATGAAAGATGAACTGAAACTCTATTTTCTTCATTCAACAGCCAAAATGTTTTTACACCACAAAGGGGATCCAGATCAAATGCAAAGAAGGTGCTGATAGTTATAACTGATGGAGAATCTCAAGACTCAAATCGCTTACCATATGCAGCACAACTAGCTGAGAGTAAAAAAATAGTTCGATTTGCTATTGGGGTAAGTACCTGTTCATTGAGCCTGTAAAGTTAACCTAATTTATACATTCCCAGCAGGTCCCTGAGGTCATGTGACCAGGGCTGGTTGTCCAACATGCGAGGCTGAAAACAAAAGGCGACAGAGCTTTTGTAACTGTGGCCCCCAGATTGTGAAGCTCCCTTTGAGCCTGAGATCTGTGGACTCCGTGGTCGCTTTTAAAAAACAGCTAAAAACTCATCTTTTAAAACTTGCTTTTGGTTGACTTTTATTTTTAGGTTTTAGCTTCTGTGAAGCACTTTTATCTTGAAAGGTGCTATATAAATAAAATTTTACTTACTTACTTACTAATTTTCTTATGCAATTTAAAAAGTACAAACATTGATAGGAAACTGATTGCTATGGGTGATAGACATGCAAAAATGGCTATTATAATGTATTTAGATGTTAGCATCTATAAGACCGTTTTGTTATTTTGGGGAAATTATGAAAGTACAGTATACAAACTCAGTACTCATTACAAATGCAAATATACTTGGATCCCTTTGGTTTAATAGGGAAACAAATCCACACAATATAATAACTTCAATGTGTGTGTGTGTGTGTGTGTTTTCCCCTCTAGGTGGGGGATGCGTTTAATAAACCTGAGGCAAAACAAGAACTGGACACCATTGCATCTTTTCCCTCAGACAAACACGTGTTTCAAGTTAGGGACTTCAACGCACTTGAAATAATAAGACAGAACTTAGAGAAAAAAATCTCTATCGAAGGTACAAACATAAACTTGCTATGTTGACATTTCTGGAGTAAAGGCCTGGTAGAGCATTACAATGGAGAAAAAGGAATTTGGTGACTGGTGGGATTTGTTTCTAAATTACTTTATTTTTGGAAGTTTCTGATTAATAAATTAATTTATAATATTAGGAATCCTCTGTTTTCATTATTCCATTGTTTGTTTTTGGCTTCTCAGATATCCCTAGTACTTGAGATCTCCAGTTCTGATTAAATTTTAATACTCTCTGTAGTATTCTCATCAGTGTTTCGGTGCTGTGTCTTTCCCCCTCTCTTACATGTCTACAGATATGTCTGTTACGCATGTCTGTGCTTTTTTTTGCTGTTTCAGTTGTTATTTACTTTTATGAATATGGTTATTGTCTTTATTTCAAACAACTTGAATCAAAGCTGAAAGTGTGCACAGCTTGAGTCATTGTCCAGAAACTCGTGGTCCTAACTGTATTTAAAATTTATAGCAATTCTTCCATCTGAAGTTGATAATTTTGTCTTTGTCCATTTGTAAAATGACCAAAATACACTCTGACACGCTTTCAATAAACAGCAAGTCATTATTTAGAATTATACCATTAAGCCATAATAATAACATGAATGAGCAAATCGGAATTTATTACAGTCTTTTAAATTTGTGTTCATTTTTGTGTTTCAGGATCTCAAACCAGTGGGGAGTCACTGAGAATGGAAATGGCTCAAGAGGGATTCAATGTAGCTTATGTGCCTGAGGTAATTAAAACCACTTTAAACTAACCAGACAGTCAAGTGATATACAAAAAAGGGCAGCCAAACAAACTTCAGATTTTAAATTAATTTCTATGAATTCAATATATATCTATCTACACTGCAGGGAATTCAAATGTCTATTGTTGGTGCCAACCAGTGGACGGGAGGCTATACTCAATTTACAACTGGGTATGACAGGGTGAAAACATACGAGATGCCATTGGAGCCTGACAGTTATCTTGGTGAGAATATTACACTGACAACAAACTAAGTGTAAACATAGCTATGCTGTAATTATTATTATTGGACGAAATATAAAAACTGAAAAAAATATTCAAAATGCTGAAGGTGTATATGCTAAAAGCATTTTAATATCAGTCACATTGTTTTGATTGTCTGTTACTTAACATAAAATATGAAACAAATGGCTACAATTAAAATAATAAAAACAATAAATAAAAAAACCTGGAAAACCCAGAAGACTGGAATAAGAAAAGACAACAATAACAAATAAATTTAGGTTTAAATGACCAAAAACTGCCCTCAATAGTAAGATGATAGACAAATGGATGAATGTATGGTTGGATGGATATGCTCACTAGTAAGTATGTTGGGGGTTCCTTTGTGATTCAGAGTATAGAAACTGTAATCACTTTAACAAATAGATTCAGAATAAAATTAGGTGAAGACTTCTTTTGGTCTGCAGACATCTGTAACATGCAGTAGGCTTAAGGCAAGAAAAGGGTATGTTGAAATAGAAGGCTTCTTACTGCAAATGATGGCTGAATTATAGGATACAAGTAAGTTTTTTTGTTTGTTTTAATCTGGTATGTTAGACAGTTGTTGAAATATGTAATTTCAAACTTTGCTCCCTGCAGAGGTACTTTAGAAAAATCTATACAATTTGTCTATGTTAGCCACATTTGATTTTTTTTAACTAATGACTTTGACTGCTTGACTGTTAAATTCTAGGTTACTCCATGGCAATTGCTAAAACCCAGCGTGGCTCACTGACAGTTATTGGTGCTCCAAGGTTCAAACACAGAGGAACAGTGCTTGCTGTGACATGGAGTTTACAGTTCTCAACAGCTAACAGACAAAGCTTTATGAGACAAACGATTGAGCCGTTTCCGTGGCAGGTACAGCTTTACAGTATAAGGCGGACATGAAAAATAAACTATAATCAAAACCTGTATTATTTTTATGTATCTGATGTTTTTTTTCTTTAATAATTTGTTCCTTACACAGTATCAGACTGGTGAATATTTCGGGGCAGAGGTGTGTGCCATGGACATAAATAATGATGACATCACTGATCTAATCTTTATATCAGCCCCAATGTACACGGAGCCTGATAGAGAGGGAAGAGTTTATGTTTGCAGATTAACTGGTTCGGTAAATATATTTAGAATATTTAGAATATTTTATGTACTACAGTTAAATTAATCAGTTTATTTGCCAACTTTCTTAATGATCATAAAATATTAACTCTCTTCCTTTTAGTTTGTGGAGTGTAATTTTGATGATCCGTTAGTACTAAGAGGACGTGCAGCTGTCAAAGGAAGGTTCGGCTCTTCTCTTGCTGTGCTGCCTGATCTAAACTCAGATGGATTCAGGGATTTGGCAGTTGGAGCACCTTTGGAGAATGATGGTGAAGGCAGCATCTACATATTCCACAGTGAAGGAGGACGAATCAGTCCTACTTACTCACAGGTGCACAGCATCAGAGAGCTCACAATGATGTCTAAACTCATCTATCATGTAATCTCAATATTGACAAAATCTGCAACTTGATTAGATAAAATATTTCCATGTACACAGAGAATTACTGGCTCTGAGGTCGAGTCAGGACTGAAGTTCTTTGGCGTGTCAATCAGTCAGTCATCTTTTGACCAGAGTGGTGATGGACTGCCTGACTTAGCGGTGGGCTCAAAGGGCAAAGTTGTTTTATTGAGGTAAGTCCAAGGCAGTCCAATCATGTGTTATTGTTGGCAATGTTTCTGCCATCTTAAAAATATTATTAAGTGACCAAAAACCTTTAAGCAGTAGTGGTTTATAAAATGTGTTGTGCTTACTTTTGTGAAATCGTGTTACTAATTCTGGTGAGAACACCACTAATGATACCATATGTTAGAATGTTATTAATTATGAAGGTAAAAGTAGTTCACATGTATATTACTACTTTCCAGATCAAGGCCCATAGTAATCGTGAAAACTGATGTTTCATTCAGCCCAAAGCAAATCCTTACTACGAATGTAGACTGCTCAAAACCACTCGAGAACACAGCTGAACTCTGCTTTACCATGAGCAGAGTGTCTACAGTCAACACAGGTCCATCATTCTCCTCTCCTTTTCTAAACTACAAAGTCACTGCCCATCAGCTTAATGTTTTTTATTTATATAAATTCATAGCATTGAAATCCATTTGTGATTTATTCCAGCTCAAGCAAGGATTCATTATACTTTAACAGTGGATGCCACTCGGAAACCTCCAAACAACCGAGCATACATCAGTGGGAAACAACAAGAGCAGTCTGGATCATTTACTATAGACTTAAGAAACAGACAGTGTTCAACTGTAAAATTCTATATTGAGGTAAAATCTAACAATATCTGGAAAAAAACAAAACAAAATATAAACAATACAATACAATCAATCGATTTCAATGCAAAGAGTCCTTTAACACTGAATCTAAACCATTCATCCCTCTTCTTGCAGGCCTGTCCTGAAGACTCTCTCAATGTGCTCTCCAATGAGCTCAAATTCACATTTGATGGTTTATCTTCCAACACAGATCCCAAACCAAGTCTGTCCCCACAGGCTAAAACAACAACCATTCATCCTGTAAGTCTTGCTCCACAACTTGCTCCACACCCTGAATTCTAATTCTTTTGTCTACACGCATAGGCATCAGTTTTTGGAAAAATGAGTCCTACTCTACATAGTTCTTTACCTTAAAATTATAGTTTGTGTCTTAGATTATACACTTTAAATTGTTTCCCTGAGCGTCCAGAGGACCAAGATGTCTTCCATAAATGGAACAAGAATATTAACAGAAATTGTTTTGTTTCCTGTAACAACAACACAAAGCCTCCACTAAATGGCAGCACACAAAAATTGGTCATTGGATTTGGCTATACAATGTTCAAATTGCAATCCGTAAATAAAACGTCATGTAAATACTTTTTTCCATCATGCTCTCTTCCACAGTTAGGGTTTGACATCAACTGTGGCAATGACAACAAGTGTGTTGATAACCTGAAAGTGGATTTCAACTTCACCAGGTGTGGCAGAATTACAAGACTTTGCTTGGCTGCTTTCCTTTTCCTTTGTTCTCATCCTCCTTTATACTCTGCCAGATCCTCAGAGGTTAAAGTGGGCATTGATGAGCTTTTGAATGTCACAGTCACAGTGGAGAACAGAGGAGAAAACTCCTACAACAGTCGTGTTATTCTCACGTACCCAGCTGGACTCTCCTACAGGAAGTTCACGAGTCAGCAGGTAAGGTATCAGGATCAAGTCTGTATCAATTCATCACTGATCTGCTGCTCTTCCAATCCATCTAGCAGTCATTTTATTTTATAATAAAGGGAAGAATTGAGTGCAGCCCCTTGGACAGTGAAGATGGTTTATCCCGGGGAAGGACAGACTGCACTATTGACAAGCCAATTTTCAAGAGCAAAACTAAGGTTTGTTTGTTTTCTTTATACATAAAGTATATTCTAAGTTCTGCATAATTTAGCAAAAATTATTACTCAGTCTTATCTCTCTCATTCAATTAAGGTTTTCTTCATTGTTTCCTATGGAATTGACAACAACAGTCTACTTGAGAAGAAGATCTTTGTCACTGTGAATGCCAGCAGGTACTGTTCATTTTGGTACATGTACTCATTAAAGCAATATCCCAGACACAATACAAATATTTTCAATTCTCTCTTTCAGTGGAAATCAGGAGCATGCCACTACAAGTGAACTTTACAAAAAGAAATGGATTGATGTGAAATACAGCATTTTCATGACATTTGAAAAGTATGTGCTGTTCTATTTAAATCAATCTATCTATCTAATTGTTTTTCTTTGTATTTAACCTTAAAAATATATCTGTTTAGCTCCCTCAGTTACAACAATTTCACATTTGGGATGAATAGTTCGCAGAAACCAGTTCAACAGTCAGTCACGGTGAAATATACCTTCTCCATAGATTTTTATTTTTTTTTAAATGTATTGTGTTATATAAACCTAGCTATAAAGCTTGTAATTCTTTTCTTTTCTTGTTTAGATTACAAATGATATCAGAGCGCTTAATTTCACTGTGGTGATCAGGGTTCCAGTGAAGCTTGGTGAAAAAGACATTTGGGTGGATTTGAGCAATCTACAGGTAATTTATATTCCAGAAGATTTAGCTGCTGACCCCAAAATGGCTCAAGCTTAGCTGTGGGACAGATGTATGTGAGGACCAATCACACTGGCACTTAAATGTATTCCAGATCACAGACTGTCAGAGAGGAAATGATGAAGAACCACCTTTCAAAAATCTTGTTCCTCAAATACTGACAAATAAAGTAGTTGTAAGTACACCTCTGCACATTAGCTACTGAAATGTAAATTCACAGTAGATTTTAAAATTCAAATTGCACTGGGTCAAGACAAGTGTTCCGTTCAGTCTTCTTTAAATCACCAACAGGACTGCTCTGTAGCCAGGTGCAGAGTGTTCAAGTGCAACACATTCCTGGAAAGACGGATGAAGAGGACATATGAAATATCTGCCAACCTCAGTTCAGGATGGATAGAGCAGGTAGTTGAAGGGAAATTTGTGTTACATGTTTCATTAATATATATATGTATATATACTGTATATAAAAAAAATTCCCCTCTCGCCCCTGCGGGCGGTCTATCCTTCAAGCGACTGTCCTCTACCATAGGCCTGGGAGCTTGAGGGTCCTGTGCAGTATCCTTGCTGTTCATAGGACTGCGCTCTTCTGGACAGAGATCTCAGATGTTGTTCCTGGAATCTGCTGGAGCCTCTTGCCTAGCTTGGGAGTCACTGCATCTAGTGCTCTGATTACCACTGTTACCTTCACCCTCCGCATCTTCTCAAGCTCTTCTCTGAGCCCTTGGTACTTCTCCAGCTTCTCATGTTCCTTCTTTCTGATGTTGCTGTCATTCAGGATTGCTACATCTATCACTACAGCCATCTTCTTCTGCTTTTCTACCACTACTGTGTCAGGTTGGTTAGGCATCACCATTTTGTCCATCTGTATGTGAAAGTCCCACAGGATCTTTCTGGATGTCAGCCACTTCCTCTGGTGGTACATACCGTGCAGGGGCCTGTCCTTCCATGATGGTTCCTCCTCTTGCTCCTCATTCTTGGGTTTCTGCTGCCTGGGGTATTCACTGAGCAAGTGGTTGGTTGGGGCCACTTTCATTATGCATTCATGGATGTTCTTTGTCTCATCCTGGAATGTGGTTCTGACACTCACCAGTCCCCGGCCTCCTTTCTTGCACTTAACATACAGCCGCAGGATGCATGCAAGGTCAGGAACTTCCTCATCTTGATCTAAATGACTTCTATCTCCTCCTTTGGCAAGCTTATTATTCCAGCAGGGTACCTGATCATGGGCAGGATGTAGGTGTTGATAGCTTACTGTTGTTCTTACCGTTCAGCTCACCCCTCTGGACTTCCCTGACCCGCTGCAGGTACTTTCCTAGCATTATGTTTGGACACACTTCAAAACTATGAATGAACACATATGGAATTATGTAGAAAAAAATGTTTGAAATAACTCAAAACATATATTTTAGATTCTTTAAAACAGCCACCCTTTGCTTTGATTACTGCTTTGCATACTCTTGACATTCTCTCAATGAGCTTTGTGATGTAGTCACCTGAAATGGTTTTCCAACAGTATTGAAAGAGTTCCCAGAGATTCCAGTCACATCCAACTACCAGCCAATAACCACCCTCAGTACCACATGGAAGCTACTGTCTGGCTAAAATGAACAAGCACATTGCTCAATACATGAGCAGGGCACAGAAAGGAATTGGCAAGAATACCAGAGGCGCAAAACACTAGCTACTGGTAGGCAGAGCAGTCAGCCAAGACTGCAACACTAGGGTGACCAACCTGTGTGCTGCCTGGATTGACTACAAGAAGGCCTATGACTCGATGCCCCACACCTGGATCCTGGAATGTCTAGAACTGTAAAAGACAGGGCTCTAGACTAACTTTTTGCCATGGGCGTACCAGTACGCCTAACTTTAAAAAGTTAGGTGTACCGGCACAAAAGTTAGGCGCACACAAATTTTATAATAATTTATATAATATAATGTGTTTTTCTGGATACACTGTGCTTTTTCAGCATTCAAAGATTGATGACACCGTGTCAGAGCACTGGCTATGAATTTCAGAAGGATCAGGCCTTAACTTAACCCTCCTGCCATCCTTTAAAAAACTCACACCCATTACCCTAGGGACCATTCTCAGCCACGCCCAAAAACGCCATAAAAAGACCATATATCCATATTTTATTCCACTTTAAATTAGCCAACCTTGTAAAACTACTTCTCCCTGAAATATTCATGTAAAGTTTTAATTATATTGTCGTTGTTTTAACCCTTCAAATCCCAGTGTTATTACATGAGCGCCCTGTGTTATAAGCCCCAAAAAACGAAACTAAATATTTCCACAAAAAACCAGTTGAAGTAATATGTAATTGTCATTATAAGTAGGCCTTTAGATGGACCAAAGATTGGCACCAACATACATTTTGACCTGCCATTATTTTTTTGCATTTTTTTTGCAATTTAAAAATTAAAACTTCAAGGCCCTGAGTCTTCATTGACATCCAAGAAAAGAAGAAAAAATAAAATCATATAATGATAATTTGGGGATGAAAAATAGCGTTTATAATGGAAGTCAATGGGCAGAAAATGGTCCCCAGGGTGATGGGTGTGGGGATTTCTGCTGCTCAGCCATTTTAGGCTGATTTAAGGAATTCACACTGGAATATTAACATTGACAGGTAAAAACTATCCTGTGGCAAGTTTGGTTATATTCCACTGAACACAGTGGAAATGGCAGCCATTTAACACATAGCAGTGGCACAAAAAGGTCCCAAGAAGGCAGGAAGGTTAACAGAAAAGTTAGCAATAGTTCTTTTCCTATTACAGCTACATACACTTCTGTCGTGCCTAGGCTGCTCACTAGGGCTGGGTATCATCACTGATTTCTATAATCCATTCGATTCCGGTTTTCAAAGTCCTGATTCGATTCAACTTAGCCTCAGACAGTCAGAAATATTATAATTCTGATCATTTATCAGTACTGACTTCATCAGAATTGTGAACATCACAGCAGATGCCTTTGTGTGAAAGTAACTGAGAATAAAACACAGAAAAACATGAAGGAGATTTTCCTGGTCTGGCTTTTTATAGCAGATAACCTTAAAAATATTCTACAATGTTCTGCATATAAAGTTTAAATTTCTTCAGTATTGAACAACAGAAAAAATAGGCTTTCTTGTCCGAGGTCATTTAAGTGAAAAAAGAAAAAGACAGCAGCCACAGCGTTGTAAACAGCGGTAGACTGGTGGGTAATAAGCGAACGAATAATACAGAAAACAGAGATTGGAGACGGGAAACTGTTCTTGAAGTACAGAGAGAGATAGAGAGAGAGCTAGCTGTGCATGAAGTGTGATTTTAATAGTCGTGGAAGCAAAACAGCAAAATTCATGACGACATTGATCAAATGTGAAGCGCAGTTTGCTGCTTCTTTTGCTGCTGGCTTTTTGGATGGAGAGAGACAAAACCTGCAGCTCAGAATCAGCGCAAAAAGACGTAATCACAGCGCGGACCGGACACATCAGAACCGCTAAGCTCCGACAGCGTGTCCGTCTACGGGCCGTCGGGTGAGAAAGCCGAGAAAGACAAAGTTGATTCTGATGCGTCGGGTCCGTTCAGTGTTTACGTCTTTGTGTGGAATCCGTGTACCTGCTCTCATTTGCTGTTTGGTTGTTGTTGAAATGGTTTTGTGAGCTTTAATCTGAGAATCTGGCGTTTCTGGCAAAACAGTTATATTTAAAAGTTGATTCAGAATTTAATGAATTGATATCGCTTTATTCAAGCTACTCACCTCCCTCTTCCACCTGCACTTTCTACTGGACCACGGCCAATCAGAGAGGTCCCGCCCCTGACTATCTCTGATTGGTTTAGTCCACGATAGGGGTATAATGTGTGTCTGTTGTTGACCACAGCGAAGGTTGCAGATTTTTTATTTTTTTTTGCTACCGGAACAGTTGGTCGTACAGGTGCAACCAAATATATTTTTTTAGTCGCACCACTGAAAAATTTGGTCGCATTTGCAACCAAATTGGTCGCACTCTAGAGCCCTGAAAGATCAACAGGACTCTAGGAGCCTTCATCATGAACTGAATGGGAAAGTGGCGTACAACACTAGAAGCTAACTTCAACCCCATCGCACAAGTCACCATCAAGTGGGAGATCTACCAAGGATATGCACTGTTGGGCACAGAGTGATGAAACCTGCAGCTTCAGAATTTGTGAGGTGTCGGCTTTCAGCTCCCGCAGCATGTACATGTATGTGCTGTCGGGTTAACGATCCGCTCTTTGTGTTTATATCTTTTTGCGGAATCTGTTTACCTTCTGGGCGATCGTGGCTCAAGAGTTGGGTGTTCGCCTTGTAATCGGAAGGTTGCCGGTTCGAGCCCCGACTTGGACAGTCTCGGTCGTTGTGTCCTTGGGCAAGACACTTCACCCATTGCCTACTGGTGGTGGTCAGAGGGCCCGGTGGCGCCAGTGTCCGGCAGCCTCGCCTCTGTCAGTGCGCCCCAGGGTGGCTGTGGCTACAATGTAGCTTGCCATCACCAGTGTGTGAATGTGTGTGTGAATGGGTGGATGACTGGATATATAAAGTGCTTTCGGGTCCTTAGGGACTAGTAAAAGCGCTATATAAATACAGGCCATTTACCATTTTACCATTTATTTCTCTCATTTGCTTTTTTCGCTGTTTGGCTGTTGTTGAAATAGTTTCGTGAGCTTTAACCTGAGATTCTGATGTTTCTGGCAAAATACATTTATATTAAAATATCAATTTAGGATTTAATGAATCGATATTGGCTTATTAAAACCAAGACTGATTTGAATCTGGAAATCTATTTTTTAAACTCATCCCTAATTCGAAGCTCATTCAGATTTGAGTGATGTAGTCCGATGGTAAAAATGGCATTCTAATTTTCACCCATCTAAACGGTAACTGTAACAGAATACAGTTACTCATATTTTGTATTTTAAATTCTTAACGCCGGTACATCTATTCTGTTACTCCCCAACACTGGCTACCCTACTGGGGTAATAATCTTGCCAAAGGAGGAGAAGCCACTGATATCAAGACGAGAAAGCGCCTGACCATGCATGAAGGGTTTCAGCCCAAGTCCAGCATCCTGAGGCTGGACTTGGCGTGCCTAGCAAAAGAAGTTTGGGAAAAACTGGTATACAGAAACATCTGTGTCAAGTATGGGCTGGATATCATGAGGTCAAAATAGGAGACACCCCCTAGGGTGGTCAAGAATGACCGAGCGAAGATCCTGTGGGACTTCCACATACAGACAGACAAAATGGTGATGGCTAACCAACAAGACAGCCGTCTTCCTCTGGACAAGCAGAGGAAGGCGGCTGTAGTGATAGACGTAGTGATACCAAATGACAGCAACATTAGGAAGAAGGAACTTGAGAACCTGGAGAAGTACCAAGGACTCAGAGAAGAGCTTGAGAAGATGTGGAGGGTGAAGGTAACAGTGGTCCCAGTGGTAATTGGAGCACTCGTTACAGTGACCCCCAAGCTAGGTGAATGGCTCCAGCCGATCCCAGGAAATATCTGTGCAGAAGAATGCAGTTCTCGGAACAGCAAAGGGACCAGCAGGACCCTCAAGCTCCCATGTCTCTGGTAGCAGACCCGAGCTTGAAGGATAAAGACTGTCCACAGAGGCGAGAGGTGAACACACATTGTTCCTGTATATGTATGAGTAACTTGGTAAGTGAAATAATCTAATTTATGGCCAGCTCATTCTATTTTTTTTTTCTTAGATTGGACTTCAATCTGCCAAATTCCTCTTAACCAGCACAGTCAGTCTCGAGTACGACAAAAACCAGTACATCTACTTTTCAACAGGTTCTGACAACCCTCCTGTTCGTAAGGTGAGTACACATTCTTGTCTATTGTTTGAGTTATTAAGAGCTTCTTTGGCATCGACATCCTGTTTTCTCTCAGATTGAAGTTGTGGTAGAAGTGTATCCTGAGCCAAATTTCACCAAAGAAATTATTGGAGGATGTCTGGGAGGGTTGGCTTTTCTGGCTTTACTCACTGCTGGCCTGTACAAGGTGAAAGACACTTCTTACACTTTTTCAATAATTACAAAGGTTTAAAACATTTTAGTGAAGATTTCCAGTTAAAAAATAATTTAGAGGTTACAATATTCATTCATGTAGCTTGGTTATTTATTTAAATTTTTACTGCCACTGAAATTAATGATTGCTTGATTTTTTTTCCTTGCATTCCTAGGCTGGATTTTTCAAGAGCAAATACAAACAGATGATAAATGAAAATCCAGCAGACGTTCCAGGTCCAGGGACTGATGCAACAGCAGAATAACAAAGATCACATTTTTTAGTTGTAGGTGTAAACTAAATTAATAGGATGAATATCTGTGAATATACCCTCCTGATATTTTTAGGAATGAATATTGTGCATATAAATGTCAGTGCTACCACGTTTGATTCGCTAAACACAAACAGCTATGTCTGAAATCACTCCATCCCTCACTTACTCTGAAGTACTCTGAAGTATTATGGAAGTTTTGTGTTTTCAAAGTGACTTTACTTTTTTGCTCTACAATGAATCTTTTTGAGATAAACATTTTGCAAACATTGTACAGTGATTGTTTAAAATTCATTGCATGTAAAAAGAAATTTCATGCCATGTGTACTGTAAAATGCATGAAATCCGGTATATAGGCTACTGTAGCTAAAAACCCTTTGGTTTCTTCAAAAAAAAACTAACCATGTGACATTTGACTTACTTGATTCAGGAATAAATGACAGCATATACAACTTTTCAACTTTGTGTTTTTAATTTATATGAAAAAAGACATTTATTTCATATGTCAGTGTTTACTATTTGCAGTATGTAGCCAGAATATAACAGCAGTGTAGTTTATAGAATAAGCATATACTTGTTTAACTTGTTTATTTATAAATCAAATTATCATTATACAACATAATCCAGTCCAATTGAAAACAATTGAAATTGCCTTTGAAAACACTCGCCCACAGGGCACAGATGAGGCAGGGGTACACAGGTATGTCAATGCTAACTTATATAAGTGAGGGTAGACATATTGCTGTCTCTCCCAGTATTTAAGGGGGTCCTCCAGCCTTCCAATATTTGGCTCCATCGTGTACCGTTGGACCTCAATATTTGCGTCTGCTGTCACATTTTGTGTCTGTGTCTGCCTGACACTCTGATCCAGGCGACGCCACAGTTTGTTACCTAAACAAAAAGGAGAGTCTTATGAGATACTACCAATTCAATTTTCAATTCAATGTTATTTCTATAGTGCCAAATAACAACAACAGTTGCCTCAAGGCGCTTTATATTGTACAGTAGATCATACAATAATAGATACAGTGGAAAACCCAACATTCAGTTTATATAAATGCAACTAAAATGCAATAACAATGGTACCGTGGGAAACAGCCTTAACAGATTGTGACGTTGATGGCTGTGGTGGTGGTGCGGAGGAAGAGGTGGTGGAGGCCCTCATTACGGAAGCACATTCTGCTTTCAGTCTTTTTTCTGCTTCGCTAGCTCTTGCAGGGCTGAGAAACCCGAGTTTTCTGAACCTTGGGTCCAGCAGTGTCGCAAGAAACATAATGCTCATGGTCTGTATTTTATCTAGCTTCTCTCTCAATAGCATCCTCAGCTTCTGAGCCAGAGAAGATCCAATGGATGGTGGTTTTTCCATTTGTTTATTGAGGCAATGATCCAGCATAGTGAGCAAAGGTATGACCTTTGACCCAGACACCCTTTTTTCCTGAGAGAGCTCAGTGGTTGCATCGTTAAATGGTGATAGGACAACCAGACACTCTGAAATTATACCAAATTCCTCAGATGACATAGGTGGGATGTCTGTTGTGAGACTTGCCAAAGCAGCACCCACTGGCTCCCTTTGCTCGAAAAGTCTTTGCAGCATATTGTAAGTGCTGTTCCAGCGGGTTTCCACCTCCTGTAGTAGTTTGAGTTGAAGCTTCCTTAGTTGTTCCTGCACGACTGAAAGCCTCTCCTTACAAAATACAATTTAAAAAAGCATACATTAGATTGCAGAGGTGGGACCAAGTCATTGTTTTGCAAGTCTCAAGTAAGTCTCAAGTCTTTATCCTCAAGTCTCAAGTCAAGTCTCAAGTAATGTCAGGCAAGTCAGAGTCGAGTCTCAAGTCACTGGTGCAAAAGTCCAAGTAAAGTCACAAGTCTGAAACTTTGAATTTCAAGTCCTTTCGAGTCTTTAAAAAAAAAAAACGAAAAAAGCATGTTGCAGTTATATGCTAAATGTAAATATTAGACCATGTAATTTTTAAATCTGTGTTTTTCTCAACACATGACAAAATAGTGAACTTAGAAAATATACACAAATTGTGAAATTGCACCTCTTTAAAATGCAGTTCAATTAAACCTAGCTCCAAGAATAATTTTCACCGACAGTTCTGAGATAAGCTGCATGTAAACTGGTTCTTCTCTCTCCCTCCCTGTCCTGCTGCTACTTCAGTGATAAAACGGCTTAATGATCAGCTGATGGGTTTTTCTGTCGCGAGTCCGTCTCTCTTGTTTGTTTTTGGCCCACTTTGCACCAGAAAGAGGAAACCAGTTCAAAAAGGAGTTCAGTTTGTAGTTCAGTTTTGCTGAACTATAAAATATTTTGGGTGCAGTGTATTTTTTACATACAGGTATAACAGAATAGCTTTAGTGTTGTTGAGTATGAACTTATACAAAATGCAGCAAGATATTTAAAAAACAGTTTTATTGATTAAAACACACTATATCGGAGTCATATCGGTATCGGCCGATATCCAAATTTATGATATCGGTATCGGACATAAAAAAGTGGTATCGTGCCATCTCTAGTACAAATACAGCTGCTCTGTGACGGCCTAAATGTTCAGATTATTTTGAGTATTTGACTAACCACAGAGTGTTGTATGTTGAACTTTAGTGGGAATGATTTTTTTTTTGAAGCATTCAACATTTTTAAATGGCAGCACATAATCACACCTGTGGTCCTCAGGGGACAAAAATGTCCCCATCTGGTTTGATTGATACGTAATTAATATGAACTGGATTTTTCCCCCACTTTTAATTAAAACTTAACTCAAACATTTCAACACTATTTCTTTATTCAATTTCAAATTTATGTCTGATAAAATCTAATTTAAATGAAATGTTTCTTTATTTTGGGGTAAATAAAATTAATTAAATCATCAGATATTGTGATTATCCTTTCACAACCAGAGTTGGTTATTTTAACAGATTATCACAGACGGGTAAATTTCAAAGTTAATTTAGGAAGCTGTTTTTAATTACTTCTAGTTTTTTACTGGCAGCAAATAATCACATCTGTTGTCCTTTGGGCTCAAAAATGACTATTTATAAAGCAATAAGTATAAAAGATCATCCATCTCTGTGTTTCAAGGTTTTATTCAACTTTATTCCAACTTATTACCTGACATTTTTCTATGTTTTGGCATGGTAGGACACCAGGGCATGGGTCTTAGTGAAGGCAAACTTTCATGAGAACAAAGGCGTGTCCATATTTGACACACGTGCAGGAGGAAGCTCAGGTTTATTCTTCTGTTCTGGTCCCATCATGGACAGCTTTCTTTTCTGCAGTTGCAGGCCAAGGGCATATAAAGTAAACAAGTTGTTACACGTAATTGTTTTCTTTTGGAAACCTTCTTTAATGTTAGGGACAACTTGCGTGCCCTGACTGCAGGCCAGACAGTTTGCCATCGTACACTAGCATGTTCCATGTACAGATGGACCTGGCATCACATACTGCCCATGTTTTTATCTCATAGTTACCTGGTTTACTTGGGATGTTCTGTTGGAATGGACACAGTCCTCTGAAGGGGACTAGGCGCTCATACACAGTCACATCAGTACCTGGATTGTACATCAACAGCAGGAGAAACACTCACTTGTTCCATACACATCAATAATTGTGTCATGAACGACGATCATGTATTGTGTCTTTATCATGAAATTATGTCCTTTTTGCTATTCTATGATTATGTCAATCACGGTACCATGAAAACTTCCCTAACAGACTTAGGATGTCATAAACTGGCCATAGCGACTTTACTGGATGCACGGCAGTAAGAACCACATACCTACATATGCCTACAGCTGCATTCGATCCATTTTTTTTCCTCTCTCGTTGTCCCTCCTTTTTTGTCATTGAGTTGGCTGTAGAGCAGGTCATCTACTAATTGGATGGTTGTTGGTTCAATCTCTGTGTGCTGTAGTCTGGAGTTCTTACCAAAGTGTCCTTGGGCAAGTTACTGAACCCCAACTTGGTCTCTGATGCATCCATTGGCATGAAAGTTGAAAGTTAAAAAGCATAATACAAGCAGAATACACTGTGTATAATGCATTCAGTGCTCAAGTAGAAAAGCAACTGAAGGAGTATGGGACCTGGCATATGTGCTTGGACCGTGGTAGTTCGTCTTTCTCTGTGACGCACGAGAGAGTCATGCATCTTCTCTCACACATCTTCTATTTCAGTTTCACATTTTGAAAATTCAAGAAACTTCAAAAAGCCAAGTCACTTTTTTTTTATGTCCCATTTGGATCTTTAGCCATCAGAATTGTTGTCTTAAGGCCAAGAAAGATGCCAAGTGGATTTGTTTTACCAAGTGGATCATCATGGCCTTGCCATATTGGTCCATTTGATTGACCTTTATTATAATTATGTATTTATTTTATTTTCGGTTGCTACAAACGGGACAGACATGACTGGGGGATAGGACAGGGAGAAAGAATGAAAGAAAGAGGGAGAGAAAGAAAAACAGAGGGGAGAAGAGACGGTGAGAAAGGGGGGAAGAAAGAAAGAAAAACAAACAAAACACCTGGATCACCTGGATGGATAAAAAAAAACAGAAGAGAAAGCAAACAAAAGAAGAGCAACATAATAAAAAACAGCACCATCACAATAAACTAGCTAGTAGATATTAAACGATATTGTGCAGCACGCAAGATAGACAGCGCACAATGTGCTTTGAGGCAGCAGCCAAGAAAGGTGTAGTCCACGTCTGTGAACACCCGTGTGTACACCTGTGTGCACACCTGTGTGGATCAGCATGCTTGTATACCAAAGGTTTCTCCATGTAACGATCTGCTAGGGAGTGTGGGGAGCCATAGCCCTGTCCCCCAGGGCATGAAGCAGGTATGGAGGAGATCCAGGCCCCAGATATCCAGAGGCCCCAGAGTACGAGGATCCGAGGAGGACCACCAAAAGGAGGGGAACCGTGCCACCCTCCTGGGAAGAGCTGAGTAACGAGAGGTCACCCAGCAGCTACAGAGCAGAGGCCAGAGGGGGTTGCAGTGGCGTGCCCGCGGGCTCTGCTGGTAGCCAGCTGTGCCAGAGAGGACCGAGCTTCAGGCCCAGAGGCCTGAGGGCACCCCACCCCCCGGAAGGGGCCCAGCCGGGCCACAGGCGCCAGGCCCCGCCAATCGGCCACCAGGAGTGAGCCGGTACATACAGTCACTTTCTTTCCAAGCTCCTTAGACTACCACGTCCTGGATGCCTGAGAACCTACTTGAACATAGTTCAGATTCTTCATCACTTTCCTTCACTTTATAGTCTTCTTCCACTTCTGCGGGTGGGTGATGTGCTTTTTTAGAGAAAGGGTAGGATGTGATCTAAATATTGGTAATATGTTCTTCCTGAACATTGATTCTTCCTCCTCATTATACTAAATGACAATATATGCATTGTTCTACTGGTCATTCCTTTCCACAACATTGTAAAAAAATGATCTCACAAGCCTCCAGTGCAATGGAGGCTTGTGAGCATACTTTGTGTATTATTGTAGGGTCTACCTTACAATATAAAGCACCTTGATGCGACTGTTGTAGTGATTTGGTGCTGTATAAATAAAATTGAATTGAATGTAGAGCGCCTGTTTCCTCATTGTGCTGCTTGTTGTTGTTGTTATGACCATTGCTTGACCCCACACATCAGTGATCCAAGATCCAAGATATCTGAAAGCAGTATGGTGTGAAAATATGGCCCTTTGCAACACTTTGTACATTTTTGTCCACGAGGACATCAGGTGTTATAAAATCTAATAAAAACCCCATAAATAAATCAAATTACTTAAAATGTATTCCAATCATGCATAGCATACTACTTTTGCGTTTTAAAAGTCGGTGTTAATGTCCTTCCACATGTGGAAAGCGAGAGAAAACACGCTGCTGTTTGCACATATTTAATAATCAGCTCTGAACAGGAGCAGAAGCAGAGTCCAGCCTGTTGCTCTTACAGTATAATACTCATAATAAAAGTACAGTAACCGTGGTTAGTCACTGAGCAGCCCGGTGCGTCTCTCTTGATTTCTTTAGTCAGGGTAAATTCATTCACCTGCACGGGTTAGCTAAACGAACTTTACAAAAGAAGTTTCCCCTACAGCTAGGGTTGCCAACCGTCCCTTAAAATACGGAATCGTCCCGTATTTAGAAACAAAAGTACACGTCCCGTATTGAGCTAATAAGGGACGCACTTTGTCCCGTAATACAGTGAGAATCAAAAGTAGTCTATAAATGTTTATGGAATTAACACTTTGTTTGAAAACATAATTCCCAGCCCTTCTCCTGCTTTGTGACCAATGAGCTGACAGCACACTTATGACAATTCGAGTATAACAATTCAGATTACCGCTCATCTCATTGGTCGAGGAAAGGTCGCTTGCGGAGAAAATACCGGAAGACAACAGATGACCACAACAACAAGCATGGCCAACAGGGGAACAAACGCCGACACTGCGGTGCAAGTCTCGGATGACAGTACACCTAAAGCTGGGCAGACACTGTGCGATTTTTTTCAGTCGCGTTATTCAGCTCCTGCTCAAACTGCACGATTGACTCGCAGGGGTTAGAAGTTGGTAGGTCACGATGCAGGTCTCACACTATACGGCCCGATGCTCCGATGCGACCTGAGTGCTCACACTGTGCCTCCATAAAATGAAGGTTATAACAGAAAATCTGTCGCTCGCTCTCTCTGTCTTTCACTCACACAGACACGCAAACCACCACCATCAACTTTGCTAAATTGCTAATGAAAAACATTGATCAGGCAGCTGTGATTGAGCAGCAGTGTAGATCCAACTATTTTCACGGTTGTTGTGGTCGTGATAATTTTGTGATGCCACATGGAAAAGGCTCGGATGAGCTTTCCAAAGTTCTACAAGTTGTGCCTCCATCGCTTGTGTCCAGATCACACGCAGCACTGCCGTGCTGCTCCGTCTTTTTCACCGACGTTTACGTGTTTGCGCGTGAGCAGTGTGAGTGCCTGTGGTGACGCCCTCACGAGCGATTGATGATCGGGAGCTGGTCGTGAGGTGTTAATCACTTCTCGTTACCCCACGTATACTACACGACGCACGATGAAGGCCAAAATCGGTCCGATCACTCAAAAATCGGCTCAAAATGGGCCTAAAACCGCACAGTGTAAGCCCAGCATTAGAGCAGCAATGTTTGTTCCCCTCAGAGAAAGGGAAGAATGGGAAAAGGAAAACACCTGGCTGGAAAAAGTTAATATGGGCATGTGCAGTGATTATCAGCGCTATGTGGCCAGAAGTGTGATAATATAATTTATTTTGTGTAATAAACAACTGTAAGGATAGATGATTACAACAAATAGATGACTAATACATAAAAGTAATACATAGATGAGTAATGATGCGTAATCATGGGAACAAGCGGGTTTTCAAACAGGAGCAGCTGATTAGCATTAGAAAAGCTGAAATAATACCTCAACTGAAGCCAATTGTACTAAATGCACTAAATGTGCACTGTTACAAGAATATTTTTCTTTCTATTGTTTTCTTTTATTTTAAGTTAAGCAGGACAGAGTTCTTTTAAAGAAAGATTTACTTATATTCTCAAAAGTTAAGCATGACAAGCTTCTGTTTAAGAAAGAGGCCTGTTTTATTGTGTTAATGTTGTCATTTTGAGCTAAAAATAAATGGCTAAATGATCATTTGTTTCACATGTGTTCATATCACAAAGAATTGAATATGCATCTACTTAAATCAACTTCAAGTCAAATGGTTAAAAAAATAATTTCACACACAAAAAAAGAGCTAGAAAATTCACCACACTGGGAAGGGTGAAGACAACTGGGTCGCCCGGCCCTGGCCACGAGGTGTCCCTTATTTATTTTTCAGGGAGTTGGCAACCCTACCTACAGCCGAATGCTCATCTTAGCTAGCTAGGTAGCTAGTTAAGGACCTAAATTACAGATTCGCTTACAAACACATTTAACTTACCAAAAATAATGCGGTGGGGCCTCAGGTCCTCCTGTCCGATAGTCCAATTTACTGAAGAACACCTCAGGCTGTCACTTTGAAATAGTCGGTAATGTAAACGCTGGACCTCTCAGCATCTGCCATTCCCAAACAGACACATGCAAGTTTGTCCGTGACCGCAGCCTCTTCGTCCGTGTTTTCTCCAGTCATTGGTCAGCATTATAATATATGCAAATACATTTAGGTTGGAATCCCCGTCCCCCCGCCCCCCAGCGCGCCCCCGGATGCTAAAACAGTGCCAGCAGAGTGAAACCGAAAAATGGATGAAACCGAGAAAAAAAACTGGATTGAAACCGAAAAAAAAAATTGTAAGCGAAAACACAAAAATTACAGTTTCAATTAATTGTTTTTCACTATCATTTTTTTTTTCAGTTTCAGTACCAGACTTTTCAGTACATTTATTTCAGTTACAATATTTTTTTTCGGTTTCAATATTTTTTTTGGTTTCATTTCAAGGTGGCATCGTTCTGATCCCGTACAGGAAGCTTTCACGATGTCTTCTCGGGCGCTGATAATTGGCGTCTGTCTTGTGTCAATAACTTCAATAACTTCAATAATTAAACCATCAACGTGTCTTTTAGACCCCATTCCTACAAAACTGCTCAAAGAAGTCCTGCCATTAATTAATTCTTCGATCTTAAATATGATCAACCTATCTCTAATGATCGGCTATGTACCACAGGCCTTCAAGCTAGCTGTAGTTAAACCTTTACTCAAAAAGCCATCTCTAGACCCAGCAGTCTTAGCTAATTATAGGCCAATCTCCAACCTTCCTTTCATATTAAAAATCCTTGAAAGAGTAGTTGTCAAACAGCTAACAGATCATCTGCAGAGGAATGGTTTATTTGAAGAGTTTCAGTCAGGTTTCAGAGCTCATCACAGCACAGAAACAGCTTTAGTGAAGGTTACAAATGATCTTCTTATGGCCTCTGACAGTGGACTCATCTCTGTGCTTGTCCTGCTAGACCTTAGTGCAGCATTCGATACTGTCGACCATAATATCCTATTAGAGCGATTAGAACATGCTGTAGGTATTACAGGTACTGCGCTGCAGTGGTTTGTATCATATCTATCTAATAGACTCCAATTTGATCATGTAAATGGAGAGTCCTCTTCACACACTGAGGTTAATTATGGAGTTCCACAGGATTCAGTGCTAGGACCAATTCTGTTTACATTATACATGCTTCCCTTAGGCAGTATCATTAGAAGACATAGCATACATTTTCACTGCTATGCAGATGACACCCAGCTCTATCTGTCCATGAAGCCAGATAACACACACCAATTAGTTAAACTGCAGGAATGTCTTTGTCATGGTCCTGGGTCGGTGACCCAGCGCTTTTAGTTTGTTATCATTTTCTAGATGATGATTGTTTAGGTTCTGTGTTATATTCGGTCTGCCTCTGAGTCTGCGTCTTTATCTGTCTGTCTATGGTGTCACCCCATCTGTTTGTGAATCTGTCTGTTTAGTTCAATGTCTTGTCTGGTTCCATGTGTCTGAGTTTCCTGTTTTATTGTGAAGGTCCGTGTCGTATGTGAGTGTGATCAGTTTACGTTTCCCCTGTCCCGTCAGCCCAGATTCCTCCCAGCTGTGTTGCCCTCTTGTCTCTCATCCCCTGATTACTGGTGTGTGTATTTAAGCCCCGTGTGTTTTCCTGCCTGTTGCCGGTTCGTCTGCGTTCCTCCGTGTATCTCTGCATTCATCTGCGTTACATGGTGTCCTGTCTATGCGTCTCTCTGCCCCACACCCCTTTTGTATGGTCTCAGGTTTGCTTTTTAGTTTCTCCCAGTTTAGGTTTCCGTTTGTAATTGTTCATGCTGAGTTGCCTGTTTTCGCCACCACCACCACCTGGTAAATAAACATCACTCTGTCATCAGTTTGCTGCATCTTGGGTCCTCCTTTTCCTCCACACCACACGGCTCCCTCCGCCAGCCGTGACAGTCTTAAAGACATAAAGACCTGGATGGCCGCTAACTTTCTGCTTCTTAATTCAGATAAAACTGAGGTTATTGTACTCGGCCCTGAAAAGCCTAGAAATATGGTATCTAACCAGATTCTTACTGTGGATGGCATTACCTTGGCCTCCAGTAACGCTGTGAGAAACCTTGGAGTCATTTTTGACCAGGACATGTCCTTGAATGCACATATTAAACAAATATGTAAGACTGCGTTTTTCCATTTGCGCAACATCTCTAAAATTAGAAATATCCTGTCTCAGAGTGACGCTGAAAAACTAGTTCATGCATTTATTACTTCCAGGCTGGACGACTGTAATTCATTATTATCAGGATGTCCAAAAAACTCACTGAAAAGCCTTCAGCTAATCCAAAATGCTGCAGCAAGAGTCCTGACATGGACTAGAAAGAGAGAGCATATTTCTCCTGTTTTGGCTTCCCTTCATTGGCTTCCTGTTAAATCCAGAATTGAATTCAAAATCCTGCTCCTCACATACAAGGTCTTAAATAATCAGGCCCCATCTTATCTTAATGACCTTGTTGTACCATATCACCCTATTAGAGCACTTCGCTCTCGCTCTGCAGGCCTACTTGTTGTTCCTAGAGTATTTAAAAGTAGAATGGGAGGCAGAGCCTTCAGTTTTCAGGCCCCTCTTCTATGGAACCAGCTTCCAGTTTGGATTCAGGAGACAGACACTATCTCTACTTTCAAGATTAGACTTAAAACTTTCCTTTTTGCTAAAGCATATAGTTAGGGCTGGACCAGGTGACCCTGAATCCTCCCTTAGTTATGCTGCAATAGACATAGGCTGCCGGGGGATTCCCATGATGCATTGAGTTTTTCCTTTCCAGTCACCTTTCTCGCTCACTATGTATTAACAGACCTCTCTGCATTGAATCATATCTGTTATTAACCTCTGTCTCTCTTCCACAGCATGTCTTTTATCCTGTCTTCCTTCTCTCACCCCAACCGGTCGCAGCAGATGGCCCCGCCCCTCCCTGAGCCTGGTTCTGCCGGAGGTTTCTTCCTGTTAAAAGGGAGTTTTTCCTTCCCACTGTTGCCAAAGTACTTGCTCATACGGGGTCATATGATTGTTGGGTTTTTCTCTGTATCTATGAAGCGCCTTGAGGCGACTTATGTTGTGATTTGGCGCTATATAAATAAAATTGAATTGAATTGAATTGTCAGTGACGTAAAAGACGGATTTAATGCGACATGACCGTTCAAACAGCAGTCGCTTTCTAAAACATCGGATATGTATCGGATTCAGTACCACATACAAAAGTGACCCAGATCGGATTTGAAAATATTGGATTTGTGCCGTTCACACTGTCATACCATGATCGGATATGGGTCGCATAGGGTCAAAAAAAATAGGATTTGATGTGCCTTCGCCTGCAGTGTGAGCGTAGCCTTAGATTGGTTCTATTGAAACAGAGCATAACCTCTCCCCAGTAAGAGTGAGTCAGCCTAATAAATGAAAAGTCAAACTGGACATTGCATGCCTTTCATTGTCCCTCTGATGTTGATTAAATATGATTTTTGTCCTTTGAATGTATTGTATTGTATATTGTGTACATTGGTCCCACAAGATTGGAATTCGGAGAACTGAAATACTAATAATATCTAAAAGCATCTATTTTAAAAGCATCTTTATATATTAAAACAAAAAAATCAACATTTTTTTTTTTTTGTAAAATGTTGTGTATAGTAGAGAAGTAGTAAACTTATCCTTCTCAGTCTTTAGTATATGCTGTTTCTAGCTGCAAGACCATGAAGAAGGCAGGCATAGCCCCTCATAAGTATGCTTAAATTCTGGTGACTCTGGAGGTATAGAGTAAGTATTCGATTGCAGCAGCTATTCTATAGTTTTTCAAGTTTTGTAAGAACAAAGGACAGTCCTGATGCCCTCGTATGTCACAGACATTTGTGTTTTGTGAGTGTATAACATTCTCACTGCGTACTCGTCAGTGAATCCTTGGATATAAGCAGGAAGTATGCAAGTAAATATGGCACCTCAATTATGTGTCAGACTGTGTATCAAATCAAAAGTGACTGAACATTGGCCAAAATGTCCTTAAGATGGAAATCTCAGAGTCAAGTAAAGTCAGTATGCCAGTATTGACACGGCCACTGAATAGAAATATTGATTCATCCAGCGAGGACAAGTATAAGGTAGTCCCTGAAGTGGAAGTTACCTTGGCACACTGATGCACTCCAGGTAGGTGTCTCTTTGTTCTGTATTCCATCCACTGATGAGAGGCTTTTTAATTTCCAGACTGTGCATCCATAAACCAAAGCTTGAAGTTAGTGCTTCTTAACATTGTCTTTGTACTGTACCTCACTGATAACTTCTGCAGTAGGTCCAGGAAATCCACTTAGAGTCAACCTTTTACAGCTTACGTCTGTCTCTCAAGATTACTATGCAGAAACATCACTGGACATTTTAGTCAGTCAACGGACTGCAAAAGAGAAAGTTTTAAAAGAATTGATGCATATAAATTCATTAAAATTTTATTTATATAGCATGAATTCAAAACAACAGTTGCCTCAAGCACATGATATTGTAAAGTAAGGACCCCACAAAAATACAGAGAAAACCACAACAATCAGTTTACCCCCTATGAGCAAGCATTTCTGTAAGAGTGGGAAATGGAAGAACTTCCCTATTCTTCATGCCTTTAGCATATCAGTTATTTTCATCCACATTCGGTGGAGAAAAAGGGGGGAGGAGAAAATGAAATACAGTTGAAAACAAAATTATTAGCCCACCTATGAATTTTTATGTTTTTGTTAAAAAATTTCCCAATTGCTTTCATAAGGGATTTTAAACATAGCATTCCCCATCATACTTCCCCCTGAAAAAACTGACATTTATATTTAGCCAAAACTGCTGATGTGCAATGATGTGCTTTGTAATGCTCTAATCTTTTAAATTCAAGTTAAGACTAGGAGTCATCTTCCAATTTACACACATGTTACGTTTCGGTGTTGTCAGTGTGTTGTTTTTGGCGTGACTGTTATGTGTTTCCTGTTTACTTTGAAAGTCTGTGTTATCTTAGTGTTTTCAGTTTACGTTTCCCTGTCTCGTCAGGTCTAATTTGCCCCAGCTGTGTTTCCCTCCTGTTGTCCATTTTCCTGATTGCTCCCTCTATGTATTTAAACCCTGTGTTTCAGTGTGTCATGGTCGCGATCTCCCCCGTGTTGTAAATAGTTTGGTGTTTTGTTGTAAATAAATAGTTTGTTGTAAATAGATTTGTCGATACTTTCGTTTTGGGATTTTGGTGGTGAGCTTTAGTGGGGTTTTTTGTGTGTGTTTTTTTTTCTTTATTTTTACTTTTTTTCGTGTTGCACTCCGGTTGCCTAGGCCGGGGTGTAACAATAAAAACCTCAGTTATGTTTTGTGTTGTCACTTCAGAGAATATCATACCCAAAATTAACAAAATTAGTTTAGACTTGAGAAAAAAAATGTTGATGATAAAGCAACATATCTAATATAGGCCTATTTGACCAACTCACACTGTATGCATAATATAGAATTAGCAAATTATAAGATTTTCTGACTTACAGGAACTGGATGAGAGTGCAAAGGAAGTCAGGCAAAATTACCCTTTTTATTTTTAGGCTTCTTGTAAGGAGGTTGCTTTAAAGGATATCCTGCTGATTTTGTCAAACAAGCATGAAATGAAAACCATGCAAATTCTTTTATATGCATACTATAAACTGGAAATTGATTCTCTACAATCATTCAATTATTTCTTATGTACAATTGAAAGTGACAACAATGGAGTATCATCTGAGTAAAACCATCTATCAATTTATTTTCACAACAGTTAACAAGAACTGAAGTTAGTTGGTTAGTTATTTTTTTAATTATTATTTATGATTAAAAATAACTTCATATGGGCGCAAAAGTGCTATTAGTGTTTATTTTAAAAAAGGACTGGATCACCCCCTGCCCCCCAAAAAACTGACAATACTGTCAGTATTGTAGCTCAGCCTACATAGGACTTCCTCTGATCATACGTATATGTGTAAATGTATGGGATCAGTCTATCCCTGTTAATGAGGTACATACCACTTGGACTGGCAGTACTATTACTGAAAATACAGTCACTTGAGCCAGCTGTATAGTTAATCTCCAATTCCCTTTTGTCTAAAACATTTTCAAAGAGTAGTTGTTGTTGAGTCTGTGCTTCCACAGACCCTGCTAGTTTAGAGACTTATTCCTCATGAAGAACGAAAACAAGACAGAACATCTTCAACCAGTCTTTTACTCGCTAATGAGGAAAGGCTAGTTCAGAACCAGGCTGTGGAGCTTAACACTCCTCACCTGTCTCCAGCCCAACTCTCCAGCTATTATGTTTGCTGCACAACTTGAATGTGGTCTTCTAAAATCAATACTAAAAAGATGAAATACAATAAAAATCAAATACATTTCAGCAAACTTAAAAAAAAACACTAAAAGAAAAACAGCCTGTACTTTGAACCTCTGCAGAGATTTACAATGACAGTTTGTGTAGCAGACAATGGAAACTTCTCAGGCTCTTCAACTTCTCCATTAACCATTTTTCACAGCCACTTGTCAGTGCTGCTACTTCTTCTTTTATATCCTCTCTTGGGTCCCCTGGGTCTTAAAGCCGTCCCCATTACAGTTATGCTTAACTTGTTTGATTAATATTCAAAACTTAACTTAGCTTTAAATTAGAAAGAGAAAAAAAATAGAAAAAAAGACTTCAAAGAAAAACAATGGGACATTGTGATGTTTTCTGATAATGATTCACCTCATAAATCATGTCACAATGTTCTTACCTATAGTTAAGTTTAAAAAATATTGTTAATGGTACTTTATATATGCACTACTGAACCTGTATTTACTTAGTATTTGATCGATACCAAAATCAACCATATCAACCATACCAAATTCAATATTGCTCGCCAACGCTTCCCAGTTCCAGTGGCAATGATACCCTTACCTCCTTCAAGTAGGAGGGGGCAAGTCTTTCTGACTGAAAGTCATGGCTTCATATTTTGGAGGTGCTGTAATTCATTTTTCTTAATTTCTTTTACAAGAAGAGGCTTTTTTAATCATACTATATGGTCAGTGGGAAAGATATTGTAATCTGGTCAAATGTGGGGTTTTTTTTGGCTATTGATTATTCTAATTATTATTCATGATTACAGTAATTTCATCTTGTGGCTCCAAAAGTAATAAACTTCCAATCTTGTTTGTTATATCTGTTTTTATTGTTTAATTAAAACCAAGTTGATGATTTTTTAGATAAAATGTAAATGACACCACCACAGTGTTGTGTAGCATCAAAGACACAGTGTTATTAATACTGTAGCAACTCCTACATAAGAGTTCCTCTAACTGACTGTCTTAGCTTTGAGAGGTTGCTTTATGAGTTCTGCATTTTTGATTTCAGCTCACACTATCAGCAGAAGTAGGTTCACGTTCATCTATCATTACCCTCTTTCCTTGGGAGTGACAAAATGGACTGGATAATCAGTGCTACATTATTCTTGTCAGGTAAGACAAACTGGTGCCTTCAGATTTATTCTCAATTATTATCAATTATCAATGTCTGCAAACAGTAGAAATATGACTGCTATTTTAATGGTAAATATAGCAGAGACACATTTTAAATTTAAAAAAAGTACAATGAGTAGTATTAACCTTTTCATGCATGAATCGTGACAACTTTAATCAGGATTGTTTTTAAATTATTTTTACCTTTAGGCATGAAAAAAAAAAGATTGTTGAACTTCATTTTTTAAACATGTATTTTTCAAAGAGGTTTTTACATGTTCACTTAGATGAGCAACTGATGTGTATGGAGTGAAACATCAGTGTCCAGTAGAGTGGTTTATGTGCAAGTAAACCATCAACACTGACACAAATACAAGAAAACAGCCTTTGAATAGCTGTCCAGTGTATTGAAATCCACTATGCGTGAAAGGGTTAAGATCTAACATTGATTGTTAGTTAGTGAACCTGTACCTATATTTTTCGGAATACTTTTGTAGAGCTCATTTCCTTATATTTTATCCCCTGTGAACCAAACTACCATAAGCTCAGTGACTGTATGTGTAACTTCTGACTGTAAAAATAGCTTCATTACCAAGATGTTTCTCTGTTATAGAAGTGTACTGAGTGAAAAAGTATTTCATAAGTCATCATTATAAAAAGATAAATTCTTGATTATTAATAAATGATTAAACTTGATTAAAACAAGCTGAAATAATCCAAAATAATCATTGTATGAAGTTATGAAGTCATTATATAGACCTGCCTGTTTTGTTGAGGTCTACAGAAAATGTGAGGCTTACTTACTGTATGGTATTCTGACACTGCACCCAACTTTCCTACTGTGGTTATATTTTATATTTAATGTAAATAGCATATGCAAGAGTGAATAAATGCTGAGGGGATCCTATGAGAGTCTTTTATTTAACTCTTCTAAGGCCATAACAAGAAACAGAAGTTGAGTCTCATGCTGATGAGGTATAAATATTAAATATTTTTAGATTCTGGAAACTACAAAATCATGAAGCTGCTGTTGTTGTTGTTGAATACTGCTGCATGCAAGTTAGCATTATACAGTGTCATACTGACTGCTTTTAACATCTAAAAAAACGGAAGACTTTGTTTAACAGAAATAAATAACTGATACTGAACAAAGACTTTGTTATGCATGGTTGCAGTGGTATGAGATTTTCACTGTACAGTAATCATATCAGAAAATGTTTAAGTTTCTGTGTTGATATGTGACTTTGGCGCTTCCTAGTGTTAATGAAAGAAATCTGCAGTTAAGAAAAGAATTAAACCAACTCATCGACTGAATTAGTTGCTTCTTACTCTTATACTGCATATAAACAATTATAATTAGAGATGCTATAATGACATTATCATCCTTTACAGTGGCTCTAAAAATGTTATTGATGCTCTTCCTTCTTTGATTCTCAGTGTTAAAAGCTGCACTTGGTTTCAATATTGATCCCGTGGCTTGGAAGACCCTGAGTAACTCTGCTGCTGGTTTTGGCTACCAGGTGGTGCAAAGACAATCAGAGTAAGTCAGGACATGCATTGTTATGTTGAAAGCGGGTTTACAGCTGCATGTTTAACATTACTGCTATTTCTTTTTTTTTTATTTACCATCTCTGTTGTGCTATATGGACATATGGAGTTTATTTAATTAGAGTTTGCTTTCTAGACTTACATGATTGACTGGATTTATTTTGTTAGTTTGCTCGTCAGTGCTCCACTGGAACAGCATTCACAAAACGGAAGAGGGAAAATATACAGCTGCAAAACCTCTTCCCAAAACTGCCAAAATATACAATTTCAAGGTAGGTAACCATTCATTTCTAAATGTGCTAAAACTCGGATAGTATTTTGCCATAAAAATAGATATCCATAGATCCTGTCGCATACATTTGTTTAAATCAAATCACAGTTACAGTAGATTTCCATATTAGATATCTTAGTATGTAACGTTCAGCCTTAAAAATGAAATAAACTTTCCAACTGTTTTCTTGATACAAACAAGAAAACATTTCTTAAATTTTGACAATAGTGACGAAGAAAAGTAAAACTGAGTTTTGTTTTGCGTTCCTTCATTTTGAAAATATTTATCATGCCAATTCATGAATTGTGGCACTTTGTAGTTCTCAATTTGAATATTGTTTTCTTCCTTACACAAAGTGTATTTTAGGAGTGTTTTAACACATTTGTAATGCTTTCAATACAGCACCAGAGTTTGCAGTCAACATGTCGCTTGGTTTGTCAATGAAAAGTGACCCGACAGCACAAAACACTGTGGTGAGTTACTTAACTGCAGACATTACCAGTGATTGTATCTCTCTATATCTATCTCTATATCTATATCTCTCTATCTCTCTGCCTCCCTCTCTCTTCTTTAAATAGACTAAAAGTTAGCAGATTTTAAAGAGTTGTGTCGGAATTTCTTGTTTGATTTTATATAGAATTAATAATTGTTTAAGTGACAAAAAATACTCAACCTGCTGAATTATGGCATCTTGGCTTTGTCTCCTCTCAGGTGTGTGGTCCAACCATTCCGAAGGACTGCAGAAGTATCACCATGTACAACGGTGTGTGCTTTCAGATGGAAAGTTTGAAAAGGATCAGACCACCCATACCTTCTTCTATTCAAGGTAACAGTAAATGGTCTTTGCCTCTCTGTCTCTGTCTCTGTCTCTCTCTCTCACACACACACACACACACACACACACACACACACACACACACACACACACACACACACACACACACACACACACACACACACACACACACACACACCATGTATATCATTACTCCTGGTACCTGATTACATTTAGTGATGTCCTCTAAAATGTTCGAAGGGGACACTTTAAAGGGACTATGTTTAAATGTGTGGTATTCACTGACCCTTTACCAAGGTACAAAATCCTTTTGCTTGCATTATATGAGTTTAAAAAAATATAATTCTGAATCCATCTCTTTGACAGAGTGTAGAACACAAGCAGACATTGCCTTTCTGTTGGATGGTTCAGGCAGTGTAGATAATACTGATTTTCAAACAATGAAGAAATTTGTGAAAGATCTAATCGAATCATTTCTCTCAAGTGACACACAGGTGAGCAGCTGTTGTCCCTCTGTCAGTAAAATCATGGCAAAGACATAAAATAGCTACATTTTTATTTCTATTAAGTATTTTTTCTCTCTTTTTCAGTTTTCTGTTTCCCAGTTCTCTACTTCACCTGAGGTTCACTTTTACTTTAAGAAACTTTCCTCATCTGGATCAGTGGAGACTGACATCAATGACATCAGTCAACAGGAGGGAGCTACTTACACAGCCGAGGCCATCAGATATGTTGTGTAAATAATGCAGTTATAATAGTGAAGAAGTGCAGATACATTATTGTCCAGTTGATTTTTTTCCATAAATCTGATCACATTAAGTACTGTGTGGACTGTATGACTGAGGGAAGCCTTTTAAAAGACACACTGTACACAAACTTGTGCTTCAGAGTGTCATCTTCTACAGAGAAGATGATATGGCCCCAACTGGCTAAATTCAAATATTTGCTGAGTTTAATTTGAAAAAACAAACAAACAAACAAACAAACAAACAAACAAACAAACTTGTATTAGGTTGATTTGTGCAAAAGTTAAAAAAATTGCCAAAGAGAATGACATGCAGAAATAATAATATTAATGCAGTTTACCTGGTTGTGTATAAGTTACAAGATCAACTGTAAAACAATATTTTGAAATTATTTTGATTTTTTTTTATTTGACAGGAACAATGTTTTCACACCACAAAGAGGTTCCAGACAAAATGTCAAGAAGGTCTTGATAGTAATTACTGATGGACAATCTCATGATCGGATTTATCTGGGAGGTGCAGCACAGCTAGCAGAGAGTAAAAACATTGTTCGATTTGCTATTGGGGTAAGTACTTCCATTATTTAAACCTGCAGTATGTTGAGTTTTATAATAATGAGTTTTATTCAGTTGTCACACTACAGTCACATTATGCTGCACTATAGGGAGAAAAGTCCTAAACCACTCATTCACTACAGCTCCTGAAGTTGCTTGGCCGTAGAAACCAATGTTATGAAATTCCTGTCGCACAGCTTTTGTCTAAATGTTTCCACTTTGGAATAATACCACTTAAAGTCAATCATGAAATATACAGGCAGACCAAATAAAATTTGGTGACTTGTTGCAGCAGTGCGATCATATTACAGTACTACACTTAAATTCAGTGAGCTCTTTAGAATGACTCACTCATTCACAAATATTTGTAAATTCAGACTGCATGGCTAAGGGATTGAATTTTTTTTTGCCTGTAGTGATATGACCGAAGACACCCGAATTCAAAGATTAGGAGTTTTGGTTACATGCTGGCCACACATTTGTATATGCACCATATAATGTACATGTAGTGCATTTATTTAAATCAAAGCCAAACTCACTGACCATGTAAAATTTAAATGAAGTCTCTTAAATGAAAAAGCTGAATTACTAATGGAAACATGAGATATGTGTGTAATACAAATACAGCTAGTAGAGGAAAAAATATGTGTAAAAACTATTTCATAGCATGACATAAATGTTATCATGGATTTAGGTTCTATTCAGTGTTAGAGAGTTTAAAACCTGTTTGTAAATCAAGTGAAGTTTAACGAATGTATTTTAATAAAGTGAGCAAATAATTTTTGTAGTATGAGGACTCAAACATATTTGTCAACAAGGTGGGGAATGCATTTGCTAACCCTGATGCCAAAAGAGAACTGCGCACCATTGCATCGTCTCCCTCAAACAAACACGTCTTTCAAGTGGAGAACTTCGACGCACTTGAAGTAATAAGACAGAATCTGCAGGACAAAATTTTCTCAATCGAAGGTACAAACATAAATTTATTGTTACAACTTTGTTAAAATTCCTGTAAATGTTTCAAAAATTAAAATAATTGCACTGTAATAAATGCTACTTTCAGCCGCTCACTTATTCACAAGGGATTTTTTTCACATTCATTATGAGGATCTGTGTCCTTCTGGAATTGAAGCAGTTAACTTTCATTTGTTGTGTAAAATGCTACAATAAGAAGCAACTAAAATTAGTACATTGTATTAACTTTATTGTACTGTATTCAGTAAAGTCACCTGTAAAAGCAAATGTAACTTTACATTTTGTAAAATGAGCAATAAATGCTCAGTAGTTATATAATAAACTGTAAAAAAAAATTTTAACCTCCTAAGACCAGAACTCTTCCACGACATGCATTTTTAATTTCTCTTTGATATTTGGGCATATTGGGGCCAGATGAATGAAAAAACAAAGAATTGCCAGATTATTTTTTTTACATTATTTTTGTTTTTAAGAAAAATAAGAGCCACATATGAGGATATTTGTTTAAAATTTTGATAGAACAGTAGCAGTATAATGTCCTCGTCAGTGGATATCAGGCCCATGTAGAGCAAAATTGAGTCTAAATAACCCAAAATGTGATGTCCACATATGTGGACGCCAGGTCCTAGGAGGTTAAATAATTACTTGAAGCATAATAAAAGAAATTAATCTTCAAATTGAATTTGACTCATCGTGTCTGTCTTTTACCTTCTCATTTATTTTTCTGTTACAGGATCTCAAAGCAGTGGAGAGTCACTGAAAATGGAAATGTCTCAAGAGGGATTCAGTGCAGTTTATGTGCCCGAGGTAATTAAAACTACCTGAAACTCACCAGACAGTCTAGTCATAGAAAGAAAGATTCACATGTGCCTTTGTGGCAGTTTTTAAGTTCTAATGGCAAATACAGGTTAAACACATTCCAGATTTTAAATGTAAAATAAATTGTATATAAAATGTATTTCCTGTCTGCACTGTAGGGAATTCAGACGTCTATTGTTGGTGCAAACCACTGGAAGGGAGGCTACGTGCAATACACAACTGGAGGCCAGAAGGTGAAAACATATGAGGATGTGTCTTTGGAGCCTGACAGCTATCTTGGTAAGAATATTACAGCTTTAACAATCTAACTCATACACATGTGATCATGTATATAAACCGCTCTGCTGTAATTCTTTGACACAAACACACTGAAGAGTTTGCATAACAGACATAATTTAACAGGATTAATCAGGAATCTTAATCTGCCTTCTCCTTTTGAAAACCAAAATTCTAGGTTACTCCATGGCGATTGCTAAATCCTGGCATGGCTCTCTGACAGTTGTTGGTGCTCCAAGATATAAACACAGAGGAGTTGTGTTTGCTGTTAACAGAGAAAACTTGAAAAACCAAAAGATTGAGCCCTTTTCATCACAGGTATGCATTTGTATTAAGACAGATATGAATTAATTTATAATTTCCATAGAAATGATCTCAGATACAAAAATAATCATATCTTCCTTACACAGTATCAGACTGGTGCATATTTCGGGGCAGAGGTGTGTACCATGGACATAAATAATGATGACATCACTGATCTGATCTTCATATCAGCCCCAATGTACATGGAGCCTGATAGAGAGGGAAGAGTTTATGTTTGCAGACTAACTGGTTTGGTAAATCACAGTTTTATCTAATCCAATTAAATTAATCGGTTTATTTGTCAAATTTTTATTAACTATAAAATATTCACTCTCCTGCTTTCAGATTGTGGAGTGTAATTTTGATGATCCGTTAATACTAAGAGGACATGCAGCTGTCAAAGGAAGGTTCGGCTCTTCTCTTGCTGTGCTGCCTGATCTAAACTCAGATGGATTCAGGGATTTGGCAGTTGGAGCACCTTTGGAGAATAATGGTGAAGGCAGCGTCTACATATTCCACAGTGAAGGAGGACGAATCAGTCCTACTTACTCACAGGTACACAACATCAAAGACCTCACAAAGATGTCTAAACTCATCTATCAAGTAAAGTCAATATTTTACGAAATCTGATTAATTAAAATATTTCAGAGAATTACTGGCTCTGAGGTCCAGTCAGGACTGAAGTTCTTTGGCGTGTCAATCAGTCAGTCGTCTTTTGACCAGAGTGGTGATGAACTGCCTGACTTAGCGGTGGGTTCAAAGGGTAGAGTTGCCTTACTGAGGTAAGTCCAGGTAATGGTCAAATATTTAGGTACATTCTAAAGTTCATTATTATAAGAATGGCACATTTACAAATATATTTTATTAAAAGCTTTAATGATTTATGTTAAATTATTACACAAATCATTAACAATAATTTAGAGCATTTATATTTTTTGGGGTTTGGGGTATGATTTAGACCTACTTCAATTTTTATTAAGTTTTTAGTTTCTGACTTTCTAGTGTGCCCCAGTGTTTCCCTTTATTCTCATACTTACCTCTCTGAATAATTTGTTTATTATTTTCAGTTGTGTTTTGTTTCATTGTTTCCAATCTCCATCATTATCTGATGTTTTATACTGTCTGAGTCTCCCTCTGTTCCTTGTTGCATATTCCCTTTAAATAAGTCCTGTGATTTCTGGTTTGAATCCCTTGCTTTTTTTTTTTGTTTTTGTTTTGAAAGTATTCAGCATTAAAGCTGCCTTTTCAGTTTAGATATCATTCCTCAGGTCCATATTTTCCCTTTCACACAGCTTAACCCAGACAATTAGATAAAATCAAAAGTTCTCTTTCCCAAAGGAAATTCTCCCCTTTAACAGGAAGAAACCTCTGTCTGAACACGGCTCAGGCAGGGGCAGCCATCTGCCATGTCCTTCACACGTGTTCTTTTTACTTTCCAGATCAAGACCCATAGTAATGGTGAGAGCTGAGGTATCGTTTAGCCCAAACAAAATCCCTACACAGAATGTAGACTGCTCAAAACCATTAGAGAATACAGCTGAAATCTGCTTGACTATGAGCAGAGTGTCTACAGTCGGCACAGGTTAATCATCCTTCTCTCTTTTTCTCAATCACTGCACATCATTTTAATTTTATTGTATTGAAACTTGCAACATTAAAATCAAATTCTATTTCTCTATTTTAGCTCGAGCAAGGATTGATTACACTATAACACTGGATGCCACTCGCAAGCCTCCAAACAACCGAGCTTACATCAGTGGGAAACAACGAGAGCAGTCTGGATCAGTTACTGTTGACTTAGGAATAAAAAAATGTTCACCTGTAAAATTCCTCATTGAGGTAAGATCTAATAGCAATCTTAAAATAAAGCCCTTAAAAGTCATTAAACTTAAGATTTTGTTTAATTAACTTTACTTTTAAGACTCCTCCAACATTGAACCTAAACCTCTTCTTGCAGGCTTGCCCCGAAGACGCTCTCAACCAACTTTCCAATGAGCTCAAATTCACGTTTGATGGTTCGGCCTCAAACACCAACCTCAGACCAAGTCTTGCCCCGCAGGCCCAAACAACAACCATTCATCCTGTAAGTAAACCTTTAAAAACCCTATTAGCTGACCAACTGAGGCTAGTCTTTATGAAGTTATGAGAAACTTTTAGGTTTGCTCTTAACTTTACTGAATCAATTTTATTGTAGGCATGCAACTGACTGATACTTCTTTGAGCGACTTCTGTGCAAGTACTTGAAGTAAATGAGTCACCATTAGTGCAGTGACGCCATGTTTTAAGCTGAGCCCATGAAGGCCTTCTGCCTGTTCAGAAATAAATATCAAACAGAAAAAAAAATGTGTTTTTAAGTCACACATATGACCTTCCTCTTAGTATTTATGTATGAATACAAAGCTGACAGCAAAAAGCAAATATGAAACCCTGCAAAAAGAGACTTTCAAGCTATCGCCACGGTGATTCTACTTTAGAAACATGAACAGGTAGAAGCAGAGGCTGCAGCCTGACAGCTTATCATTTTGTTACATGTTGAACTTCAGGGTCTTGCTGCTGACCTGAGGTCGACATTCACTCAGCTAACATAACTCTGAGTACCGTATTTCCCGGACTACAAAGCGCACCTAAATATTAGCCGCACAAGCTAAAATCAGGGGAAAATCCTGTTTTGTACATACATTAGCCGCACCTGACCAAAAGCCGCAGGTGTTTCAATGTTGACTTATCATATGTAAGAGAATATGCACAAAGGGAATTGTCAGGAAAGAGATGGCTGTTTGGAGACATCACTTTTATTAATATTTTGAAAAACAAGTTATGGGTACATATTTGCACATGTAGTACATAACAGTAGCCTACAGCACACCAGAAAAATAGATTCGGACTACCTTTTAGGCTCAGGTGCAGTGACACAGCTTTAACAAGAAGAAAAGTCAGTCATTCACCACCATCTTTCTCTTCTTCCTGCGCACTAAAACCACCAAAGTCCTCTTCTCCAGTGTCGGATACAAACAGGCTCAGGATGGCTTCGTCATCCACTCTTCTTCTCTCCTTCGTTGTCACTTTCAAAACCAAAGAAATCCTCATTGTCAGTGTCAGAGTCGAACACCCTCAGAAGGGCCGTGGCGGTGTCCTCCTCTCCATCATGCAGCAGTCCAGCCCTTCAAAATCCGTTGGTGATCGTGGATGTTTTCACACTTTTCCACGCTGTCAGAATCCACCGGTGGAGTTGGGCATAACTTGCTTTTTGGGCATAACTTGCAAGTTTATCGCCGCTCATCATCCACGCCTCCCGCTGAATGCGTAGCGCTACTTTGAAGTTTGTTTTTCGCGCTACTTCGTACGGCACTACGTTGCCTGGCGGACGGACATGTGACTAACATACCACTCTTGAACCCCGATCCTTCCGCCAGGCAACGTAGTGCCGTACAACAGCGGAACACACAAAACAAATCGTCTTACGATATGACAAAAATCATGGACAATCCATAGAAAAGCCGCACCTGACTAAAAGCCGCAGGGTTCAAAGCTTGTGCAAAAAGTAGCGGCTTATAGCCCGACATTTACGGTACTTGTATCAGCATGTTGTCTGTGCAGGTGATTGCAAAGAGCTGAAGTTGTGTTAGCAGCATAATGCAGTTGTTTCTGTCCATGATGCATTTTACACTTTACCATCATGCTCTCATTCTTTATAAATAAAAATTAAAATAAAAATCCTTCTTTTGGTTCATAAAACTCCAGAACAACTGCTTCCTCAGTCTCTCAAAAAACCTCACATCAGATCAGGAGCAGCTTTTTGAACTGTTCCCACAATTAGATTAGAAGTGTGCTAAAGGGGGAGGGGTTTCTGTTACTGTGGCTCTGTGTTTACAAAACAGACTCAAAGTCCTTTTAATTTGTGCAGGGTTGCAGTTATTAACTGTGTTTTTTGTGTGTATATATTAACTGTACTTTCTGTCTTTGTAAAGTTTTATTTTGTTGATTTTATTGCCCGTAGACCTACATGTGGTAGCACATTGGATCACCATAAAACCACTTATTTAGTCTTTAAATAATTTATAATGTGTACTTTTCCATCATGCTCTCTTCCACAGTTAGGGTTTGAGATCAACTGCGGCACTGATAACAAATGCGTTGATAACCTGAAAGTGGATTTCAACTTCACCAGGTGAGGCACAGTTACAGTGGGATGCAAAAGTTTGGGCAACCCTGTTAATAGTCATTATTTTCCTGTATAAATCGTTGGTTGTTACAATAAAAATGTCAGTTAAATATATCACACAGTGATATTTGAGAAGTGAAATGAAATTTATTGGATTTACAGAAAGTGTGCAAAAATTGTTTAAACAAAATCAGGCAGCTGCATAAATTTGGGCACCACAAAAAAAGAAATAAAATCAATATTTAGTAGATCCGCCTTTTGCAGAAATTACAGCCTCTAAACGCTTCGTGTAGGTTCCAATGAGAGTCTGGATTGTGGTTGAAGGTATTTTGGACCATTCCTCTTTACAAAACATCTCTAGTTCATTCAGGTTTGATGGCGTCCGAGCATGGACAGCTCTCTTTAACTCACACCACAGATTTTCAATAATATTCAGGTCTGGGGACTGAGATGGCCGTTCCAGAACGATGTACTTGTTCCTCTGCATGAATGCCTTAGTGGATTTTGAACAGCGTTTCGGGCCGTTGTCTTGTTGAAAGATCCAGCCCCGGCGCCGCTTCAGCTTTGTCACTGATTCCTGGACATTGGTCTCCAGAATCTGCTGATACTGAGTGTAATCCATGTGTCCCTCAACTTTGACAAGATTCCCAGTCCCTGCACTGGCCACAGAGCCCCACAGCATGATGGAACCACCACCATATTTTACTGTAGGTAGCAGATGTTTTTCTTGGAATGCTGTGCTCTTTTTCCTCCATGCATAACGCCCCTTGTTATGCCCAAATAGCTCAATTTTAGTGTCATCAGTCCACAGCACCTTATTCCAGAATGAAGCTGGCTTGTCCAACTGTGCTTTAGCAAACCTCAAGCGGCTCTGTTTGTGCTGTGGGCAGAGAAAAGGCTTCCTCTGCATCACTCTTGCATACAGCATCTCCTTGTGTAAAGTGCACCGAATGCTTGAACGATGCACAGTGACTCCATCTGCTGCAAGATGATGTTGTAGGTCTTTGGTGCTGGTCTGTGGGTTGACTCTGACTGTTCTCACCATTCATCACTTCTGTCTATCCGAGATTTTTCTTGGTCTGCCACTTCGAGCCTTAACTTGAACTGAGTCTGTGGTCTTCAATTTTCTCAATATGTTCCTAACTGTGGAAACAGACAGCTTAAATCTCTGAGACAACTTTCTGTGTCCTTCCCCTAAACCATGATGGTGAACAATCTTTGTCTTCAGGTCATTTGAGAGTTGTTTTGAGACCCCCATGTTGCTACTCTTCAGAGAAAATTAAAAGAGGAGGGAAACTTACAATTGACCCCCTTAAATTATCTCATTATTGGATTCACCTGTGTATGTAGGTCAGGGGTCACTGAGCTTACCAAGGCAAGTTCAATTCCAATAATTAGTTTTAAAGGTTTTGGAATCAATAAAATGACAACAGTTCCCAAATTTATGCACCTGCCTGATTTTGTTTAAACAATATTGCACACTTTCTGTAAATCCAATGAACTTCATTTCCATCCATCCATCCATTGGCTTCCGCTTATCCTTTTCAGGGTCGCGGGGGGCGCTGGAGCCTATCCCAGCTGTCATAGGGCGAGAGGCAGGGTACACCCTGGACAGGTCGCCAGTCTGAACTTCATTTCACTTCTCAAATATCACTGTTTGTCTCCTATATGATATATTTAACTGACATTTTATATTGTAACAACCAACGATTTATACAGGAAAATAATGACTATTATCAAGGTTGCCCAAACTTTTGCATACCACTGTACAAAACTTAAGCTTTGCTTGTGCGTCTTGTTTTCTTCAAATGTGTTGTTATTTGCAAGTTGTACTTAATGTCACTTAACTTGTCCTTATACAACCATTATTAATATTTTTGAAACTGATGACACTGTTGTTTTTGTGCTACCCATATGGAAAAGAAATAGAAAAAACTTATAAAAGACTTGCATAAGATGTGGCCTACTTCATATAGTGCATCATATAAGGCTTATATGATTTACTAATGAAAGTGGCCACTTTCTCATTACTTTCATATATTTTTTTAGTAAGTATCCAAAACATACAAGTTTCGTTTATATAATTATTCCAGTGATCTTATATCTGTTTTCACTCTTGTATGCTTTTCATACAAGTTTCACACAAGACAGATACAAATTTATAAGATTTATATATATCTTTTCCATATGGGGTGGATTCGGGAGGACGGACAGCAATAAGGCGGTCACTGAGAATGTATATAAATCTTATACAATTTGTATCTGTCTTGTGTGAAACTTGTATGAAAAGCATACAAGAGTGAAAACAGATATAAGATCCCTGGAATAATTATATAAACGAAACTTGTATGTTTTGGATACTTACTAAAACAATATATGAAAGTGTCCACTTTCATGAGTAAATCATATAAGCCTTTTATGATTCACTATATGAAGTAGGCCACATCTGATGAAAGTCTTTCATACGTTTTTTTCTATTTCTTTTCCATATGGGGAACCAGCAAGTATTAGAATGTTAACTCACTAAGAATGGACGAATGTTTTTGTTTTTTTTTCACTTTTAGCATCAGTATCTTAGCAAAGCCATTTACCTTACTGTTTGAGCTGGAAAATAACATGGTTTATCAAAGCTCAAAGTGCATTACATTTGGAATACTGTGACATTAGTATGGTTCTAGTCTTGTCTTGTTTTGCCTTGTTCTCATCGGGCTTTGTACTCTGTCAGATCCTCAGAGGTTAAAGTGGGTATTGAAGAGCTTTTGAATGTCACAGTCACAGTGGAGAATAGAGGAGAAAACTCCTACAACAGCCGTGTTATTCTCACGTACCCAGCTGGACTCTCCTACAGGAAGTTTACGATTCAGCAGGTAAAGCATCAGGATCAAGTCTGTTTCAGTTCATCACTGATCTGCTGCTCTTCCAATCCATTCAGCAGTCATTTTTTTCCTAATAAAGGGACGAATCGAGTGCAACTCCTTGGACAGTGAAGATGGTTTGTCACAAGGAAGGACAGACTGCACTATTGACAAGCCAATTTTCAAGAGCAAAACTGGGGTTTGTTTCTTTTTTTAATTGTATTTGTACAGAACATCTTTTATCTCTTTCTTTTTTCTGACTTTTGCACAATTTAAAGACAAAGGGAAGTCACTCATTTCTCTCATTCATTTAAGGCTTCCTTAATTGTCTCCTATGGGATTAAACCCAATAGTCAACTTGAGAGGAAGATCTTTGTCACTGCAAATGCCACCAGGTACTGTTGCTTTGGTATAGATACTCTTAATATATGCAACAGCACCACAGATACAGAACAGATTTTTTTTTTCTTTTCTCTTTCAGTGGAAATCAGGAGCATGCATCTACAAGTGAACTCTACAAAAAGAAATCGATTGATGTAAAATACAGCATTTTTATGACATTTGAAAGGTGTGTGTTGTTATGTTTGTAACAAAAGAAATCACACAGTAACAAATGTTCTATTACATAATGTATATTTAAACCTCAAAAAATGTCTGTTTAGCCCACTCAGCTATAACAATTTCACATTTGGGAAGAACGATTTGAAGAAACCAGTCCAAAAGTCAGTTAAGGTAAAATATAACTTCTATCTGTCTGTGAAGGTTCTCAGTCATCCAGGTCATCGTAGTCTAAGGGGCTTGGAAAGAGAAGCATCTGGACTTCTTTGAGTTTCCTTGAAGACGTTTCACCTCTCATCCGAGAAGCTTCTTCAGTTCTAAGGTCAAATGGTGGAGAGTCCCAGATTTAAACCCAGTGGGAGTTTCCCCCCAAAGAGGGACAAAGGACCCCCTGATGATCCTCTACCTAATCACATGAGCCAAGGTGTGAAAGTGGGTGTGGGTCACAATCAGCCAGGGTTTCAGGTGAGCTCATTGTGAAACCTGGCCCCACCCTATCATGTGATTTCCTGAGGTCAGATGGCCCAGGATGTAAGTGGGCGTTAAGGCGTCTGGGAAGGGATCTCAAAACTGGATTATAGATGGCAGACAGTTGGTGTCGTAAACCCCCGTGTCACTTATTGTAGCCAACCTTTACATGGAGGAAGTGAAAAGCAAGGCTTTTGGCTCTTTTAAAGGGAGAGTACCCAGTACCAACTTTCACACCTTGGCTCATGTGATTAGGTAGAGGATCATCAGGGGTCATTTGTCCCTCTTTGGGGGGAAACTCCCACTGGGTTTAAATCTGGGACTCTCCACCATTTGACCTTAGAACTGAAGAAGCTTCTCGGATGAGAGGTGAAACGTCTTCAAGCAACTCAAAGAAGTCCAGATGCTTTTCTTTCCAAGCTCCTTAGACTATAACTTCTATCCTCTTTAAAAGTTTATTGTATGATTTAGACCTAACTCTAATTCATTTGGTCCTTTTCTTCATTCATTTAGGTCACAAATGATATCAGAGCGCTTAATTTCACTGTGGTGATCAGGGTTCCAGTGAGGCTTGGTGAAAAAGACATTTGGGTGGATTTGAGCAATCTACAGGTAATATTTATGTAATATATGTTTTAGCTGCTGAAACTACAAATAACTTTATTGTGGATGGATGCATATGGTAAAATTAAGACCAATAAAACTTAAATCAAACATATGTCAGATTCCAGACTGTCAGAAAGGAGATGAGGAAGAACCAAGTGTCAGAGATTTTGTTACGAAGATACAAAAGGATAAAGTGGTGGTAAGTATGCCTCTGCACTTTACCTGTTCAAATTTAACCTAATTGTAGATTTAAACAAACAAACAAAAATCACATTACACTGGATCACAGCTTGTGTTGCATCTTCTCTTTAAATCACAGGACTGCTCTGTAGCCACATGCAGAGTGTTCAAGTGCAACACGTTCCTGGAAAGACTGCAGAGTACGACGTACAAAATCTCTGCCAACATTAGTTCACGATGGATACAGCAGGTAACTGGAGGGATTTTGGGGTTAAATGAAAGATTTTTTTTTTTTTACAACTGTTAAGCTTTACATTTTTTCTTAGATTGGACTTCAATCTGCTAAATTCCTCTTGACCAGCACAGCCAGTCTTGATTACGACAAAACCCAGTACATCTACTTTTCAACAGGGTCTGACAACAGTCCTCCTGTTCGCAGGGTGTGTACACATTATTTTCTCTCATTTTACTTATTAAGAGTTTCATTGGTATCAACATCCTGTCACTTCATCTCTCAGATTGAGGCAGAGGTAGAAGTTTACCCTGAGCCAGATTTCACCAAAGAGATCGTTGGAGGATGTCTGGGAGGGTTGGCTTTTCTGGCCTTACTCACAGCTGGCCTGTATAAGGTGAAAGACTCCTCTTACACTTTTTCAACTAATCAGTTATAAAGGTTTTAGAGAACATATCCTGTTGAAAATAGTTTAATGGTTATTATATTTACTCATATACCTTGATTATTTTTGTTCATTTTTAATGCACGATTGTTACATTTATGTGGGGTTTTTTTTTCACTCCTAGGCTGGATTCTTCAAGAGCAAATACAAACAGATGATAAATGAAAATGCTGCAGATGGTCCGAGTCCTGGGACTGATGCAGGCGCAACCCTACCAGAGTAAAAAAGATCACATATGTAGTTGTACATTTAATTTATATGAAATCTATAGATCCTCTGGATAGTTTTAGGAGTGAACATGGTACGTAGAAATGTCCATTCTACTACATTTGATTGATCGAATAAAAACAGCTTGCTGTGTCTAA
This sequence comes from Astatotilapia calliptera, assembly GCF_964374335.1. Taxonomy (NCBI): domain Eukaryota; kingdom Metazoa; phylum Chordata; class Actinopteri; order Cichliformes; family Cichlidae; genus Astatotilapia; species Astatotilapia calliptera. Next base: position 16,593,810 of record NC_137429.1, read on the forward strand.
TATCACTCATATAGTTCCCTCACTTGTGGTCAAGACATTGAAAACAGGCTCACAATACTGTATTTTGTGAGGAATCCTTCTGCTCATCTTTCAATTTAAATTACTGCAAACATTGTACAGTGAAACTAATTGTCATGCCATCATGTACTGTAAAACTTTTCAAATTCAATAGATACAGTTAAAAAACACTTTGCTTGCTTTAAAAAACTGAACTTGTGAAATGTGACTTGCTTTTTTGAGAAATAATGGACAGGGTATGCAATGTTTTAGCTCTGTGATGTGACTTTGCATAAAAAGTATTTCTCATACGTCAGTGTTTGTCATTTGCAATATGTAAAAAAAAATTGTTTTTGGTTTCATATGATGAAGTTATAATTAGAAAGATGTTAGAGGAAACAATTCGTTAAACAAGTACTTGGAGCAATAAAACACAGAGACCTTAGATCTGTCTTTTCAAACGTGCACGGGTGAGGCCCAAAGGAAACCCATAACAAAAGATAACAGCAGTTTATCATAAGTTTATTAAAAGAAATCATTTTTATACAACATATTGTCATGTTGTCTTTGATGCGTGGTCAATCATCCAGATAAGAAAATACTTGTAGACATGACAACACGGGCTTGATAACATGAAACACACAGACAAGAAATACAAGTCATACTGACACAGAGAACAAGAGCAGACTCACACAAAGGGACATAGATGAAAACCTAAACCAGAATAGCACTCAACTATAAGAAATCAAAAATACAAAATGAACTCAAAATACTGTGTCACAGACCCAGCCCCTGATACACAGAAACAGCAATTCGAAACAACAGCATTGCAGACGTGGAAACAGAGCAACTGTGGACGAAAGTTTCGGCCTGTCTTAGCAATCCAAAGCACCCAGCATCCAACATCAGCATGGAAGAGAGGAAGGCACTCACCTTGGATGTTGTTGAGAAGATGAGAGAGGTCATTATGGAGGCAGATGAAAGAATGGTCTCGTATGATGTTACATCTCTTTTCACGGAAGCGTTCGAAAGAGATTACAGGATGACCCCAAATTCAGCAACAGGACCACTCTCTGCAGCGACCAAGTGTGATTGCTCTTTGAACTGTCAGTATGAGGGACTTTTAAAAGTTGATGTGTACCATAAAGCAATGCATAGTGATCAGTGTTTTTAAAGTTTGACTCTCATCATCAACTGGAGCACAAAATGGGTGTCATTAGGATGCCACAACACAGAGCGAACACAGATGTCCACAGACACAGCGGCCAGGGAAGCAGAAGAACATCATATCAAGACGGCCCTGAGTAAATGTGCTTATCCCAGCAGTACATTGGAAAGCACCTAAAGAAAGCTCCAGGTGATCCAGGAGAGAAGAAGGACAACTGCTGTTTAAGTGAAAACCCTAAGTGTCAGGAATATCGATCCAGTTCAATTTTATTTATACAGCGCTAAATCACAACACAGTCGACTCAGGGAGATTTATATTGTAAAATAGACCCTACAATAATACAACAGTTGAGATGCATTTTCTCTAAACGCTGCATCTCTGTGGATTTTAAATCCTAAAACATGCAGCGCCAAAATAGGGTCTACCCCTAGGATCTGGTCCTCCGGCACAAAGTAGAGTAATATAGGAGGATTGCCATGATTTATACATTGTATCATATATACATATATTAAACAACCTCTGGCGAAGCATATGGCACAGTACAGAAGAGCTAACTCGTTAGGCCAAGACTCCACAGTCTATTCACACCTACAGACCAGTAGCCACTCTTTCAACCATGAGGATGTACACATCCTGGACAGGGAGGAACGCTGGTTTGAGCGCAGAGTCAAGGAGGCCATTTACATATCTCTGAATAGAGGAGGGGGCCTAAGGGTACATCTTTCACCATCTTACAACGCTGTGACTGCAGACATTCCCTAAATCTCTGTGAATGGTACTCATGTTCTCAGATCAGTAGTGATTGATCAATGATCAATGAGCTTTTATTGGTGGTTGTTGATCAATGGTAACGATAATTTGCATATTAATCATCTAGAAACTGACCTCACAGCCCATTACTCGCCAGTGGTGCGAGTTTCAGTCATTGTGCAAAGGTACTGTTTATAAAGTTGGGGAAACCTGCAGACAGCTGAAACTGAAGAAGTCACTTGAATGAGTGACAAAATGTTTCTTCCACCGAATTGGCTACATCCAGATGAACAGAATCAACTTTTTGGGATAAAGCCATCTTATTGTAATAAATGTAAAGTCATTTGAGTGGTTAAGCTAGATCCTGTGCTGTGGTGAAGGAGAACCATGGGTAGGACATGATGGAAACCTTCGAGCTATTTTAACTAACACCTATCAAACATTATTGCATCTCACTCTCATAACCTGTATCTCATTGTACAACTGTATAGTGACAATAAAGGAATTCTATTGTATTCTATTCTATTCTATAGCCCATGCCTGTTGTTTAAAACTTCTGACTCTGTTCTTAATGCCTCAGTCTGTCTCTTTTGAAAACTCCTTAAAATGTGTAATACATTTTTGAACTTTTTTATTGGTAAGTTGAGGCTGCCACCAGGCTGATATTTTAGTTTCTGACCTTCTACCTCTCTGTCATTCTGCAGTTTTCAACCATTTTAAAGCCTGTGACTTTGACCCTCCAGTTCTTCCCTTGATGCTGTTACTTCTTGATTTTTTTGAGGAGATTTTTTCCTACAGTAGGTCTGGTGGTTCTTGCCATGATTAATTGCAGTGTGTCTTCTTCTGTGGTCCTTCCATATATTAAACATGCAGTAATATATATATATATGTATGTTGTGGCCATTTTTGTTGAATGTTTATAAAATGCAATTTGTATTCATTTTTGTTTTTCTTTTTTTTTTTCTTTAAAGGTGTAAGAATATTCTGACCTGGTTTTGTTATGTAAATTTGTAATTAATTTTATTGGAGAAGCTTTTGGAAAGTGATTGGTTTATTAGCTTATGGACCCTCCCATTAATCAAGAGATTAAGAGCACCCCGGATGGGTGTGGTAAAGGTTTTTCGTTTTTTGTTTGCCAAATGTCAGATGGGAAGACGGGAGGGTTAGAAAATGATTTTTTGACCACTTTTGAAGTTGTTAAAGCAAATTAAATTAGCTTTCGTTTAATTTTAAGTTTAAAGAAGTTATTTGGTTGATTTTTGTTTATAATTTTGCACGAAATAAACCACATATGATTTTTAAACAATGGAGTCAGAAGTGCGTTCTAAAACAAACCTCCCGTTGCCACCCACGGCCTTTTCTTGGACTTTTTTGGTGTTTGGAAAGTAAAAGGCCGCGACATTTAAGTCAAAAAATCATTTTGTCTCGCTTGGATGTCAACTTGGAAGATGGAAAAGCTTGCAAGATTGGACTTGGAAGACTGGATCTTCGCAGAATGGACTGAAAAAGAAATGACGCAAAGTTCGTGAGTAAATGCGAAACTTTGTTTGGATCAACCGAGATGCTGAGCTGCAACATGAAACATTTGTATTAAACAATTATCTTTTGGACCCTGTGAAACGAATTTTCTGGTTAAAATGGAGGAACAAGAAAGAGAGCTTTTTAATTTAATTAAAAAACGCAGAGCGAAGCTTGGCGTTCTGACAAGAAAACGAAATGACATTAATGCTCTCATTGATGCTGGAGAATCAAAAGCCTCCATAGATGAACACATGAGAACATTTAATGATTATTTGGGAGAGTTTATGGACTTACAGACTTCAGTTCAAAAATTGCTGAACGATGATGAAAAGGAAACGGATCACAGCGATTGGTATGAACCTAAGCTGATCAGTTTTAAAGACTTTCTGCATGAAATTGACATTTGGATAAATGCAGACCCTGATCCACAAAAGGATGAATTAGCAGCCTCTAATGTTGAATCAAAGGTAGCATCTCATGACAGTGACATTGCGCCGCATGATAGTGTCTCACAAGTAGCGCAAGAAGCGAGCGACATGATTTCTGAACGAGTTGCTAAACCTGTCAGCAAGGGCTCTAGTAAAGCGCCCAGTAATGTTACTGCAGCCTTAAGTTTAAGGAGTAAAAGCTCGCGTGCGGCTTCAATGGCGCTGATGGAAGCTGAAGTGGAAAGAGCCGCTTTAAAAGCGGAGGTGGACGCACTGCAAGAAAAACATGCGCTCGAACTGGAAGAAGTTCAATTAAAAGCAAGAAAAGAAGCATTGGCTCTAAGAACTAAGTTGGTAAAGGCTGATGCAAAAAGGCAAATTCTCACCTCTGCTCAGGATCGGCAGAGCCTTGCATCCAGGGCTGAGGTTGAATCAGAAGGCGGGATTACAGCGCCTTCTGGAACATCTACTGAGTTCATACCTGCTGCTACAGCTCAAAAGGCTCCAAGAACAAAGAAAGCCCCTTTAGTTCATTCTCCTTTGCCAATGCCCCTAGAGACACATGCACCTGCTAAGGTCAAACCAGAAGGGGAAAGCCCAAGGCCAATCTCTTCACAGGTTGATGTTCACAGCAGTGCCCTAATAGAGATTATGACAAAGCAAAATGAAATTACTCAGATGCTTGTAAACCAACAGAGGTTGTCACTGCTTCCAGCTATAGACATTCCTGTTTTTGGTGGGGATCCTTTGCGTTTTAGATCCTTTCTTAAGGCTTTTGAGCAAGGAATAGAAACTAAAACTGATAACATGCAGGATAGGCTTTATTATTTAGAACAGTTTACTACAGGACAGCCCAGAATTTTAGTGAGAAGTTGCATGCACATGAGTCCACAGACAGCTTATGTTGAGGCAAAAAGACAGCTTGAGTGGAACTTTGGTAACAGAGCAAAGATAACATCTGCATTTATAGACAAGGCTCTTAACTGGTCAGTTTTAAAGTCTGATGATGCTTCAGCATTACGTGCTTACACATTCTTTCTAAGAAGCTGCTTCAACACAATGGATGAAGCTGGGTTTCTTGATGAGCTGGAAAATTCAACCAATATGAGGATTCTTGTTTCAAAGTTGCCTTTTAGACTTCGTGATAAATGGCGACTAATAATCGTTGGTATAACAGAAAAGTGCGATCGCAGAGCAGGGTTTAAAGATCTTCTTGATTTTCTTGAAAAGCAAACAAGAGCTGCATTAGATCCTGTTTTTGGAGAAAGTCAAAACACAAAAGAAAAGATGGCTTCAAAACCATCAAAGACACTGCTTAAAACTAAAAGCAGTAGCTTTGCTACTTCTGTAGCTGTAGTTTCAGAACAGATCAATGACAAACACAAACCGGAACGGATTCAGATAAGCCATGAAGTTAAAGGGTTAAATCAAACTCGATGCTTGTTTTGTGACCAAACTCATTTTTTGGACGTATGTGACTCATTCAAACTAAAAGCCAACAAAGAAAAGGTGACATTCCTTAAAAGTAAAGGTTTATGCTTTGGTTGCTTAAAGAGAGGCCACATGAGTAAAGCTTGTCCACATCGTTTGACGTGCCACACCTGTAACAAAAATCACCCTACTGTTCTTCACATAGACTCAAATGAACGGCAGTGGCAAGCAGCTAAAGCTGAATGTAAAGAATCATCAGTCTCAAATGCTCTTGTTTCTTTGAACTTTGGTAGCCATACTGGGGCCGGGTCTAATGAATGTGCCTTGTCAGTTGTTCCAGTAAAAGTGAAATTGGAAAATGGGACGAAGGTTGTGGAGACGTACGCCTTTCTTGATCCCGGCAGCTCTGCAACTTTTTGCACTGAGGCGTTGATGATGCAGTTAAATGCATCTGGAAAAAAAGTGGAAATCATGTTAAAGACTATGGGTCAGGAAAGGCCAGTAAGTAGCTATAAACTTTTTGGTATGGAAGTAGCTGCTTTGAAACAGAATGAGTATTTGAGGTTGCCTGATGTGTACACTCAAAAGTTTATTCCTGTCACTAAAGAAAATATCCCTAAAGAAGAAAACTTAAGAAAATGGCCTTACTTAAAGGAGGTTAAGTTGACACCGATAAATGCTGGCATTGGGCTGCTTATTGGTGTAAATTCTCCCAAAGCGCTGGAACCTTGGAGAATCATTAACAGTGAGGGTAATGGACCCTATGCTGTGCTAACTCGTCTCGGTTGGGTGGTCAATGGGCCACTCAATCAGGGTAGTGAAAAGGATGAGCATGATGCTAGTTTTGTTCAGGTAAACCGCATTTCTATAAGTAGTTTAGAGGAAATGCTGGTTACGCAGTATAATCAAGATTTTGTGGAGAACCAGTGTAATGAGCGTGCAGAAATGTCTGTAGAAGATAAACAGTTCATGAACATAATGTCAGAGTCAGCTGTACTTAAGGATGGCCATTATTACTTGAAATTACCCTTTCGTAAACCTGAAGTAAGAATGCCAAACAACAAGCAGGTGGCTCAGCAGAGGGCGCAATATCTGCTAAAACGGTTTCAGAAGGATCAGTTATTCTTTGAAGAATACAAAGAATTCATGCACAATGTTAGTATGGAGGGACATTCAGAAATCATACCACAAGAACAGTTGAAGAATGAGGAAGGAAAGGTGTGGTATATACCTCATCATGGGGTCTACCACCCCCGCAAGAAAACACTGCGTGTTGTGTATGATTGTGCTTCAACATTTTCTGGAACATCACTGAACAAAGAGCTATTACAAGGCCCAGATCTGACTAGCACTTTATTAGGTGTGCTGATTCGCTTTCGGCAGGGTCCAATAGCACTTATGACAGACATTAAAGGGATGTTTCATCAGGTCAGAGTAGCTGAGGAACACGTAAACTTTTTACGTTTTCTCTGGTGGCCCGATGGTGACATCACAAAACAGCTGGTGGAACATAGAATGCTAGTCCACATTTTTGGTGCAGTATCCTCCCCCAGCTGTGCCACCTATGCACTACTAAAGACTGCTGATGACAACCAACATCTGTACCCAGAGGAGGTTATACAATCAATCAGGCATAGTTTTTATGTAGATGACTGTCTTAAATCTGCTCAGTCTGTTGAGCAGGCCATCTCACTTTATCAGCAGCTTACTGAAGTGTGTGCCAAGGGGGGATTTAAGCTCAATAAGTGGGTATGTAGTGATCGCTCTGTCCTCTGTCAGATCCCGGAGGAAAATAGAGCCACAGGTGTAAAGATGCTGGACCTTAGTCGGGATCAGCTACCCACAGAAAGAGCTCTCGGTGTGCAATGGGATATTGAACGTGATGTTTTCACATTCAGTATTGTGAACAAGAACAAACCACTTACAAGACGTGGTATTCTGTCCAATGTCAGCTCCATTTACGACCCTTTGGGTTTCTTAGCTCCAGTCATTCTGCCTGCAAAACAAATTCTGCAACATCTATGTAAACTGAGGTTTGGCTGGGATGAGACAATACCAGCAGAAATGGCACAAACTTGGCAAAAATGGGTTGAGGATTTAGTTCTTCTTAACAAGTTTAGTATTAGTAGATGTGTCACACCCAAAGGATTTGGGGAGATAAAAAATGCACAGCTGCATCACTTTTGTGATGCCAGTGAAACTGGGTATGGTGCTGTATCATATCTTAGGCTATCTAATAGCAAGCAGGAAGTGTGTGTTTCCTTTACTATTGGTAAAGCAAGGGTGGCGCCGTTAAAACAAGTCACCATCCCACGTCTTGAGCTGGCTGCTGCAGTTTTAGCTGTGCGCTTGGACAAAATGCTATCAGTTGAACTCAATCTTAATCTGAGTGAGTCAGTCTTTTGGTCTGACAGCACAACTGTGCTACAGTACATTGCAAACACAACCACACGGTTCAAAACGTATGTAGCTAATAGAGTCTCCACCATTCATGCTTTGACAAAAGTTGAGCAGTGGAGATACATCAGTTCAAAGCTGAATCCAGCTGATGCAGCCTCTCGAGGAATGACAGTTGGCTGTTTCCTGAAATCGTCCACCTGGATCAGTGGTCCAGAATTTCTCAGTAAACCTGTTGTTCACTGGCCTGTAGGCATGAATTGTGTATCTGTCCATTTGGAAGCTGACCCAGAAATAAAAGGGGAGGGCCTGATATGTGCAGCTGTGCTGAAAGAAGATGTGTGTCCCACTACTAAGCTGCTGTTGTACTTCTCCAGCTGGGCAAAATTAAAAAGGTGTGTGGCATGGATCCTGAAAGTAAAAGAAAGACTTAAACTGCAAACAAGGAAAAGACAGAAGTTGCTGGGCACGCACTGTGGAAGTCAAATATGTGTTAAGCAAGATGATAAATGGAACACTCTGCTCAAAACTGAGGATTTGTCCAAGGCTGAGGAAGCTATAGTGAGCTTTGTGCAGAGAAAACATTTTGCTGATGAAATGACTGCCCTAAACTCTGGCACTGTAAGGAAGTCAAGTCATCTGTATAAGCTTGATCCTGTAGTTGCTAATGGTGTCTTGAGAGTGGGTGGAAGACTGAGCAAAGCGGATTTACCTGAGGAAACAAAACATCCTGCAATTTTGCCAAAAGAAAGCCATGTTTCAAAGCTTATTCTTCAGCATATTCACAAAAAGATTGGTCACAGAGGAAGAAATCACATGCTTTCAACCCTTCGCCATCAATACTGGATCCCTCATGCTAATTCAGCAGCTAGAAAAATAATCAAAGATTGCATAGTGTGTCAAAAACAACGGCAAAAGCCAGGTGAGCAGAAAATGTCTGATCTTCCTATTGACAGAATCTCAGCTGATCTTCCACCGTTTACTTATGTTGGTGTTGATTATTTTGGACCAATAGAAGTAAAGAGAGGCAGGAGTCTTGTTAAGAGGTATGGAGTTCTCTTCACATGCCTAACCTGTCGTGCAGTCCACCTTGAGGTGGCACATTCTCTTGATACAGGCTCCTGCATTAATGCCATCAGGAGATTCATCTGCCGCAGAGGACAGGTCAAAGAAATCCGGTCAGACAATGGAACCAACTTTGTCAGCTCAAATCGTGAGTTAAAACAAGCTATGTTAGAGCTAAACCAAAGTAAAATCCAAAAAGGTTTAGCACAGGATGGCATAAAGTGGACCTTTAACCCGCCCTATGGGGCCCATCATGGTGGAGTATGGGAGCGCTTGGTGCAAGAAATAAAGAGAATATTATGCTCTATCACAAACCAGCAAGTACTAGATGATGAAACCTTGCATACAGTTTTTTGTGAAGTGGAGGCTATACTGAATGACCGCCCAATCACACCTTCATCTGATGATCCTAATGATGTAGAAGCTCTTACTCCAAATCACTTGCTCCAGTTAAAAGGCAAACCTGTGCTGCCACCAGGTTTATTTAAAAAAGAGGATCTGTATCTGCGAAGACGATGGAAACAAGCCCAGTATATTGCGGATCTATTCTGGAAAAGGTGGGTGAAAGAATACCTTCCTATGTTGCAGGAACGACAGAAATGGAACAAGATTCATAGGAACTTTTGCATTGGTGATGTTGTGCTTGTTGTTGATGGAGCTGCACCAAGAAATTCTTGGCCCATTGGCCGCATCACTGAAACCATGGCCGATGCACACGGAGTAGTTCGCCGTGTTAGAGTTAAGACACGAACAAATGAGCTGGAGAGGCCAATCAACAAAATATGTCTCCTGGTGGAGGCCATCTAGAGGAAACAATGAATGTTTGCCTCCAACTGAGCCAAGTTCTGGAACCTCTGGCTCTACATTTACACTGACACTCACTTTGCTCTACACTCCATTATGCAACATACACCTTTTTTGAATACACACAAAGCAAACACATGAACATCAGAGACTTGAAATCATAGAACATTGACCTTTCCTTTTGTTTGTTTTTTAAGAAGACCTATATGGATGGACTACTGAAGAAAATTATTGGTATTGCATTTTATGATGGCCACTTAGACAGATATAATTCATGTTACACAGGAATTAGGGGCCGGAATGTTGTGGCCATTTTTGTTGAATGTTTATAAAATGCAATTTGTATTCATTTTTGTTTTTCTTTTTTTTTTTCTTTAAAGGTGTAAGAATATTCTGACCTGGTTTTGTTATGTAAATTTGTAATTAATTTTATTGGAGAAGCTTTTGGAAAGTGATTGGTTTATTAGCTTATGGACCCTCCCATTAATCAAGAGATTAAGAGCACCCCGGATGGGTGTGGTAAAGGTTTTTCGTTTTTTGTTTGCCAAATGTCAGATGGGAAGACGGGAGGGTTAGAAAATGATTTTTTGACCACTTTTGAAGTTGTTAAAGCAAATTAAATTAGCTTTCGTTTAATTTTAAGTTTAAAGAAGTTATTTGGTTGATTTTTGTTTATAATTTTGCACGAAATAAACCACATATGATTTTTAAACAATGGAGTCAGAAGTGCGTTCTAAAACAAACCTCCCGTTGCCACCCACGGCCTTTTCTTGGACTTTTTTGGTGTTTGGAAAGTAAAAGGCCGCGACAATGTATATATGTATACAGTATATATACACACACACATACATATATACACACACATACATATATACACACACATATATATACATATACATACATATACATATATATGCATATACATATATGTACATATACATACATACAGAGGCGGAGCCAGACATTTGAAACACACGGGGCTTAGCCCTAAAGGGTAGTATGCATGTGGAAGTGGACTAAACCCCAATTCAACCAGACCAAGAACTGATCCGGAATTAAAACAGGACTACAACAGTTCAATATCAGGACTACTGAGGACTTAACCAAGACAGAACCAGAATCAGAACTAAATGATAGTAGCACTAAAAATCATCATAGACCTGCACTACACTTATTTTTTTAAGTCGACTATTTAGATTGAGAGACGTTTATATAATTATTTAGCCTTGTTGTGCAAACAAGCCTGCATAACTTAATAAATGTAGAATTTGAAAAATAGCAAACCTAAAAAGAAACACTAGGTTCGAGATACATGGAAAACCTATGATACGGTGATACTTTTGGCAAACGACCATTTGACTAACATGTGTGTCTCACCTGCTCTTGTTCCATCTCTGTTCTGTCCTCATTCTCCATCTCCCTCTCTGTTCCTCTCTCTCCCTCTTTGTCATGACAATCATCAAATATACAGTTGAAACCAGATATTTACAAACTCTTCAGATAAAAACACAAACACTTTTTTAATTGTAACATCAAATCAGACTAAATGTTTATTTTTTTAGATTGATAAATATAAAAAACATATTTGTTAACTTTAAGAGTAAAAAGAGAAACTATCTGTATTTCTTAATTGCAAATGGCACCAAATTGTATTCAAAGTTGAGCCACACTTATGGAGCTCCACAGTTCTTTTTCTGGTGTTTTGGTTGACATCTCTTGATTTTCCCATTTCAAAGAAACAGGCTCTGTGTTTTGCCTTATATGCATCCACAGCTGTGCCACCAATTTACTCACATGGACTCTACTAACCTATCAGAAGCTTCTTCAGCTCAGAATGGAATCATCTGGAGTTTTCTTATTAATTAACAATAAACTTAGTGTATATGTACTCCTAAATTTGATGAAAGTGATAAAAAAAATAGACAGCTCCCTCTTTTTATTCTGACATTTAACTAATTCAAAAGATATTTCAATATTTATTTATCCAAAACAAAACAAGTTTACTCTAAATTGATGTTGTACAGTAAAAAAAATGTTCTTGTGTTTTTCATAAAGTGTATGTAAATATCTGGTTTAAACTTTGAATATACTGCTGTGTATTGAAGTTCCTATTGTTTTGCATAGAAATATACTGAACAACATACAGGGAGTGCAGAATTATTAGGCAAATGAGTATTTTGTCCACATCATCCTCTTCATGCATGTTGTCTTACTCCAAGCTGTATAGGCTCAAAAGCCTACTACCAATTAAGCATATTAGGTGATGTGCAACTCTGTAATGAGAAGGGGTGTGGTCTAATGACATCAACACCCTTTATCAGGTGTGCATAATTATTAGGCAACGTCCTTTCCTTTGGCAAAATGGGTCAAAAGAAGGACTTGACAGGCTCAGAAAAGTCAAAAATAGTGAGATATCTTGCAGAGGGATGCAGCAGTCTCAAAATTGCAAAGCTTCTGAAGCGTAATCATCGAACAATCAAGCATTTCATTCAAAATAGTCAACAGGGTCGCAAGAAGCGTGTGGAAAAACCAAGGCGCAAAATAACTGCCCATGAACTGAGAAAAGTCAAGCGTGCTGTTACGACCCGTCTAGGGCCAGGCCATAACATGAGCGAGGCACTCGCTTCCCCCCCAAGACCCAAGCAGTCACATGCAACAAATCCGTTAGATGTGAAGTGATTTATTTACAATGTGAATAAAGAGAACCAAAATGGGAGTGTCAACACTTCAGGGTGAGCCAAGGCCAAAACAATAAACAAAACAAACCTACACAAATCCCGCACCCCTGACCTCACCAAAATAAAGTCAAAAATAAAGACAGAGTCTGACCTCCTTAACCAACTCAAAAACAGGAGAAAACGGGTGATCAAAATAAACGGCAGCTCACCCCTACCCACTCCACTTCCACAATTTTCGCGCGTATACTGCAGCCAGCGGCTACCACAGTACTACTGCTGGGTGATGAGGAGAAATGCGAGGACCTCTCCCGCTGTAGCACTCCAGCCTCCTTTTATTGGGCGGGTCCTCCAGCTGGATCCAATCACGCCGGGGCAGTAAGTCCACGCACCAATCGGAACAGGGCCCTGGCACAGCTAAATTAACATAGACAAAAACACAGCACCTGCACAAACAAACACACGGACATACAAGTTCGTAACACCCCCTTCCATAAGAATTAAACAATCCTTCTAGTGTTTAATCCTAAACTACAAAATTGCTCTCGACAGGGCGTCCGCGATGACATTTTCCGTCCCTTTCTTATGCCTGATCTGCAGGTTGAAGTCTTGCAAGAGAAGGGACCAACGCATAAGTCTCTGATTTGAGTTCTGCATCTGGGAGAGAAAAACCAATGGGTTATGGTCAGTGAACACTTGAACAGGGATAGAGCTGGATCCGATATACACCTCGAAATGCTGTAGGGCTAACAACAAAGCAAGGGCTTCCTTTTCAATGGTACTGTAGTTCATCTGATGTTTGTTGAATTTTTTTGAGAAGTAACAAATTGGGCGATCCACGGCGCAATGGTCTTCCTGCATGAGGACAGCTCCTGCACCAACCGCACTAGCGTCAACCTCGAGCTTGAAAGGGGACATGAAATTCGGGGCCGTAAGAACAGGGGAACTGCACAGTAATGCTTTCGCAGACTCGAAAGCAGTCTGACAAACAGGCGTCCACACAAAAGGCTTCATCGGACTGATCAAATCGGTGAGAGGAACGACGACAGTGGCAAAGTTCTTACAAAACCCTCTATAATAACCACACATTCCTAGAAATCGGCGCAGCGCCCTTCTCGTTTGTGGGACTGGAAACTCAACGATCGCCTGTATTTTCGCGGTCACCGGCAGTATCTGTCCCTGACCCACCTGTTTTCCCAGATATGTGATGGTGGCTCTGCCAAATTCACGTTTGGCTAGGTTCAACGTAAGCGAGGCCTCCTGAAAACGGCTGAAAACGAGGGAGAGTGTTTGTAAGTGGTCAGACCAGGGGCCTGTGCTTCGTACCGCGCTAAGTGAGTTAGCTGGATTAGATTGTTGACGATTTCACGTGATCCTGGATCGTTCGGTTCCCCGAAGCCCATCCGGGACTTGCTGTCATAGCAACAGAGCCGTAAGCGTAAACCTGCTGGGGAGCAGGTTTACTTTATGTAAACAGGATTAGATCGTGGCCACGCAGGTATGTCCGCGTCATTCATACGAAAGCAACAGCGATATTCCACCACTGTTTCACCATAAATAAATAACATCAATGTAACTAAAGATAATGCAGCACTTGATCCTTTTATTGATTTCACACAGATACATACAGGTCATTCCCTAAAAAAGGGAAATGTACTATTAACATTCTATTACATGTATGTGATTATTACAGATGTAATTCATATTTCAGAGTAGTAATTGTAAATTACTTCGTGTAATCAAGATGAGAGACCACGGCTATAAAAGCGAAGGTGGATTTGGGAAGTCTGTCGCAGACATATCCTGTCCGTTTACGCGAGCAACCCATTGCGGAAGGTGCAAGATTGATAAGGAGAGTCCTCAGAATTCAGCGTATATTGCGGGACAGACAGGATCCTTTAGCTCAGCGCGACAGTGTGCTCATAGAGAGATATCGATTTTCCCGTGAGGGTATTATTCACTTAACCAACTTGTTGACGAGGGGGTGCAGGACCACCACCTGTCTTTTTTTTTGCTCTGCCCTTTTCTTGGTTGCTGTTATGAACAAACAAACAGATTATTTCAGGGTCTCTTTCCAAGAGACGAAAAGCAATATACGTGATAAATATTACCATTCTGTAGAATATTCTTATATTTCACTTTTACTTGTTCCCATGTTCTAGTGGGTCCTGTTGTGGCTCTAATGTGAAAGGGGATATAATATAACATATTATAATATAATATAATGTAATATAATATTGGATAATATGGTGTGATATGATAAATCTACCCTACCGCCTACTGGTGTTGGCCAGAGGGGCCGATGGCGCAATGTGGCAGCCTGGCTTCTGTCAGTCTGCCCCAGGGCAGCTGTGGCTACAACCGTAGCTTGCCTCCACCAGTGTGTGAATGTGAGAGTGAATGAATAGTGGCATTGTAAAGCGCTTTGGGTGCCTTGAAAAGCGCTATATAAATCCACTCCATTATTATTGTTATTATTGGATTACTTACGAGTTTGATTTGTCAGCAACTTTCTGCCAGCCCTCTCTCCTTGCTTTTGCAGCCTTTGCAGTGTTCCCTTGCGTTTTAATTAGTGTGAATGCTTGAAAAGCATTCACAGTATTGTTCTTCTAATCTTTATTAGTGTGAATGCTTGAAAAGCATTCACAGTATTGTTCTTCTAATCTTTATTATTAGTGTGAATGCTTGAAAAGCATTCACAGTATTGTTATTCGAATCTTTATTATTAGTGTGAATGCTTGAAAAGCATTCACAGTATTGTTCTTCTAATCTTTATTATTATATTTTATTATTATTATCTATTCCGTACGTTTTTTGAAAGCCAACTCCTTCAAAACCGTTCAACTTAGAAAAACCATTCAAACACCGTTAGATTCCTATTCTTTTGGACAACATTGCTTCTATTTTTCTCATTTTTAACATTTATATTTTTAATTTTATTCAACTTTTTTCAACAAAAATTTATAATGTATTTCAATGGGGAGACCCTTCAAATTCTCATTCAACTTCATCCTCTTTAAACTGTATCTACTTCCACATACATTGACATAGAGCCACCATTCAAACTTTAAAACGAAGACAAGACATTCAACTATTCAACTTGTATTTATCTTTTCAATATCTATTATACTTTTTCTTCAGTTCCAGTTTAAGTTTCATGATGTTTTTTCACCCGTTTCAGAGTTTATAATGGGTGTGTATGGGACGGAATGTTGGGGCTAGAGTGAGGCAGCTCAACTGCTAGAGTGAGAGGAGCAAAAAAATTAATCTTAAAATCTTTTTTAAAACTGCTGCTGTGTCCACAGCGTTTGCTCTACAGGTATGATTTTACCCTCAAAATGTAGCCATCGCTGTCCTCTTTCATCCAATGTGTTTACTATTGTACTAGGTGTTATGGTTCTTTCATAAATGTCACCAATGCACAGCCTCCTCCCTCCAACTCTTCCATAGACTCTAATGTTAAAATCGCTCAGAAGGTTGGTTTGAAAATCAGAAGAGCATGGTGTCTTTCCACTGTCACCATGTCCATATAATAAACTCCACAGGCATGAAAACTGAGAATTCAGTAGACTAGAAGCTGCTGTCGCTCACGGTGAAAGAATTTTGTCAATACGACTTTTACTTTTCATTTGGGAACGATTTGTTTCGGCCTGACTTTTCTGTTCATTTTAAGCAGCAAAAGTGAGGCGCATGTCTGTGTACGTGTGTATGGAGCCATTGGGTGCGGTCACTATAGCAACCAGGCTCACACCTGCCTGCTTAACGAGCTCTGCCTGCCACTGTGCCAAGATTCATCTTAAGCACTTCTCTTTCAACTGTTGCTGTGTCCACAGTGTTACAGCCATCATTTTACCCTCAAATTGTCGCCATTATTGTTCTCTTTCCAACACCGTGTCTTTCAAAGCTCAGGCATTTAAACTTTTTAAACCGTGTGGATCAAAGTGGAGGGATCACATTTTCTTCATTCAGTGATTCAAAGAATATGACCTTTTAATATTCATTCAGATGTTTTCTGACTCTAAATGTTCTTTTCTCATTTCTTAGGGTTTTCTAATTTACATTTAAAACATTTTCAGCTTTTTTCCAACTTCTTCTTCTGTGTAACCTTCAGCTTTTAGCAGTTCAGCACCTTTGTTTTCAGGTTAAATTTGATTTTTTGATTTTTTTTTTAATTTCATTCAATATTTTTAACTCAAAATTCAGCAATTAATTCATTTCAGTGCATACATTCAGATTCAAGCATTCACACTGCAGTTTCTTCAGAAAATGCACTTTCTAGTTATTATTATTATTATATTTTATCTATTCCGTACGTTTTTTGTAATCCTATAACTTCAAAACCGTTCAACTTAGAAAAACCATTCAAACACCGTTAGATTCCTATTCTTTTGGACAACACTGCTTCTATTTTTCATATTTTTAACATTTATATTTTTAATTTTATTCAACTTTATTCAACAAAAATTTATAATGTATTTCAATGGGGAGACCCTTCAAATCCTCATTCAACTTACTCATTTTTAAACTCTTACTACTTCCACATACATTGACATAGAGCCACCATTCAAACTTTAAAACGAAGACAAGACATTCAACTATTCAACTTGTATTTATCTTTTCAATATCTATTATACTTTTTCTTCAGTTCCAGTTTAAGTTTCATGATGTTTTTTCACCCATTTCAGAGTTTATAATGGGTGTGTATGGGACGGAATGTTGGGGCTAGAGTGAGGCAGCTCAACTGCTAGAGTGAGAGGAGCAAAAAAATTAATCTTAAAATCTTTTTTAAAACTGCTGCTGTGTCTGCAGCGTTTGCTCTACAGGTATGATTTTACCCTCAAAACGTAGCCATGGCTGTCCTCTTTCATCCAATGTGTTTACTATTGTCCTAGGTGTTATGGTTCTTTCATAAATGTCACCAATGCACAGCCTCCTCCCTCCAACTCTTCCATAGACTCTAATGTTAAAATGGCTCAGAAGGTTCGTTTGAAAATCAGAAGAGCATGGTGTCTTTCCACTGTCACCACGTCCATATAATAAGCTCCACAGGCATGAAAACTGAGAATTAGGTAGACTAGACATTGCTGTCGCTCACGGTGAAAGAATTTTGTCAATACGACTTTTACTTTTCATTTGGGAGCGATTTGTTTCGGCCTGACTTTTCTGTTCATTTTAAGCAGCAAAAGTGAGGCGCATGTCTGTGTACGTGTGTATGGAGCCATTGGGTGCGGTCACTATAGCAACCAGGCTCACACCTGCCTGCTTAACGAGCTCTGCCTGCCACTGTACCAAGATTCATCTTAAGCACTTCTCTTTCAACTGCTGCTGTGTCCACAGTGTTACAGCCATCATTTTACCCTCAAATTGTCGCCATTATTGTTCTCTTTCCAACACCGTATCTTTCAAAGCTCAGGCATTTAAACTTTTTAAACTGTGTGGATCAAAGTGGAGGGATCACATTTGAGTCATTCAGTGATTCAAAGAATATGACCTTTTAATATTCATTCAGATGTTTTCTGACTCTAAATGTTCTTTTCTCATTTCTTAGGGTTTTCTAATTTACATTTAAAACATTTTCAGTTTTTTTCCAACTCCTTCTTCTGTGTAACCTTCAGCTTTTAGCAGTTCAGCACCTTTGTTTTCAGGTTAAATTTGTTTTTTTTTTTTTGTTTTTTTTTAATCTCATTCAATATTTTTAACTCAAAATTCAGCAATTAATTCATTTCAGTGCATACATTCAGATTCAAGCATTCACACTGCAGTTTCTTCAGAAAATGCACTTTCTAGTTATTATTATATTTTATTTTTCCGTACGTTTTTTGAAAGCCTACTCCTTCAAAACCGTTCAACTTAGAAAAACCATTCAAACACCGTTAGATTCCTATTCTTTTGGACAACATTGCTTCTATTTTTCTCATTTTTAACATTTATATTTTTAATTTTATTCAACTTTTTTCAACAAAAATTTATAATGTATTTCAATGGGGAGACCCTTCAAATTCTCATTCAACTTACTCATTTTTAAACTCTTACTACTTCCACATACGTTGACATAGAGCCACCATTCAAACTTTAAAACGAAGACAAGACATTCAACTATTCAACTTGTATTTATCTTTTCAATATCTATTATACTTTTTCTTCAGTTCCAGTTTAAGTTTCATGATGTTTTTTCACCCGTTTCAAAGTTTATAATGGGTGTGTATGGGACGGAATGTTGGGGCTAGAGTGAGACAGCTCAACTGCTAGAGTGAGAGGAGCAAAAAAATTAATCTTAAAATCTTTTTTAAAACTGCTGCTGTGTCCGCAGCGTTTGCTCTACAGGTATGATTTTACCCTCAAAACGTAGCCATCGCTGTCCTCTTTCATCCAATGTGTTTACTATTGTCCTAGGTGTTATGGTTCTTTCATAAATGTCACCAATGCACAGCCTCCTCCCTCCAACTCTTCCATAGACTCTAATGTTAAAATGGCTCAGAAGGTTCGTTTGAAAATCAGAAGAGCATGGTGTCTTTCCACTGTCACCACGTCCATATAATAAGCTCCACAGACATGAAAACTGAGAATTCAGTAGACTAGACATTGCTGTCGCTCACGGTGAAAGAATTTTGTCAATACGACTTTTACTTTTCATTTGGGAACGATTTGTTTCGGCCTGACTTTTCTGTTCATTTTAAGGAGCAAAAGTGAGGTGCATGTCTGTGTCGTGTGTATGGAGCCACTGGGTGCAGTCACTATAGCAACCAGGCTCACACCTGCCTGCTTAACGAGCTCTCTCTCACTCTGCCAAGATTCATCTGAAACACTTCTCTTTCAACTGCTGCTGTGTCCACAGTGTTACAGCCATCATTTTACCCTCAAAACGTCGCCATCGTTGTTCTTTTTCCAACATCTTGTCTTTCAAAGCTCAGAGATGTAAACTTTTTAAACTGTGTGGGTCCAAGTGGAGGGATCACATTTTAGTCATTCAGTGATTCAAAGAATACGAACTTTTAATATTCATTCAGATGTTTTCTGACTCTAAATGTTCTTTTCTCATTTCTTAGGGTTTTCTAATTTACATTTAAAACATTTTCAGCTTTTTTCCAACTTCTGCTTCTGTGTAACCTTCAGCTTTTAGCAGTTCAGCACCTTTGTTTTCAGGTTAAATTTGGTTGGGTTTTTTTTGTTTTTTTTTTAATTTCATTCAAATTTTTTAACTCAAAATTCAGCAATTAATTCATTTCAGTCCATACATTCAGATTCAAGCATTCACACTGCAGTTTCTTCAGAAAATGCACTTTCTAGTATTTTATTATCTATTCCGTACGTTTTTTGAAAGCCTACTCCTTCAAAACCGTTCAACTTAGAAAAACCATTCAAACACCATTAGATTCCTATTATTTTGGACATGGTTGCTTGTATTTTTCTCATTTTTAACATTTATATTTTTAATTTTATTCAACTTTATTCAACAAAAATTTCCCATGTATTTCAATGGGGAGACCCTTCAAATTCTCATTCAACTTACTCATTTTTAAACTCTTACTACTTCAACATACGTTCACATAGAGCCACCATTCAAACTTTAAAACGAAGACAAGACATTCAACTATTCAACTTGTATTTATCTTTTCAATATCTATTATACTTTTTCTTCAGTTCCAGTTTAAGTTTCATGATGTTTTTTCACCCGTTTCAGAGTTTATAATGGGTGTGTATGGGACGGAATGTTGGGGCTAGAGTGAGGCAGCTCAACTGCTAGAGTGAGAGGAGCAAAAAAAATAATCTTAAAATCTTTTTTAAAACTGCTGCTGTGTCCGCAGCGTTTGCTCTACAGGTATGATTTTACCCTCAAAACGTAGCCATGGCTGTCCTCTTTCATCCAATGTGTTTACTATTGTACTAGGTGTTATGGTTCTTTCATAAATGTCACCAATGCACAGCCTCCTCCCTCCAACTCTTCCATAGACTCCAATGTTAAAATGTCTCAGAAGGTTCGTTTGAAAATCAGAAGAGCATGGTGTCTTTCCACTGTCACCACGTCCATATAATAAACTCCACAGACATGAAAACTGAGAATTTGGTAGACTAGACATTGCTGTCGCTCACAGTGAAAGAATTTTGTCAATACGACTTTTACTTTTCATTTGGGAACGATTTGTTTCGGCCTGACTTTTCTGTTCATTTTAAGCAGCAAAAGTGAGGCGCATGTCTGTGTGCGTGTGTATGGAGCCATTGGGTGCGGTCACTATAGCAACCAGGCTCACACCTGCCTGCTTAACGAGCTCTGCCTGCCACTGTACCAAGATTCATCTTAAGCACTTCTCTTTCAACTGCTGCTGTGTCCACAGTGTTACAGCCATCATTTTACCCTCAAATTGTCGCCATTATTGTTCTCTTTCCAACACCGTATCTTTCAAAGCTCAGGCATTTAAACTTTTTAAACTGTGTGGATCAAAGTGGAGGGATCACATTTGAGTCATTCAGTGATTCAAAGAATATGACCTTTTAATATTCATTCAGATGTTTTCTGACTCTAAATGTTCTTTTCTCATTTCTTAGGGTTTTCTAATTTACATTTAAAACATTTTCAGTTTTTTTCCAACTCCTTCTTCTGTGTAACTTTCAGCTTTTAGCAGTTCAGCACCTTTGTTTTCAGGTTAAATTCGTTTTTTTTTGTTTTTTTTTAATCTCATTCAAGATTTTTAACTCAAAATTCAGCAATTAATTCATTTCAGTGCATACATTCAGATTCAAGCATTCACACTGCAGTTTCTTCAGAAAATGCACTTTCTAGTTAGTGTGAATGCTTGAAAAGCATTCACAGTATTGTTCTTCTAATCTTTATTATTATTATTATATTTTATTATTTTTCCGTACGTTTTTTGAAAGCCTACTCCTTCAAAACCGTTCAACTTAGAAAAACCATTCAAACATCGTTAGATTCCTATTATTTTGGACAACATTGCTTCTATTTTTCTCATTTTTAACATTTATATTTTTAATTTTATTCAACTTTATTCAACAAAAATTTCCCATGTATTTCAATGGGGAGACCCTTCAAATTCTCATTCAACTTACTCATTTTTAAACTCTTACTACTTCCACATACATTGACATAGAGCCACCATTCAAACTTTAAAACGAAGACAAGACATTCAACTATTCAACTTGTATTTATCTTTTCAATATCTATTATACTTTTTCTTCAGTTCCAGTTTAAGTTTCATGATGTTTTTTCACCCGTTTCAAAATTTATAATGGGTGTGTATGGGACGGAATGTTGGGGCTAGAGTGAGACAGCTCAACTGCTAGAGTGAGAGGAGCAAAAAAATTAATCTTAAAATCTTTTTTAAAACTGCTGCTGTGTCCACAGCGTTTGCTCTACAGGTATGATTTTACCCTCAAAACGTAGCCATCGCTGTCCTCTTTCATCCAATGTGTTTACTATTGTACTAGGTGTTATGGTTCTTTCATAAATGTCACCAATGCACAGCCTCCTCCCTCCAACTCTTCCATAGACTCTAATGTTAAAATGGCTCAGAAGGTTCGTTTGAAAATCAGAAGAGCATGGTGTCTTTCCACTGTCACCACGTCCATATAATAAACTCCACAGGCATGAAAACTGAGAATTCAGTAGACTAGACATTGCTGTCACTCACGGTGAAAGAATTTTGTCAATACGACTTTTACTTTTCATTTGGGAGCGATTTGTTTCGGCCTGACTTTTCTGTTCATTTTAAGCAGCAAAAGTGAGGTGCATGTCTGTGTACGTGTGTATGGAGCCCTTGGGTGCAGTCACTATAGCAACCAGGCTCACACCTGCCTGCTTAACGAGCTCTGTCTCTCACTCTGCCAAGATTAAATCAAAAATGTGTGTTACATCTAAGCAGTTGTAGTAAGATTAACTTTTTCAATAGGTACAATAAGACAGGTTTGACAGGCTTTTGCCACAGATTAACAGTATGTCAGTAGTTAATATAGGCTAACTGAATAGAGACCTGAATTATTGCCCTGTTAAATTCAAGTTGATTGTGTATTGGTGGACTTGTCTTCTCCACACAGGTTTTTCATACCTCGGCAGTTTTAGTCAGTTGATGACTTTAAAATAATCTTTTCTGACTGGATAATTAAAGCTCACAGCATCTACCTGTCTGTAGTGTATTTTCCCACATTTTAAATAATCGAATCTCATTTAATGTCTCTGTTTTTAGTCTGTATAGTTTATCTCCCCACGAATACGCTCAAAGTAGTCTTAAAATAAAATCCATAAAACAGTTCAAGATGACATACTTTTTATTTGCTAATTTAATGCCAGTTGCCCTCTTTCCTGAGTATAAGCGAATGAGTGACATAAAGAGAAAAAGTACCAATTTGTATGCTGGTGAGTCTTGTGTATTTTTTTCTCTGTCTCTCTATGACAGAGAAATATATATGCTCATTATTGATGTTCAAACTGATGCTCAAATTTCCAAGCACCACCTGAACGCCTCATCAGTCTTTAACTAATCACTGCACCAACTGCCGTCATTCCGCTTTGCTCTCTGCTGTGGTAAGTACAATACACTCAGTACAGCACTGTTTTAATTTTATGATGGTAAAAATACATGTTTGACATTTAAACTCACATATCAAGTCTTTTTAAAGTTCAACAGAGTTCAAAGAATAAAGAAAGCAAAAAAAGAACCTTTGCTACCATTTATATAGGTTTATGACTTTTGCTGTTAGCAGCAGTGCTAACGCTAGCTTCAATGCTAATGCTAGCTATAGTGCTAACACTAGCCTTAGCAGTTGTTAACTGACAAAAAGAATATTCTTGTGATATTCCTGTGATATTTATTGGCGGTCAGTGAGACAAAAGTAACAAATGAGATTTATTATTGCCATTGTGGCTCAGTTTTAACAGTAAGAGTACTTCATGACTTTTGCTGTTAGTAGCAGGAATGCTAACGCTAGCTTCAATGCTAACGCTAGCTTCAATGCTAATGCTAGCTATAGTGCTAACACTAGCCTTAGCAGTTGTTAACTGACAAAAAGAATATTCCTGTGATATTCCTGTGATATTTATTGGCGGTCAGTGAGACAAAAGTAACAAATGAGATTTATTATTGCCATTGTGCCTCAGTTTTAACAGTAAGAGTACTTCATGACTTTTGCTGTTAGTAGCAGTGCTAATGCTAGCTTCGATGCTAATGCTAGCATCAATGCTAACGCTAGCTATAGTGCCAACACTAGCCTTAGCAGTTTTTAACTGACAAAAAGAATATTCCTGTGATATTCCTGTGATATTTATTGGCGGTCAGTGAGACAAAAGTAACAAATGAGCTTTATTATTGCCATTGTGCCTCAGTTTTAACAGTAAGAGTGCTAGTTCTACCAGCAGTGCTAACACTAACTGAAGTTAGTGTTAGCACTTAGCGATGCTAAGGGTAGTAACAGTCTAACAGTAGCCTTATATAAGTACTTAAATAAATACTTCAGTTAATTAGTTTGAATTATAAAATGGCTGCTGTATCAGCTGGTGTGCTATATTACTCTATAATTACCCTGCTGACTATAAGTTCAGTGTATCATGTCGTGTGGGCTTTGTTTTTTTGTTAGTCTGATAAAACTGTACAGACAACTAACATGTTATTTCTTGTCTTACACTTTCAGGAACTTGACTCACATCTGTGCTTTGCCTGGTAGGTGTGCACATACTGTTAGAGAAGTACACCAAAATTTTAAAAAAATAATCTGACTAATATAAGCTTTAAAGTGATGGGTTCAAACTTTGTGCTAGACCTTTTAAACACATTTTTATAATAAAGACACATAAGTTCAGCTTAACAATTGGGCTAAAATATTTTTTTCGTACATTTTTGCACATTACATGTGATTAGTTAACAATTCACTCAGTCATATTTGTATTTAAAAATATTATTGCTGAATTTAATTAAATATTTATTCTTTTAAAAAGTGCCAAATTGCTCAACTTTTTGCACATGGCAGCCGACAACAGTTTAGCTTGAATATTTGTTTTGTCCTTTTTCAGTAGTCACAATTAGTTCATACAATTACCATGTGATATAATTTTATTAAAAAATTTTTTTTCTTGTTTTTTGTTCACAGTGTGCAGAAGAAGAACAAGGACCAGATCTCCAGTCTTCTATCTCACATCCCAACCCCCCAACCCCTCTATCTTCTGTCCTACTCCACCTGTTGTCTCTGCCTTCTTTCCATCTGTATTTCACCCTGTGGTTTGTGAGAAATTTTGCCAAACCAAGAATCTTATTGCGGTTTGATTTAAAGCCGTGTCTCTCCTGCTCTGTCTGTTCTCTCTGCTAAATTTTCTCTCTACCTGTTTTTCACTCTTTGGCTTGCTGCTGAAAAATGCACAAGCCAATAAAACAATAAAGAGTGCATATTTTGCCTCAACCTGAGAACAAACTGAACAAACAAAGAAAACTCTGCGGTTTGATTTAAAGCCGTGTCTCTCCTGCTCTGTCTGTTCTCTCTGCTAAATTTTCTCTCTACCTGTTTTTCACTCTTGGCTTGCTGCTGAAAAACGCCAAGCCATTAAAGCAATAAAGAGTGCATATTGCCTCTACCTGAGAACAAACTGAACAAATAAAGAAAACTCTAATTCACGGTTTGATTGTGATTTCCCAGCCGTGTTTCTCCTGCTCTGTCTGTTCTCTCTTCTAAATTTTCTCTCTAGCTGTTTTTCACTTTGCGCTTGCTGCTAAGTTGTGCCAAGCCAATAAAGAGAGTGCATATTATTCTCTTGACTGACAAACTGTCAAACAAACAAAGACATCTGTTTCTGAGAAATAAAAACTGAAATATAAAGACAAAGAAAACATCTCCTGCTCTGTGCCACTCTTATTTTATAAACATATTTTCTAAAGACTAAGAGAAACACTTGTGTAAAAATGCCAAGGAAGCAGAAAAAGTCACAAGCTGCAAAACAACGCTGGAAGAAGTTCCATGAGTTTTATGAAGTACCAACATGTGAACAAGCTGAGTGTGATTTTCCTCAGAGCTCTGCAGAAGACTTTGTGTCTGCAAAGACCAATGCTGATGGTGTCAAACAGGCAGGTCAACATGTTCCTGCACATGTACAACAGGTATCCTATGCAGATGCTGTAAAGATTGGATTGCAGCATGAATTTAATGATCATCAGGTAAACCATAGAGACCAACCTGAGGTGTCAAGTGCCCCACAGGTGGGTTATGCTGATATTGTAAAAAGAGGCCGTCACAGTGATGTGGCAGGACCATCTCATGCAGAAAGAGTGAACTTTGAAAACCAGCCCTCTGTTACACATATCTGTGCATCTCACAGCCAGGCTCATCCCAAATATGGAGACTCCAGAAACAAGCAGTGCACATGTAACTCACTCACATTTCTTGCTTTCCTTCATGAGAATGATAACATGACTACAGCTGACCTTAATCTGGTCTTGGATAAAGGTGATGTGATGTACAAAGAGGCCAAGAAAAGATTTCCTAAAAATATTCATTTGGCAACCGATGAGCTGCCAGACAAAGTTGATGCTCGCTGGTCTATGTATGATGTCGACATGACACAGCCTTCCCGGTATGGGACATTTGAAGAACCTCCAGAGGAGGCAGTAGATACCTTTCTCAGCTTAGAAGCAGGACTGAGCTGCCTGTTGTCAGATGTGCAGTATGCCTTATTGATTATGAGTGGATTGTGTATCGCAGTGTTCCGATCCACATCAGGCAAATATGGTTTCTTTGATCCACACTCCAGAACACCCAGTGGTCTTCCTCTACTACTACAGTCACGTAATCGTGGTACAGCAGTGATGCTGAAATTCACTCTCCTCAGTGACATGATTAAGAGGATCCAAGATTCTTATGAAATGATGGAGATATCACCCTCTTGTAACTATGAACTGAAGCCTGTGCAGTTCTACAGTATGAGCACAGTGAACCTGAGTGATACTATCACAGACACAGTCTGCAGACCAACAGCTGCCACTGCTGTGGCATCTACTCACTCTGATACAACTGTTGATGAAGCAAACTCCTCTACTCCAAGGAG
The DNA here is from genome assembly GCF_964374335.1 of Astatotilapia calliptera. Lineage (NCBI taxonomy): Eukaryota > Metazoa > Chordata > Actinopteri > Cichliformes > Cichlidae > Astatotilapia > Astatotilapia calliptera. The sequence continues at coordinate 16,620,081 of NC_137429.1, forward strand.
AAACACAACGACTGATCTGACTGAGAACATCTTTTGTCAAATGTCCATTTGTACGCCACCGGTGAAACAAAAAGAAGTCCACGTGACTCAGTTCACATCATATGAAGATCAGAATGAACCTCCTAATATACCAACTGAAGAACTATGCAGTGAATTAAGTTTCCTTCCATCAAGGGATGCTTTTTTATGTCAATCAAATGCTGCAATAACAAATGTTGCTTCCTGTGATCTTTCTGATATAGTTTTACAAAAACTGAAAAAAGTTAATAAACAACAAAGGCAAAAAATGAGAAGAAGATTAATGGCATCAGAGAAACCCAGAAATCAGAGAAAAGAAAACCAAAAAAGGAAAGAACGACAAAAGTATGCTTCAAACAAAGAGTACAAAGAAAAGAAAAAGTCTTGCACAAGCGAGGCATATAAAAACAATCCTGAAGTCAGACAGAAAAAACAACAGTATATTAGAAGACGTTACTGTGAAAATGATGAATTCAGACAGAAACAACAGCAATATATTAGAAGACGTTACTGTGAAAATGATGAATTCAGAAAGAAACAAAAACAATATGTTAAAAAACGTTTTTCTGAGAATGCTACAGTTAGAAAGAAACAACAACAATATATTAAAAGACGCTACTGTGAGAACGATGAATTCAGAAAGAAACAACAACAATATATTAAAAGACGCTACTGTGAGAACGATGAATTCAGAAAGAAACAACAACAATATATTAAAAGACGCTACTGTGACAATGCTGAATTTAGACAAAAACAAAAAAACTATATAACTAAAAGGTATCAAGAAAACCCTGAATTCAGAGAGAGACAGAGATCTCGAGTGACTCAGCGTTATGCACGTGACAATGCATTCAGAGTAAGACACAGACAACTAATGAAACAACTAATGCGAGACAGGTATCAAAGTAATCTTGCCTTCAGGATTATGCACAACATGAGATGTGCAATGAAAATAAAAAGGAAATACAGATGGGTGAACAGACAAACCCAAGAGAGTGACAACAGTGTGATCAACGAGGCCATATCTGTGTTCAAATCACAAATCAAAGCTGGACCATCATACCCATGTACTGTATGCTTCAAGGCTTCATTTCCAAACCAAGTGCGACCCTGCACAAGGTCAAAGTATGTCAAAAACCCACATGTAGTTGCAACATGTTTGACAGGAAAGTTTGTTCATGTTTGTGATGAAAACTGCAGAAATGAGCAGTGCAAAGTGCCTGATGAGAGAAAGAGAGAGTGGATATGTCACACCTGCCACGATCATCTTAAAAATGGATCCATGCCAGCACTTGCTGTTGCCAATAAGTTGGATCTTGCTGATATTCCAGCTGAACTTTCTGATCTCAACATACTGGAGAGACATCTCATAGCCAAGTGCATACCATTTGCCAAGATCATTCCTCTTCCCAAAGGCAGACAAAGAGCAATTAGAGGAAATGTGGTCTGTGTCCCATCAGAGGTACAGGAAACTGTTGAAACACTACCTCGATTGAGAATTAATTCTCAGGTCTTGAGAGTAAAATTGAAGAGACGCTTGTCTTACAAAGGTCATCAGCTGTTTCAGACTGTAAGCTGGTCTAAACTTGTGCAAGCACTGCATAAACTCAAGCAGATTCATCCACAGTATAAGGATGTGAGCATCAGAGATGATGCTGAGCTGTGTGATCCAACTCTTCCTGATGAAGATGATGAGGATGATGATGAAAACATGAATGAGGACGATTATGATGAGGCTGATTTAATGGAAATTGACAGCTGTGAGAAAAATGCACTGAGTGAAGCACAAAATATAAATGAACAGGACATTGACATGTTACCCTGTGATGGTGAACAATCGCATGAACAGATGAGAGATGATTCAGAGCAAGCAGATGGACTGACTAATGGTGGTTTTGCACTCGAGTCCTGTTTGCAGCCCCCTGATGTGGCTGAGGAGATATTATGTTTCAGTGAAGGAATCTACTCTGTTGCTCCTGCAGAGAGAAACAATCCAATAAGTTTTTTCAAAACACCTAAACTGGAGGCCATGGCCTTCCCTGTGCAGTTTCCTACAGGCCAAAACACACTTGATGAAAGAAGGCTGATCAAAGTATCCCCCAGTGGGTATTTCAAATCAAGACTTTTCTGCATTGATGATCGTTTTGCCAAAGACACAAACTATTTATTCTTTGCACAGTTTGTGACTGAAATACACTTGGCTACATCCAGCATGACAGTACAGTTAAGGAAGGCAAAGCCTCTGACCAGAGATGGTAGAAAAATAACCTCAGGCATGTTACAAGATAAACATGAGGTGGAGAAACTGGTGCGAAATAAAGATGCAGTGAGATTCATGCAGCCTCTGAGAGGAACCCCAGCCTATTGGGAGAAAACAACAAGAGATCTTTTTGCCATGATCAGACAGTTGGGAACTCCCACGTTCTTTTGCACATTTTCAGCTGCTGAAATGCGCTGGCCTGAAGTGATCGAGGCAATAACAAGGCAGCAAGGTGAACAAGTGAATTTTGAAGGACTCGACTGGTCAGCAAAGTGTGACATCCTGAGAAGCAATCCTGTCACAACAATGCGCATGTTTGACAAGAGAGTTGAAGCATTATTCAGAGATTTACTCTTATCTCCCGCAGAGCCACTTGGCAAAGTCATTGACTACTTTTACAGAGTTGAGTTTCAGCACAGAGGAAGCCCACACATACACTGCCTCCTGTGGGTAGAAGGTGCTCCTGTGTTTGAGGAGGATGATGAGCAAACTGTTCTTGATTTTATAAACAAATACATCACAGCTCAGCTGCCTGATCCACATAAACAACCTGAACTGTACAAAAAAGTAACAGAAGTGCAAAAACACAGTAAGAACCACACAAAGACGTGCTTTAGGAGTTTAAGCTCCGGGTGCCGTTTTGGTTTTCCCAAACCACCCTGCAATGAGACAATGATCACAAGACCCAGTGAGGATGATGCACTGGAAGTAGAAACGGCAAAGAACAAGCTCAGACCACTGAACCAGCTGCTGAATGAACCTGAAACTGCTTCCATGAGTTTAGAGCAGCTCTTGGAAAGATGCAAGTTGACACATGCAGAATATCAGAGATACCTGAATAAAATGAACATGAGGAGTACGATCATACTAAAGCGTGATCCAAAAGACTCTTGGATAAACGGCTATAATCCACATCTGCTTGAAGCCTGGAACAGTAATATCGACATAAGCTTTGTTTTAGATGCTTTTGGTGCTGCAAATTATTTAATGAAATATATATCAAAAAAAGAGGGCGGGCTATCTGAGTACCTGAAAACTGTCATTGAGAACTCCCATAAGGACAGTGTAAATGAGTGCGATGAAATGAGAGCCGTCATGCAGGCATATTCAAAGAAGCGAGAGATCAGTGCACAGGAGTGTGTTGCTCGTGCATGTGGTCTTCACATGAAGCAATGCTCACGTGCTGTAATATTCATTCCAACTGATGATAATCCTGTGAAAATGAGTCGTCCCCTGTCAGTTCTGGACAACACAACACCTGAGTCTTCCAATGTTTGGATGACATCTTTGAATGACAAATACAAAGCCAGACCTGAAACACCAGAGTATGAGGAGATGTGCATGGCAGACTTTGCTGCTACTTGCAGGATTGTCTATGGCCAACAGAAAAAAGGTAAAGATGTTTTGCCCCTTCTCAATGAGATGGGGTTTGTGCAAAGGCGCAAAAACAATAAGCCTGCTATCATCAGATTTCACCGCTGCTCACAAGAAAAACATCCAGAGCAATATTACGGAAGACTGCTTAAACTGTACCTTCCTCATCGTTCAGACCACGAACTGAAAACACCATCGTTGCCATCCTATCAGGCTTTCTATGGTGCTGGCTGTGTACAGCTACCAGGTACTGACCGTCTTGAGTACGTGCAACACATTGTCAAAAGAAACAGAGAAAAATATGAGAAAAACAGTGAGGAGATCGAGAGCGCTGTTGAGGAATATGAGCAGAACAGAGGTGTGACTGACGAATGGTGTAATCTGGCACCTGAATCAGATCTCGTAAGGTTGCCACTTGTCGAACAAGAAAGAGAGCGAGACAATGAAAATGAACAGGAAGATGTGCCCGACTACAGCCGTCAGGCTGATGCTTCAACAGAAGTCAGAGCCATCAGGGAACCCCCTGCTATTGATCCCACATTGTTACGTCAGATGTTTCAGAATCTGAACAAGAAGCAAGCCTGCATATTTTATGCAGTTAGAGACTGGTGCATTAAAAGAGTCTGTGCTCTAAATCCAGAGCAGTTTTTCTTTTATATTAATGGTGGTGCTGGAACAGGAAAATCACATCTTATCAAATGCATCTACTCAGAAGCATCTAAGATACTGAGCAAAGTGCCCAGATATGCAGACGACGTTGACATATCAAAACCCACTGTCCTGTTAACTGCTTTCACTGGGACTGCAGCTTTTAACATTTCTGGAACAACACTGCATTCTCTTCTCAAGCTGCCTAGAAGCTTAAAACCTCCCATTCAGGGACTTGGCAATCAGCTGGATGAAGTCAGATCAGAACTTTTGAATGCTGAAATAATCGTCATTGACGAAGTGTCTATGGTGTCAAGACATCTCTTTGCATATGTAGATGCAAGACTCAAACAGATCAAAGGGACTCGGAGACCCTTTGGAGGCATGTCAGTCATTGCTGTCGGAGACTTCTATCAGCTACCCCCAGTGCGACAGTCTAAACCTCTCTGTGTGCACGACCCGTCCGAGATCGACCTGTGGCGGGAGCATTTTCAGATGATCACTCTGACTGAGATTATGCGTCAGAAAGATGATGTTGTCTTTGCTGAGATGCTGAACAGAATTCGTGTAAAAGGAAAGTTGGATGAGCTTTGCGAAGCAGATAGAGATTTGTTGTTACAGGCCATAACTGAACCAGCCCATTGTCCGACTGATGCATTGCACATTTTTGCAACTAATAAAGAAGTGGATGCACACAACTCTTCAACACTGGCTCTGCTCCACACTCATATCATTGACATCCATGCAGATGATTATAGAAAAGATCCTAGAACTGGCAGAATGGCACTTCAAGACAGACCATTGAAAGGAGGTAAAAACGAGTTACCAGACACACTGAAAGTTGCAGAAGGAGCTCGTGTCATGCTCACCAGAAACATTGACATACAAAATGGTTTGGTTAATGGAGCTTTTGGAAAACTACTTAGAGTAGTTCACTCTGAAAACGACCAACACATCATCAAACTTGGACTTAAAATGGATAATGAGACATCTGGAAAGAATAACCGCACACCAGCAGACGACATGGTGTACATTGAGAGAGCAGAGGAGAATCTGAAGCAGAAAGGAGTGGTACGAAGACAGTTCCCAGTGAAGCTGGCCTTTGCATGTACAATACATAAGGTACAGGGTATGACAACTACATCAGCTGTTGTCTCTCTTAAGAGCATTTTTGAGCCCGGCATGGCCTACGTAGCTGTCAGTAGAGTGACGTCTCTCAGTGGACTGTATCTTCTTGATATGGAGGAGAAAAAAATATTCACCAACCCAGAAATCACTGCAGCACTTGAGAACATGAGACAAGCCAACCTTGATGACATGATGCCTCTTCTACACGTGAGACAAACCCTCAGCAGGTCAGAGGTTTTCACCATTGTTCATCATAATACAGAGGGACTGCCAGCTCACATTAATGACATCAAAAGTCACCATGAATTGTGTCTAGCAGATGTTTTGTGCCTAACAGAAACACACCTGCGGGGCTCTTTTGTCGCAGAGAGTCTCCACTTGGAAAATTACAATTTGTTCAAACGCAACAGACACCTGTCCTACACAAACTTTCCCCAAATGGCAAACAGAAGTGGTGGTGGAGTTGCTGTTTATGTGAAAAGTGACATTCAAGTGCATGAAAAACAGTACATCCATAATGTAACTGACCTTGAATTTCTGGCTTTAAAGGTTGAAGCACCAGTCAGTGCTCTGATTGCAGTTGTATACAGACCTCCAGACTACACTCTGAGGCAATTCCTGAAAAACCTGGTAAGCCTATTAGACTCATTGGAGATCATGGACTGTCATCCCATCATAGTTTGTGGTGATTTTAATGAGAATGTTTTATCCAGTGCAAACAAACCAATCATGGAGTTGTTTGAGTCTAGGGGATACGCACAGGTCATCACTGCCCCTACCACAGAGAAGAACACACTGCTTGACCTAATTTTCATTTCTCAGCCAGATCGATGTCTCCATTCTGGAGTCTTGAAGACCTACCATAGTTACCATGACCCAGTATACTGTGTATTGTCCTGTGATGATTCATGATCTAGATCTTTGAATACAGTAAGTAATTTCTATATTTTTGAATGACTTAAGAAAGTAGAGCGATATTTAAAAGTTGACGCTCTGCATTGCAGTATAATGGTTGAATTGTTTACATAAAATACAATTACATGAATTAAGTAATGATCAGTAAAAGATGACAATTTTATTTATCACAGAAAATCTAAAATTCACTAACAGTAACCTATAAATGTCAGAAAAATCAAATATAGCAGTTTAAAATGAATAGTGTAGGCATATCCTCTCTGCAGCCAGGCTTCAACATCCTGCCAGGCTGCCCCAGTCTCACCGTGGCTGGGAGGGAGGGAGGGTGGACCAGAGGATTGCCTACACAACACATAAATGTTCAACAGCTTCTTCATTGTTTCTGAGAGAACAATAATGACTAAAGGTTGCTTTTTAAAAAAACAAACACAAACAAACAAACAAACCTAATTACAGCAATAATGACAGTTAAGCCACTTTATGTGTGCCTCTATTTTGAAATACTATTTACAAAAATGTTATTATTTTGGTTTGTTATAAACTTTAAACTTTTTCAAAAGTATACGATTATATTTTTGGACAAATATTTCGATGAAACATACATTTTTATGAGCTTTTATCATGTTTCGGCCAGTGCAATCATCAGGGTGGGTCTGGGTTGATAACTGCACATTTCTGGCCAGAAATGTTTCAGCAGTGTTACATAAGTAGTACATATGTAACACTTGCTTTCTGTTACCAGCTGATACCCTACATTTGTATAGACATTGGATGGTGTGAGGTTGGGGAGTTGAGGGGGGGGTTTACGGTGGGAGCTGAGGGGGGGGGGGGGGGTGTTAGGTTTCCCTTTTTCTTTTTTAAGAGAGACACAGTCCTCCTGTGTCTTCTCCAAGCTTCACATGTAAGATCCAACAGTGTGAAGCACATAGCAGCTAGAAACTGTAATGCCACAGATCAGAGAGGCTTCATCATCACCATCTTCATCGCCGTACGATCAGAGCGTGAGACTTCACATCTGGAGCACAGGAGACATTCTGTGATAAGTCCTCCTTCTAGCTTGTCCCACAAGCAGTCGGTGAGATTTACTCACAACAAAAAGGGTTAATGACATTATTTCCATGAAAACATGTATTCATTCTTTGTAAAGTGTTTAAATTGTGTTTTCACTTGACCTTAGGAGTGTTAGAGTGTATTGTAATGTCTGTACTCAGGTGTTTCCCTCTGTGATCCATCCCCATCAGAGCTGAGACACTCAGGACTGAACAGACTGCACAGTTTCTGTGACCGAGCCTCCAAAACACCTTCTTTGAAACCACTCATGATAGAAGGGCTTCATATTTGCAGCAGCACTACTACAGGTATTCAGTTTATTACAGGATGTGTTTGTTTCTTAGGACCAGCTCTGAGTGCACACTACCTAACATATACACCTTTCTGTTCATTACAAACCAACTACTCTGGATCATATGGCCAGTTGGCAGGAATGTTGCTGCAGGAAAACATCCCTGGAGATCACCATCATTGTCAGACTGACTGTGCCTCCTCTGTGCAGTGTCAAGATCCTCTCTAAATGAGTGTGTAAGTTAACATTTTCATTATTTTATTCCCTTTGACAAGACAAGTATCACTGATATTTACATTTACAACTACATATGTTCCCGTTTTCTGCTCTTCTTTTAAAGTCCTCAGCTATCCTGCTTCTGTGCTGCTTGCCACACATCAAACACTGGCCGGATGACAGGGAGGATCCACTCTGAAGTCACTGGACGTGATGAGGATCATATGGGACTTCATAGTTTCACAGAAACATTGTGCTCTGTGATTACAGGTTTTAAATGGACATAATGACTGCCTCTCTCTGATCAACAGGCTAAAGGATTGTTTTCATTGTTAGTGCTCTGTACAATGTATGCTTATTTAATATTTCATCACAGAGCAAACCTTTATTTATTTAACATTTTTTTATTTTGTTTTAATGTTGAATTAACTGTAGGGATTTTTTTAAGTGGGCACTTGGGATGTCATATGACCAGAAATGTGGTAACTGGAATTCAACGTTATGGAAGAAAAAATCTGCTGAGAACGAAACACACACAAAACCCCCCAAGAAAATTCAAATTCATTCCATGTAATCCAATCTAAAACATTTTAAACTGCTGAACAGCAACACAAACAGCGTTAAAAAACAGTGTTAACAGAATGATTATGATGATTTTGTACCAAAGTTTCAGGTCACATGGCACACCTAGTGTGTAGTGTGGGGTATCAGCTGGTAAGTATAGGTTTTTTCATATTTGTGTCCTTAGAGTTTAGATAGATAAAGCCTTGTGTATAATAATTAGTCATAACCACAACTCAAAGTCAGGGACTAACTAAATTTGGGACTTTGTGTCTGAGCCCAGGTTAAAACAATGTGTAAAAAAGCCTTTAGTGGCATGGCTGAACAATGCTGTATTGATACTTATTTATCCATGTTCACAAAAAGGACTAATGTGTTTATTTGATTATTTGCATGTGTTAAACTGTGTCACCACCTTAGGCTTTCATTTGAGTTTACTCACAAATCTCTATACAGTTCTCTTTTACCACTGTGTGGACTCTGTTTACATTAAAACATAAAAAAGAATGAGTAATAAAAAGATGTGTAGACAGATCAGAAGATTAAGTAGACCGATAGAAACAGCTGTTCAGCCATGTTCTAAGAAACCAACACAATTTAAAGGTTCAGGATTGTGGTTTTAAAAGTTGAATTTTCATGTATTTCATATGTTGCTCATTATTTTTTATTTAGTTATTTAATTTAGTTATTTTTCTTTATTCTACCAGTCCTTTTCAGAAAGAAGCTGTAAAATATGACTTAAGATTTTTATGTTATTTTCTATGACATACAAAACAAATTGATGTATGTAATACTATTAAACATGATATACACATGTGTATATGTCTGAAAAACATCATGCTGTATATTAAAGTTTGTATTTTCTGCAGAATGTTTGTTCATCTTTTAAGTTCATTTCAATTAGAAGAATATGAACTTTTAATATTCATTCAGAGGTTTTCTGACTCTAAATTTTCTTTTGTCATTACTCATCTTTTTATTATTTACATTTTAAACATGCTTAGCTTTTTCCAACTTCTTCTGTGTGAACATCAGCTTTCAAAAGTTCTGCACTTTTATTTTCAGGTTAAAAATTCTGTATTTTCCAGCTCATTCAGATTTTTAACTTAACATTCAGCAATTAATTCATTTCAGTGCATACATTCAGATTCAAGCATTCACACTGCAGTTTCTTCAGAAAATGCACTTTCTAGTTAGTGTGAATGCTTGAAAAGCATTCACAGTATTGTTCTTCTAATCTTTATTATTATATTTTATTTTTCCGTACGTTTTTTGAAAGCCTACTCCTTCAAAACCGTTCAACTTAGAAAAACCATTCAAACATCGTTAGATTCCTATTATTTTGGACAACATTGCTTCTATTTTTTTCATTTTTAACATTTATATTTTTAATTTTATTCAACTTTATTCAACAAAAATTTCCCATGTATTTCAATGGGGAGACCCTTCAAATTCTCATTCAACTTACTCATTTTTAAACTCTTACTACTTCAACATACGTTCACATAGAGCCACAATTCAAACTTTAAAACGAAGACAAGACATTCAACTATTCAACTTGTATTTATCTTTTCAATATCTATTATACTTTTTCTTCAGTTCCAGTTTAAGTTTCATGATGTTTTTTCACCCGTTTCAGAGTTTATAATGGGTGTGTATGGGACGGAATGTTGGGGCTAGAGTGAGGCAGCTCAACTGCTAGAGTGAGAGGAGCAAAAAAAATAATCTTAAAATCTTTTTTAAAACTGCTGCTGTGTCCGCAGCGTTTGCTCTACAGGTATGATTTTACCCTCAAAACGTAGCCATGGCTGTCCTCTTTCATCCAATGTGTTTACTATTGTACTAGGTGTTATGGTTCTTTCATAAATGTCACCAATGCACAGCCTCCTCCCTCCAACTCTTCCATAGACTCTAATGTTAAAATGGCTCAGAAGGTTCGTTTGAAAATCAGAAGAGCATGGTGTCTTTCCACTGTCACCACGTCCATATAATAAACTCCACAGACATGAAAACTGAGAATTTGGTAGACTAGACATTGCTGTCGCTCACAGTGAAAGAATTTTGTCAATACGACTTTTACTTTTCATTTGGGAACGATTTGTTTGGGCCTGACTTTTCTGTTCATTTTAAGCAGCAAAAGTGAGGTGCATGTCTGTGTGCGTGTGTATGGAGCCATTGGGTGCGGTCACTATAGCAACCAGGCTCACACCTGCCTGCTTAACGAGCTCTCTCTGCCACTCTGCCAAAATTCATCTTAAACACTTCTCTTTCAACTGCTGCTGTGTCCACAGTGTTAAAGCCATCATTTTACCCTCAAAACGTCGCCATCGTTGTTCTTTTTCCAACATCTTGTCTTTCAAAGCTCAGAGATGTAAACTTTTTAAACTGTGTGGGTCCAAGTGGAGGGATCACATTTTAGTCATTCAGTGATTCAAAGAATATGACCTTTTAATATTCATTCAGATGTTTTCTGACTCTAAATGTTCTTTTCTCATTTCTTAGGGTTTTCTAATTTACATTTAAAACATTTTCAGTTTTTTTCCAACTTCTTCTTCTGTGTAACCTTCAGCTTTTAGCAGTTCAGCACTGTTGTTTTCAGGTTAAATTCAGTTTTGTTTTTTGTTTTTTTTTATCTCATTCAATATTTTTAACTCAAAATTCAGCAATTAATTCATTTCAGTGCATACATTCAGATTCAAGCATTCACACTGCAGTTTCTTCAGAAAATGCACTTTCTAGTTATTATATTTTATTATTTTTCCGTACGTTTTTTGAAAGCCTACTCCTTCAAAACCGTTCAACTTAGAAAAACCATTCAAACACCGTTAGATTCCTATTATTTTGGACATGACTGCTTCTAATTTTCTCATTTTTAACATTTATATTTTTAATTTTATTCAACTTTATTCAACAAAAATTTCCCATGTATTTCAATGGGGAGACCCTTGAAATTCTCATTCAACTTACTCATTTTTAAACTCTTACTACTTCCACATACATTGACATAGAGCCACCATTCAAACTTTAAAACGAAGACAAGACATTCAACTATTCAACTTGTATTTATCTTTTCAATATCTATTATACTTTTTCTTCAGTTCCAGTTTAAGTTTCATGATGTTTTTTCAGCCGTTTCAGAGTTTATAATGGGTGTGTATGGGACGGAATGTTGGGGCTAGAGTGAGGCAGCTCAACTGCTAGAGTGAGAGGAGCAAAAAAATTAATCTTAAAATCTTTTTTAAAACTGCTGCTGTGTCCACAGCGTTTGCTCTACAGGTATGATTTTACCCTCAAAACGTAGCCATGGCTGTCCTCTTTCATCCAATGTGTTTACTATTGTCCTAGGTGTTACGGTTCTTTCATAAATGTCACCAATGCACAGCCTCCTCCTTCCAACTCTTCCATAGACTCTAATGTTAAAATGGCTCAGAAGGTTCGTTTGAAAATCAGAAGAGCATGGTGTCTTTCCACTGTCACCACGTCCATATAATAAGCTCCACAGGCATGAAAACTGAGAATTAGGTAGACTAGACATTGCTGTCACTCACGGTGAAAGAATTTTGTCAATACGACTTTTACTTTTCATTTGGGAGCGATTTGTTTCGGCCTGACTTTTCTGTTCATTTTAAGCAGCAAAAGTGAGGTGCATGTCTGTGTACGTGTGTATGGAGCCCTTGGGTGCAGTCACTATAGCAACCAGGCTCACACCTGCCTGCTTAACGAGCTCTCTCTCTCACTCTGCCAAGATTCATCTTAAACACTTCTCTTTCAACTGCTGCTGTCTCCACAGTGTTACAGCCATCATTTTACCCTCAAAACGTCGCCATCGTTGTTCTCTTTCCAACATCTTGTCTTTCAAAGCTCAGAGATGTAAACTTTTTAAACTGTGTGGATCCAAGTGGAGGGATCACATTTTAGTCATTCAGTGATTCAAAGAATATGACCTTTTAATATTCTTTCAGATGTTTTCTGACTCTAAATGTTCTTTTCTCATTTCTTAGGTTTTTCTAATTTACAATTAAAACATTTTCAGCTTTTTTCCAACTTCTTCTTCTGTGTAACCTTCAGCTTTTAGCAGTTCAGCACTTTTGTTTTCAGGTTAAATTTGGGTTTTGTTTTTTTTTATCTCATTAAAAAAGTTTTAAGTCAAAATTCAGCAATTAATTCATTTCAGTGCATACATTCAGATTCAAGCATTCACACTGCAGTTTCTTCAGAAAATGCACTTTCTAGTTAGTGTGAATGCTTGAAAAGCATTCACAGTATTGTTATTCTAATCTTTATTATTATTATTATTATTATTATTATTATATTTTATTCTGTATTCCGTACGTTTTTTGTAATCCTATAACTTCAAAACCGTTCAACTTAGAAAAACCATTCAAACACCGTTAGATTCCTATTCTTTTGGACAACACTGCTTCTATTTTTCATATTTTTAACATTTATATTTTTAATTTTATTCAACTTTATTCAACAAAAATTTATAATGTATTTCAATGGGGAGACCCTTCAAATCCTCATTCAACTTACTCATTTTTAAACTCTTACTACTTCCACATACATTGACATAGAGCCACCATTCAAACTTTAAAACGAAGACAAGACATTCAACTATTCAACTTGTATTTATCTTTTCAATATCTATTATACTTTTTCTTCAGTTCCAGTTTAAGTTTCATGATGTTTTTTCACCCGTTTCAGAGTTTATAATGGGTGTGTATGGGACGGAATGTTGGGGCTAGAGTGAGGCAGCTCAACTGCTAGAGTGAGAGGAGCAAAAAAATTAATCTTAAAATCTTTTTTAAAACTGCTGCTGTGTCCGCAGCGTTTGCTCTACAGGTATGATTTTACCCTCAAAACGTAGCCATCGCTGTCCTCTTTCATCCAATGTGTTTACTATTGTCCTAGGTGTTACGGTTCTTTCATAAATGTCACCAATGCACAGCCTCCTCCCTCCAACTCTTCCATAGACTCTAATGTTAAAATGGCTCAGAAGGTTCGTTTGAAAATCAGAAGAGCATGGTGTCTTTCCACTGTCACCACGTCCATATAATAAACTCCACAGGCATGAAAACTGAGAATTTGGTAGACTAGACATGGCTGTCGCTCACGGTGAAAGAATTTTGTCAGTACGACTTTTACTTTTCATTTGGGAACGATTTGTTTCGGCCTGACTTTTCTGTTCATTTTAAGCAGCAAAAGTGAGGCGCATGTCTGTGTACGTGTGTATGGAGCCATTGGGTGCGGTCACTATAGCAACCAGGCTCACACCTGCCTGCTTAACGAGCTCTGCCTGCCACTGTACCAAGATTCATCTTAAACACTTCTCTTTCAACTGCTGCTGTGTCCACAGTGTTACAGCTATCATTTTACCCTCAAATTGTCGCCATTATTGTTCTCTTTCCAACACCGTATCTTTCAAAGCTCAGGCATTTAAACTTTTTAAACTGTGTGGATCAAAGTGGAGGGATCACATTTTAGTCATTCAGTGATTCAAAGAATATGACCTTTTAATATTCTTTCAGATGTTTTCTGACTCTAAATGTTCTTTTCTCATTTCTTAGGTTTTTCTAATTTACAATTAAAACATTTTCAGCTTTTTTCCAACTTCTTCTTCTGTGTAACCTTCAGCTTTTAGCAGTTCAGCACTTTTGTTTTCAGGTTAAATTCGGGTTTTTTTTTTTAATCTCATTTAAAATTTTTAACTTAAATTCAGTAATTATTTCATTTCAATGCATACATTCAGATTCAAGCATTCACACTGCAGTTTCTTCAGAAAATGCACTTTCTAGTTATATTTTATTATTATGGATTCCGTACGTTTTTTGTACTCTATCTCCTTCAAAACCGTTCAACTTAGAAAAACCATTCAAACACCATTAGATTCCTATTCTTTTGGACATGACTGCTTCTATTTTTCTCATTTATAACATTTATATTTTTAATTTTATTCAACTTTTTTCAACAAAAATTTCCCATGTATTTCAATGGGGAGACCCTTCAAATTCTCATTCAACTTACTCATTTTTAAACTGTATCTACTTCCACATACGTTGACATAGAGCCACCATTCAAACTTTAAAACGAAGACAAGACATTCAACTATTCAACTTGTATTTATCTTTTCAATATCTATTATACTTTTTCTTCAGTTCCAGTTTAAGTTTCATGATGTTTTTTCACCCGTTTCAGAGTTTATAATGGGTGTGTATGGGACGGAATGTTGGGGCTAGAGTGAGGCAGCTCAACTGCTAGAGTGAGAGGAGCAAAAAAATTAATCTTAAAATCTTTTTTAAAACTGCTGCTGTGTCCGCAGCGTTTGCTCTACAGGTATGATTTTACCCTCAAAACGTAGCCATGGCTGTCCTCTTTCATCCAATGTGTTTACTATTGTACTAGGTGTTATGGTTCTTTCATAAATGTCACCAATGCACAGCCTCCTCCCTCCAACTCTTCCATAGACTCTAATGTTAAAATGGCTCAGAAGGTTCGTTTGAAAATCAGAAGAGCATGGTGTCTTTCCACTGTCACCACGTCCATATAATAAACTCCACAGGCATGAAAACTGAGAATTAGGTAGACTAGACATGGCTGTCGCTCACAGTGAAAGAATTTTGTCAATACGACATGTACTTTTCATTTGGGAGCGATTTGTTTGGGCCTGACTTTTCTGTTCATTTTAAGCAGCAAAAGTGAGGCGCATGTCTGTGTACGTGTGTATGGAGCCATTGGGTGCGGTCACTATAGCAACCAGGCTCACACCTGCCTGCTTAACGAGCTCTCTCTCTCTCTCTGCCAAGATTCATCTTAAACACTTCTCTTTCAACTGCTGCTGTGTCCACAGTGTTAAAGCCATCATTTTACCCTCAAAACGTCGCCATCGTTGTTCTTTTTCCAACATCTTGTCTTTCAAAGCTCAGAGATGTAAACTTTTTAAACTGTGTGGGTCCAAGTGGAGGGATCACATTTTAGTCATTCAGTGATTCAAAGAATATGACCTTTTAATATTCATTCAGATGTTTTCTGACTCTAAATGTTCTTTTCTCATTTCTTAGGTTTTTCTAATTTACAATTAAAACATTTTCAGCTTTTTTCCAACTTCTTCTGTGTAACCTTCAGCTTTTAGCAGTTCAGCACCTTTGTTTTCAGGTTAAATTCGTTTTTTTTTTTTTTTGTTTTTTTTAAATCTCATTCAATATTTTTAACTCAAAATTCAGCAATTAATTCATTTCAGTGCATACATTCAGATTCAAGCATTCACACTGCAGTTTCTTCAGAAAATGCACTTTCTAGTTATTATATTTAGTGTGAATGCTTGAAAAGCATTCACAGTATTGTTATTCTAATCTTTATTATTATTATATTTTATTATTTTTCCGTACGTTTTTTGAAAGCCTACTCCTTCAAAACCGTTCAACTTAGAAAAACCATTCAAACACCGTTAGATTCCTATTCTTTTGGACAACACTGCTTCTATTTTTCATATTTTTAACATTTATATTTTTAATTTTATTCAACTTTATTCAACAAAAATTTATAATGTATTTCAATGGGGAGACCCTTCAAATCCTCATTCAACTTACTCATTTTTAAACTCTTACTACTTCCACATACATTGACATAGAGCCACCATTCAAACTTTAAAACGAAGACAAGACATTCAACTATTCAACTTGTATTTATCTTTTCAATATCTATTATACTTTTTCTTCAGTTCCAGTTTAAGTTTCATGATGTTTTTTCACCCGTTTCAGAGTTTATAATGGGTGTGTATGGGACGGAATGTTGGGGCTAGAGTGAGACAGCTCAACTGCTAGAGTGAGAGGAGCAAAAAAATTAATCTTAAAATCTTTTTTAAAACTGCTGCTGTGTCCACAGCGTTTGCTCTACAGGTATGATTTTACCCTCAAAACGTAGCCATGGCTGTCCTCTTTCATCCAATGTGTTTACTATTGTACTAGGTGTTATGGTTCTTTCATAAATGTCACCAATGCACAGCCTCCTCCCTCCAACTCTTCCATAGACTCTAATGTTAAAATGGCTCAGAAGGTTCGTTTGAAAATCAGAAGAGCATGGTGTCTTTCCACTGTCACCACGTCCATATAATAAGCTCCACAGGCATGAAAACTGAGAATTAGGTAGACTAGACATTGCTGTCGCTCACGGTGAAAGAATTTTGTCAATACGACTTTTACTTTTCATTTGGGAGCGATTTGTTTCGGCCTGACTTTTCTGTTCATTTTAAGCAGCAAAAGTGAGGCGCATGTCTGTGTACGTGTGTATGGAGCCATTGGGTGCGGTCACTATAGCAACCAGGCTCACACCTGCCTGCTTAACGAGCTCTCTCTCTCACTCTGCCAAGATTCATCTTAAACACTTCTCTTTCAACTGCTGCTGTCTCCACAGTGTTACAGCCATCATTTTACCCTCAAAACGTCGCCATCGTTGTTCTCTTTCCAACATCTTGTCTTTCAAAGCTCAGAGATGTAAACTTTTTAAACTGTGTGGATCCAAGTGGAGGGATCACATTTTAGTCATTCAGTGATTCAAAGAATATGACCTTTTAATATTCTTTCAGATGTTTTCTGACTCTAAATGTTCTTTTCTCATTTCTTAGGTTTTTCTAATTTACAATTAAAACATTTTCAGCTTTTTTCCAACTTCTTCTTCTGTGTAACCTTCAGCTTTTAGCAGTTCAGCACTTTTGTTTTCAGGTTAAATTCGGGTGTTTTTTTTAATCTCATTCAAGATTTTTAACTTAAATTCAGTAATTAATTCATTTCAGTGCATACATTCAGATTCAAGCATTCACACTGCAGTTTCTTCAGAAAATGCACTTTCTAGTTTATTCTGTATTCCGTACGTTTTTTGAAAGCCTACTCCTTCAAAACCGTTCAACTTAGAAAAACCATTCAAACATCGTTAGATTCCTATTATTTTGGACAACATTGCTTCTATTTTTCTCATTTTTAACATTTATATTTTTAATTTTATTCAACTTTATTCAACAAAAATTTCCCATGTATTTCAATGGGGAGACCCTTCAAATTCTCATTCAACTTACTCATTTTTAAACTCTTACTACTTCAACATACGTTCACATAGAGCCACCATTCAAACTTTAAAACGAAGACAAGACATTCAACTATTCAACTTGTATTTATCTTTTCAATATCTATTATACTTTTTCTTCAGTTCCAGTTTAAGTTTCATGATGTTTTTTCACCCGTTTCAGAGTTTATAATGGGTGTGTATGGGACGGAATGTTGGGGCTAGAGTGAGGCAGCTCAACTGCTAGAGTGAGAGGAGCAAAAAAATTAATCTTAAAATCTTTTTTAAAACTGCTGCTGTGTCCTCAGCGTTTGCTCTACAGGTATGATTTTACCCTCAAAACGTAGCCATGGCTGTCCTCTTTCATCCAATGTGTTTACTATTGTCCTAGGTGTTACGGTTCTTTCATAAATGTCACCAATGCACAGCCTCCTCCTTCCAACTCTTCCATAGACTCTAATGTTAAAATGGCTCAGAAGGTTCGTTTGAAAATCAGAAGAGCATGGTGTCTTTCCACTGTCACCACGTCCATATAATAAGCTCCACAGACATGAAAACTGAGAATTCAGTAGACTAGACATTGCTGTCACTCACGGTGAAAGAATTTTGTCAATACGACTTTTACTTTTCATTTGGGAACGATTTGTTTCGGCCTGACTTTTCTGTTCATTTTAAGCAGCAAAAGTGAGGCGCATGTCTGTGTACGTGTGTATGGAGCCATTGGGTGCGGTCACTATAGCAACCAGGCTCACACCTGCCTGCTTAACGAGCTCTGCCTGCCACTGTACCAAGATTCATCTTAAGCACTTCTTTTTCAACTGCTGCTGTGTCCACAGTGTTACAGCCATCATTTTACCCTCAAATTGTCGCCATTATTGTTCTCTTTCCAACACCGTATCTTTCAAAGCTCAGGCATTTAAACTTTTTAAACTGTGTGGATCAAAGTGGAGGGATCACATTTGAGTCATTCAGTGATTCAAAGAATATGACCTTTTAATATTCATTCAGATGTTTTCTGACTCTAAATGTTCTTTTCTCATTTCTTAGGGTTTTCTAATTTACATTTAAAACATTTTCAGTTTTTTTCCAACTCCTCCTTCTGTGTAACCTTCAGCTTTTAGCAGTTCAGCACCTTTGTTTTCAGGTTAAATTCGTTTTTTTTTTTTTTTTTTTTATCTCATTCAATATTTTTAACTCAAAATTCAGCAATTAATTCATTTCAGTGCATACATTCAGATTCAAGCATTCACACTGCAGTTTCTTCAGAAAATGCACTTTCTAGTTAAACTCTGAAACTCCTGAAATCCCTCACTCAAGAGTTCTTGCTCTGCTGCCGAAAAATACCGAGCGCGCTCCTTCGCCATTTTCGCCAACCAATCAGCGGGTTGCCGATCACTGTTTCTGCTATTGATGCGTATCCCCTTTTACGGCACCCAGTGATCGCACATTACTTCATCCAGCTGTACTAATCGTCAACAGCAGGTGTGTTCGGGGAACCGGATTAGCGAGCTCACGGTTAGCGCGATGATTTGATCTTGGATGTTTCATTTGATCTTGGATGTAGTAAGCGACGTACGAAGCACAGGGCCGGGGTGGATGAGTAAATGACAACATCATCCAGGTAGGCATCGCAGTTATTCATGCCCGCCAGTACTTTGGCCATAAGGCGCTGGAAAGTAGCGGGTGCATTACGCAACCCAAACGGCATAACCGTATACTGGAGAAAATGGTCCGGTGTAACAAAAGCAGATATTTCAGAGGCTCGGGGAGTTAAAGGTACTTGCCAGTAACCTTTTAACAAATCAAGTTTGGTTACAAACGATGCCGATCCCACTCTATCAATACAATCCTCCATTCTAGGAAGAGGAAATGAATCAGGTTTGGTAACAGCGTTAACTTTCCTGTAATCATTACAAAACCGAGGAGTGTTGTCGGATTTTGGTACTAGCACACACGGCGAACTCCATGCGCTGGCGCTCGGAAAGGCTAAACCGTGTTCTAAGAGATAGTCAACTTCCTTCTGCATTATCGCCCTTTTCACTGGGTTCACTCGGTAAGCATGTTGCTTAATCGGTTTATGTCCTTCCACATCAATATCGTGGCACAGGACCGCAGTTTGACGAGGGTGATCAGAAAAAAGTGATAAGTTGTTTTCTATCAGATCAGTGATGTCAGCTCGAGCGGGTTCAGACAGGTGGACTAAATATGTGTCTAAATCATTTAAGATCTCCGAATTTTTCAACCGGCCGCTACCCAGCGCTTCACTTTTCTGGAGTAGCCCGTCATCAGAGGGTTCATAGGGAGAAACAGTACTAGCGGCGCACACTGGAGACGGCGCACCCGAAGGACTCCTCGAGTGAAACGATTTTAACATATTAATATGACAAACCCTAGACTTTCTCCGGCGGTCTGGGGTCTGGATCACATAGTTGTTGTCACTGAGTTTTTGTTCCACCACATATGGGCCAGCGAACTGAGCTGATAAGCTGGACCCTACCACAGGCAACAACACCAACACTTTCTCTCCCGGCTGAAAACTTCTGCAAACAGCTTTTTTATCATAGCGAGTTTTCATTTTAGCTTGCGTATGTGACAGATTCTCTCGAGCTAACTGACATGCAAGGTGAAGCTTTTCCCGAAGTCCGCTAACATAATCCAGAACATTATGCTGAGTTTCAGAAGTTTCTGACAACCACCTCTCCTTCAGAAGGCGGAGGGGACCGCGGACCACGTGTCCAAACACCAGATCCATCGGACTGAATCCCAAGGATTCCTGAGTGGTTTCTCTGACTGCAAACAACAATAACGGCAGACCCTCATCCCATTCTCTATCCGACCCCGCGCAGAACTTGCGCAGCATAGCTTTGAGGGTTTGATGGAATCTTTCCAGAGCACCTTGACTTTCCGGGTGGTATGGACTGGATTTTACATGTTTTATGTGCAACTCCTCCACAACCTGTGCAAACATTTTTGAGGTGAAATTCGTTCCTTGGTCTGTTTGAACAACCTTTGGAAGCCCGAAAGTAGAGAAAAATTTAAGTAGTGCTTTTAGCACCGGTTTTGCTTTCAGCGTGCGTAGTGGAATTGCCTCTGGGTACCTTGTTGCTGAACACATTATTGTAAGTATGTATTGGTGTCCGGATTTGGTTTTTGGCAGGGGACCCACACAATCCAATATTACTTTTTCAAACGGCTCACCTATTACTGGAATAGGATGTAACGGAGCAGGTGGAATGGGTCTGTTAGGTTTCCCCGCCATCTGACATGTGGTACAGGTACGGCAATATGCCACCACATCAGCTTTCAACCCTGGCCAAAAGAAGTTGCGCAACACCCGATGATATGTTTTGTTCACCCCAAGATGTCCAGCCATGCTGGCATCATGCGCTAAGCTAAGCACCTGCCCTCGATGTGGCTTCGGCACCACCACCTGCGTAGCACCAGGCAAACCACACCGGTCAGAGGACCACCTCCTCATAAGAACTCCATCTTGCAAAAAATAAGAAGTGGGTGATTCACTTCCTGCACTCTTAGCTGCAGATAGAAAACAGGGAGCCAGTGATGAGTCATTCTGCTGAGCGGTTGTCAATGCATCCCTATTCAATTTCTCATCCAGCTCTGGCATCAGTTTCATCACATCGCTTTTTGTTCTGTCACTCTCACGGCTGGGAGATTTTCTCTCGTCTAGCGTCGCCATAAACGTGTCAGCAACATCCATAACGTCATCAAATTTGCATGACTGCGCACGAGTGATTGCACAAACAGGAAACACATTTGACAAAGGGGCGGCAACCTCAGTGACAGAAGAAATAGGCGTTTCCACCACTTCAGGCGGTGGGAAAACTGTCCCACCAGCCAAGTCATTTCCTAAAATAAACGAAACCCCTTTAATCGGCAACTGGGAACTCACCGCAACTTTGACATGCCCCGTTTTCACGGGCGAATGTAAATGGACTTTGTGTAACGGCGCCCGAAGAACGCTCATCTTAATTCCCCAAACCAACACATCCGAATCACAAGCAGTTTTATCTGACAATGGTAGTACACTATCCAACATAAACGACTGATGCACACCTGTGTCCCGAAGAATAGTAACAGGCACTTTGTCCCCCTCTTCTCCCGTCACAGAAACAAAGCCTTTCGTGATGAACGGTTTAAAACGTGGCTCTATTTCTGCATCCACATGGTGCAAATCACGGGTGAGAGTGGAATGCGATTTAGGCAAAAGGACAACTTTGATGAGACCTACGCCCGCTGGGTTTTTAGAGCCTTTGCGCTGCTCTTTCCTCCGGAGCGCAGGGCAGACAGCGATTAGATGTCCGGGTTCGCGACAATAAAAACAGTCGCGATTAACACCATCCTCCTGTCTATCTTTCAGTCCTATCTTTGGTGACTTTATCTTCCTTTCCTGTCCCACCCTAATATTCTGTGAGACAGCGGCTGAAAATATAGTTTTGTGGGTGAGAGTAAACTCATCAGCCATCACTGCCGCTTTAGCAAGTGAGGTCACCTTTTGCTCATTCAGATAAATAACTACTTGGTCCGGCAAAAATTTTTTGAATTCCTCTAACAAAAGAAGCTCTTTCAGCCCCTCGAAATCCTGTGCTTTACTGGCCTGCAACCATCGTTCAAACAGGCGACTTTTTTCACGGGCAAACTCCACAAATGTCTGATTGGCGGTTTTTTCACACTTCCTAAATTTTTGACGGTAGGCTTCTGGGACGAGCTCATATGCCTGCAACACAGTCTTCTTCATGACGTCATAATCCAGGCTATCTTCAATTGATAAACTGGTACACACCTCCTGGGCTTTGCCAACCAATTTGCATTGTAACAGCAGCGGCCAAAATTCCTTCGGCCAACTTAACGCGGCCGCTATACGCTCAAAAGCGTTAAAATAGGAATCCACTTCGGCCTCACGAAACGGGGGAACCAGTTTAACGTGTCTGGTGATGTCAAAACCTGTCGGGACCGCGGTGGACGTACTAGGATGACTAGAGGCAGATGTGGAGGGCTTTCGCTCCAGCTCCAAAGCTCTGACACGGAGGTGCATTGCTTGTACCTCAAGCTCTTTAGCACGGGCTTCCACCTCCCTTATACGGAGGGTCAAACGGAGATCTTCCGTAGACCGCCCCGCCAGGGGTTCCCCGGCCGTACCAGACTCAGCTGCTTCAGGCTTCGCCCCAGCAGCATCAGGGTCCGCCTCGGCTGTGTCAGAGCCCGCCTCAGCCGCATCAGAGTCTGCCTCGGCTGGTAGCACGTTAACAGGCCCTTTGGCATCCGACCCCAGCTCAGCCTCCGGAGTCACCTTCACACCCCCGCCATCAGGCTGCTCTACAGCTGCCTTCGGGGCAGGAAGAATGCCTCGCTCCACCAACTCTGCACACAAAGCGTCCCTAACCTCCGCTTTGCGGGCACCATAGGACACTTGAATATCATAACAACTAGCAATGATAAGCAAATCCGCTTTCCTGCACTTCACAATTCTATCCCACGAAGGCGAAGTAACAAAATCATCCAAAGAAAACTCCATAATTCCACACACCTACCACCCCCACACCCAAGAAAACCGCCAACAGACCAAACACACGCAAAAAAAACCACAGAAAAAGGCAGAGGACGAGCCCCCAATTCATGTTACGACCCGTCTAGGGCCAGGCCATAACATGAGCGAGGCACTCGCTTCCCCCCCAAGACCCAAGCAGTCACACGCAACAAATCCGTTAGATGTGAAGTGATTTATTTACAATGTGAATAAAGAGAACCAAAACGGGAGTGTCAACACTTCAGGGTGAGCCAAGGCCAAAACAATAAACAAAACAAACCTACACAAATCCCGCACCCCTGACCTCACCAAAATAAAGTCAAAAATAAAGACAGAGTCTGACCTCCTTAACCAACTCAAAAACAGGAGAAAACGGGTGATCAAAATAAACGGCAGCTCACCCCTACCCACTCCACTTCCACAATTTTCGCGCGTATACTGCAGCCAGCGGCTACCACAGGACTACTGCTGGGTGATGAGGAGAAATGCGAGGACCTCTCCCGCTGTAGCACTCCAGCCTCCTTTTATTGGGCGGGTCCTCCAGCTGGATCCAATCACGCCGGGGCAGTAAGTCCACGCACCAATCGGAACAGGGCCCTGGCACAGCTAAATTAACATAGACAAAAACACAGCACCTGCACAAACAAACACACGGACATACAAGTTCGTAACAGTGCAGCTGCCAAGATGCCACTTGCCACCAGTTTGGCCATATTTCAGAGCTGCAACATCACTGGAGTGCCCAAAAGCACAAGGTGTGCAATACTCAGAGACATGGCCAAGGTAAGAAAGGCTGAAAGACGACCACCACTGAACAAGACACACAAGCTGAAACGTCAAGACTGGGCCAAGAAATATCTCAAGACTGGTTTTTCTAAGGTTTTATGGACTGATGGAATGAGAGTGAGTCTTGATGGGCCAGATGGATGGGCCCGTGGCTGGACTGGTAAAGGGCAGAGAGCTCGAGTCCAACTCAGACGCCAGCAAGGTGGAGGTGGAGTACTGGTTTGGGCTGGTATCATCAAAGATGACCTTGTGGGGCCTTTTCGGGTTGAGGATGGAGTCAAGCTCAACTCCCAGTCCTACTGCCAGTTTCTGGAAGACACTTTCTTCAAGCAGTGGTACAGGAAGAAGTCTGCATCCTTCAAGAAAAACATGATTTTCATGCAGGACAATGCTCCATCACACGCGTCCAAGTACTCCACAGCGTGGCTGGCCTCTACACTTTTACACATTCAGTGACACTCAGTACATCACATTGCTGCCGGTGTGGAGCAACTATGCCATAAGTGAGTGGCAATTCTGAACACAAAACACTCATAACACAATAGTCAAACTAACTTGTAACCCAGGCCTTTACAATATGATCCGGCGCATTAAACAAGAGAAACATACGATCTTTACAATATAAAACACTTTAAGATTGTTGTGATTTGGCACTATATGTCACGGCTGGCGGCGTGAGCCGTGTGGTGTAGGAGGAAAAGGACCCAAAATGCAGGCAGTTGACTGGTGATGAGAATGAAGTTTTATTTGCAGAAGTGGAGCGACTAAACAGGTAGTGAGGCAAGACGAATGACTGAAAAAACCTAGACTGGGAAAACTAAATAACAAACCTAAGCATGAAACGGGGAGCGGAGAATGCAGAGAGACGTAGTTACACCGAGAAACACAGACGATCCGACGATGAACAGAAGCCAACACACACTATAAATACACACTAGGTAATGAGGAGATGACATGCAGGGGTGGACACAGCTGACACTAATGGACATGATGAGAGGCAGACCTACAAAGTAAAACCGGAAACACCCAGACTGTTTTGCAACAAAAACACAGGGACCTGAACGGAGCACAGAGGGGAGACACAGGTAGGGATAATAAACACGACAACCAACCCAAAGAATTAATACAGAATCAGAATAAACACCAAACACAAGATGAACCCAAAAAGAAACACAAAACGCTGGGTCAACGACCCAGGATCATGACACTATATAAATACAATGTAATTCAATTATGTTGAATGTGAGTTTATAACTGTCTGTTATAGGTCACTGGTATTTATTTTATATTTTTTTGAACTAATATCTTTGTTATATGCATGCCTGCCTATTTATGATTTCAACATGATCAGTAAACTTAATATAGCTTCTTTTTCAAATCATAAAGTCAGAGATCCTCAATTCAGCCTCACTCATCCCATCATTCCATCTTAGACCTTGTCTAAGCCCGAGGTCAGCATTAGCACAAACATGCCACTCCACACAGAATCTCAATGAGAGACCAAATGTTAGAATCATTTAATTCATCAGGTTGTATTTTCTTATTCATCATATTGATTAAACTTGTATATTATATTCTGATTAGAATGAAGGATTATTTTCAAAATCACATATAGGTAAATTCTGTTTTAACACTCTAGAGGAAGAGAAGACATTGCAGTAACATGAAGACAATACACAAAGACCAGAAGGATGAAACAGAAGAAGGAACAATTAGACAAACACTGTGGGAATCAAACACAAATAAATCCAAGAAGGAACTGAAACTAAATACAAATCAGCGCTAGGACCCCAAGCGCTTATGGATCCTAGTAAAGCGCTATACAAATACAGGCCATTTACCATTTACCATCAATGAGCACTCACCCAGACCTCACCATCTGCTTTGCCCCCATGTCACAACCTGCCTGCGGACAAGACAAGATAAAACTCTTGCTCACTTATTGGCCATCTCCCCAGTGAACCTACTGACGACGCCAATACAACCGGGAAAACGCTCTCTCCAGAATCAAAACAAAACCCCCACTCTCTCTCTTCCCCAACTCGCGCTCATTTCCCTGCACACACCAACCAACAAACCTTTTCTCGGTTTCAGTGATTCTATTCACCGGCCCCTGAACAACGACTCCTTTGCCCATTTCCTGTTCATAATTGCAAGCACCTGATATAGTTTATTGGTCATGTTGTTGTATTCCAAGTGTCAAGTTTCTGTATAAGAAAGCTTTCACGTCTAGCCGCCTCAACAAAGAAGCTGTATACAAAAAGGGACGAGCAATTGCTGTATTTACTGAGAAAGCTTAGATCCTACAATACATGCAGCAAAATGATGGAGATTTTCTGTCACTGTGGCAAGCACAGCGTAGATTGTGCGGCTTGCTGGTGGAGCAGTATCAGAGCTTATGGGCAATGCTGGCCATTCTCGATCAGTGCCACAAGGACATATACAGGGAAACTGTCATATCTTATGCAGTTACTCTCTTTAATCTGTGTCCTCAGTAAACATTTTTCCTAATTACCCGTGAAAGTGATAAACATCTTTATCTTAGTAAAGCTTAAAGAATTTAGTTTCACAGCTGCTAACAAGAAAATATTAGAAACTTTTATTTGGTTATTTTTATTTGTATTAATACTTATGAGTAAAACAATTTAATCTGGTTGCCCAGAAACTAATAGAACATACAGTCTGTTTACTATAAGTGTTATTATTGTTAATTAATAAGTAATAAGTTCTTGAAATACTGGTTGAAAATTAAGTAATGCTTTCATGATATAGTGTGTCTTTGCCATGGTAGTGATCTGTGACCAAGTGAAAGTTTGACATTATGCTGATTGTTTTTGAATACTCTGTGATTCTTAGGTTCATGGTTATTTTTACGTCATGTATTAAGTATGTTTCAGTTAGTCCTGAGCTCTGTTATTTTTCAGTTTCTCTCCCTCAGATTCTAATCTTCAGGACCTGAAAACTCTTCAAATTAAATTGTCTCAGCAGGATGCAACTTTTATCAAACACTTAAATCTCATGCAGGCACCGAATGACAACACCCAGAATTTATTTCTGTGTTACTCAAATGGGGTCAGCTACTAAGCCTTTAGCAAAAGACTTCACATTCACACAGTCAGGTTGAACTACACTTTGCATCTGTTTCTCTAACTCAGATGGCTCATAGCATAAAAAAGACTTTAAAAAAAAAGTGAAACTTCGCGCCTCTGATACGCTCACAGCATCAGGTGTAAGGTTGTGGTGGCAAAAATGCACTTTGTCAGTGGTTGTGAAATAGAGGGTGACTTCCTGACAAGATGTTGTAGTGTGAAAAAATAAGTATGCACAGATGTGACAGGGAAAAACACATATAGTCAACTAGTTAGTCATCGACAAGCAATGTAGAGTTCACAAATTTAATATTTTTAAATGTTAAAAGTACAATAAAATTTTTAATCTTTTAATTTTTTTTATTAAATGTTCTAGCAGGGATTGGGTGAGTGCAGAGTGAGGGGAAAAAATAAAAATGTAATTTTCAGCTTTCGCTTTCATCAAGAGGCTTATCTGAAAGATAAAAGTGTTTTTGACATTTTTCTTGTATCAGTAGGAATAGAAAAGCTGACATTTTTTAAATTGGTGTCTTTGTTTGTATATAAACTGTTAAGGGAAACATTTACTTTTCAATTTAAAGTGATTAAATGTTTTTGAGTAAATCCAATTTCAGCATTATAACTCCTCCTACACAAGAGCTCTCTAAATGACTGTCTTAGCTTTGAGCTGTAACCCTGTGCACCTCCTCTGACTTCTTCTTTCTGCAGAAGAAATACCTCACTCTTCTGCCCAATTAAAAAAAAACTTGTAGTTTTAATGGATGTAACACAATGAAATCCATCATTAGTGCTTCATCATTCTTGTAAAGCAAAATAAATTTGTGCTTTCTGATCAATCTGATGAATGTCTGGTATGACCTGAAACCTGTCTTCTAAATACACAGAGCACACAGACATTTTTGATTAAAAAAAAATACAGTACAAAATCAGTAGGGATCAGTGATTAGTAGGTCAACCCATATAATCTAAAATACTTTTGATGTAATTTCCTCATTTGCATTTTTTCCTCTTCAATGAATGAAGTTCAACACAGCCAGTTTTTTTTTATTATCTCAGTTGGAGATAATAGGATATCATTGTAGTGGTTTACAACTTTCTCTGTTGGCTTTTTGCTTCAGGCTCTGTGCACACTCACAGTTAATGGGTCTTATGACTCTTCTTCTGCAAAAAGTGATCCCTATGAGTGCCACATACTCCAGTCAGACACAACAACATGTCCACTGTAATTTTGTTAACACTTATAAATTCTGCTAACTTTTTCCTTTCAAATGCCTCTAGGGCTGAGTTTCTGTGTGTTCTCTTGTACTCTTGTACTTTTAAGCTAACAGACACAAGGTGGCACCCCTCTGTCCCAGCTCACTGACCTACCAGTGACAGCTCTCTTCCTCTTACTGAAGCTGTTCTTGTCTAAATTGACACCACACTATCTCCATACACTCAGGTCATATGATGATAATGTGGTTATTAAAAATCTGTAAATAACACAAAATAAAATAGTAAAATAATAATGACAATGTGACATACAGTTTGCACTTAATTCAGTAGTTTTAATAGAATAGAATAATCCTTTAATTGTCCCACAAGGGGAAATTTGGTTGTAACAGCAGCAAGAAAGACACATATACAAACAAACAGTACACAAGACACAAAACAGAAATACGCAATTTTTACATATTTACATCAAGGACGATGGTTACCAAAAATAGAGTACTGTACAGTTATTAAAATTAAATAAAATTAAATACAGATAAGAGGCAAACCCAGGTTATAGTGTGAATCGGTTGATAAAATAGTGCCAAGTTACAGCGCTGATGTGAACATCTATGTTTGTTGGGAGCAGTTCTGATTGTATAGTCTGACAGCTGCAGGGATGAAGGACCTGCAGAAACGCTCTTTCATGCATCGAGGATGCAGCAGTCTGTCACTGAAGGAGCTCTGCAGTTCAGCAACATTTCCATGCATGGGGTGGGAGACTCTGTCCATCAGAGATGTTATTTTGGCCAGAGTCCTTTTGTCTCCCACCACCTGCACTGGGTCCAGGGTGCATCCCAGAATAGAGCTGGCCTTCCTAGTGAGTTTATCCAACCTCTTCCTCTCAGCTGCCGATAAACTGCTGCTCCAACATACAACACTGTAAAAAATGATAGATCCCACCACAGAGTCATAGAAGGTCTTTAAAAGCGCTCCCTGGACTCCAAATGACCTCAGCCACCTCAGCAGGTAGAGTCTGCTCTGACCCTTCCTGTAAAGAGCATCGGTGTTGTGGCTCCAGTCTAGCTTATTGGTACCTTATAGGCCGTACCAATAAGATACTAAAAACTTATACATAAATTGTGGTTTACTTATGCAAAAATGCAAAAATTGTAAGCCAATTTACAATACATAATCTGTATTATACTTAAAACATGCTGTAATTAAACAAATCAGGGAGATTTTAACAGAGTGAATCTCAAACGGACATTTCACAACCTTCACCAGCACATCAACTGCCCCACCCGGGGCACGAGGACATTAGACCACTGCTACACCCCGTTCAAGAACTGTTACAAGGCTCAGCCCCTGCCGGCATTTGGAAAATCGGACCATTCCGCCATCTCCCTCATGCCTGCTTACAAACAAAGGCTAAAGCAGCAACCACCAATCAGGAGGGAGGTCGCTCGCTGGACGGACAAATCGGTGGCCGCGCTGCAGGACGCACTGGATGACGCACTGGATGACGCAGACTGGGACATGTTTCGGCGCAGCTCTGATGACATCAACATGTTTACGGAAGCGGTTGTGGGATTTATCGGGAAACTAGCGGACGACACAGCAGAAAGAACTATCATCCGAACGTTTCCCAACCAGAAGCCGTGGGTGGATAAAAACATCCGCGACGCTCTGAGATCACGCACCGCTGCCTACAATGAAGGGCTTGTCTCTGGTAATATGGACCTATACAAGGCTGCGTCCTACAACGTGCGCAGCGCGGTCCGAAAGGCAAAGCGGAGCTACAGGGAAAAACTAGAGTCACAGCTACGACAGTGCGACTCTAGGAGCCTGTGGAAAGGACTGCGGACTATAACGGACTATAAACGACCAGCTTCTTCAATGATGAATGCAGATGCTTCACTGGCTGATGAGCTGAACACGTTTTATGCTTGCTTCGACGCCGCAGCAATTAAAACAACAAACGGCTGCGCGCGCTCGGAGTGCACCAGTGAAGAAAATGCATTCGTCATCACAGAGCATGCCGTGAGGAACACCTTCAGGAGGGTAAACACCAGGAAGGCAGCAGGACCAGATGCAATCCCTGGCCGGGTCCTTAGAGCCTGCACTGATCAACTAGCACCGGTGTTCACAGAGATCTTCAACCTCTGGCCCAAGCTGTGGTTCCCACGTGCTTCAAACAGTCCATTATTGTCCCTGTTCCAAAGAAACAACAGCCCGCTTGCCACAATGACTACCGTCCAGTAGCACTGACTTCAATTGTGATGAAGTGTTTTGAAAGACTGATGAGAGATCACATCACTTCTTCACTTCCTCCCACCATCGACTCACTTCAGTTTGCTTACCGGACTAATCGTTCCACAGACGATGCCATATCTCACCTGCTCCACACATCCCTGAGTCACCTGGACACTGGCAGAGGGAATTATGTTAGGATGCTGTTCGTGGACTACAGTTCAGCATTCAACACAATAATTACCTCTAAGCTTTTCACCAAGTTGACGGATCTAGGACTCAGCTCATCACTGTGTCAGTGGATCCTCAACTTCCTCACAGACAGACCCCAATCAGTGAGGGTGGGAAAACAAGTCTCCCCCTCCATCTCACTCAGCACTGGAGTGCCTCAGGGCTGTGTTTTAAGCCCCCTGCTGTACTCACTGTATACTTATGACTGTGTAGCCACATCCGACACCACCTCCATTGTCAAGTTTGCTGACGACACTGCTGTTGTGGGCCTGATCTCCGACAACATCGAGACGGCCTACCTGGAGGAGATTAGGAACCTGGAGACCTGGTGCCAGGAGAATAACCTCCTCCTAAACATCAGCAAGACTAAGGAGCTGATCGTGGACTTCACTACAAAGCAGGCGAGGAATTACAAACCCCTCATCATCAGTGGCACGCCAGTGGAGAGAGTGGACAGTTTCCGATACCTGGGTGTCCACATCACTCAGGACCTGTCATGGTCCTGTCACATCAACACCCTGGTTAAGAAAGCCCGTCAGCGTCTCTTCTTCCTCAGAAGACTTAGAGACTTCCATCTGCCACTGAAGGTGCTCAAGAACTTCTACTCCTGCACCATCGAGAGCGTCGTGACGGCAAACATCTGCACCTGGTTTGGGAACAGCACCAAGCAGGACAGACGAGATTTGCAAAGGGTGGTGCACTCGGCAGAACGCATCATTCAATCAGAGCTCCCTGACCTGCTGTCCATCTACACCAAGCGGTGCAAGTCCAAAGCTAGGAAGATTATGATGGACCTCTCCCATCCCAACAATGGACTCTTCTCACTGTTGAGGTCTGGGAAGCGCTTCCGCTCCCTTAAGGCCAAAACAGAGAGAATGAGGAGGAGCTTCTTCCCCCAGGCTATTCGGGGCCTGAACCAGGTGTAGGACTGGACTCTCCCAAACACGTCACTATAAGACTGGACTCTCACACACGTCACCACACGCACCACCATACATTTCCTATAATCCCATAATTCCTATAATTTATAATCCTTATCTTTATAATCTCTTCTGCTATTTGCACATTCTTTACTGTAAATTCCTAAGTTAATTTGTAAATTTTGTAGTAAACTGTAAATTGTAAATATTGTAAAACTTTTCTTCTGTCATTTAATGGTCGGGCATTGTACAGCAACAAGCATTTCACCCCCATGTCATACTGTGTATGGTTGTGTGTGTGTGACAAATAAAATTTGAATTTGAAATCAGTGAAAATGTGAAGATTTTAAATCGCAAATCTGAACACAACCTGCTCCAAGTGAGGTTGTGTTCAGCGTAGGGAACTGTAACCCTGAGCCAGCTCCCACTTCTAGAAGCAGAGTAAAGTCAGTCATAAAATGCATATATTAGGTACTATATACACAGTTTTAGAAAATGAGACATAAGAATTGCATGAAATCTGAAGAGGTGAGTGTGATTTTAAACATTTAAACATATTCAGTGTCACAAATGAATACAAAATATTACTTAAAATATAAAAAGGAAATAAAATAAAGTAAATGTAACTGTCTAAAGCCAGAAACAAGGGTAATATACACTAGTGAGCGTCAAAACCATGGTCCATGGTCAACCAAGACCATTTTGCAAGTCTGTGTTTTCAAATTGGGTAAAACTCCAAGCTTAGCAAAGGTCATACATTCGCACAGTCAGGCTTGCTCTAATCTGCATCTGTTTCAATTTATCACACTCAGTTCATAAGAAATCACAGAGAGACTTGAAAAAAAGTGAAACTTTGCGCCTCAGATGTGTTCGGATCATTGGGCGTTAGGTTATGTTGACAAAAGTGCACTTTACCGGTGGTGGACTTGCAGACAAAGAGGGTGACTTCCTGAGAAAGATCATAATCTGAACTAGTAAGCATATACAGATATGAAAAGGTGTCAAAAGTAGCAGAGTCAACTGTTAGTCATCTAGCAGGGTTCTGACATTATTTTTAGATGCTCAAAGTATTACTGAATACTGTTTCTTAATCCTAAACTGGAACATACAATGAGTGAGCTATGCCGACACATTTAAAGTAAATGGCTTTAATTTTGACTTAATGTGCACATTCGATACCTGCATAGAACATTTACTTTCATTTACTTTTTTCACCCATAGACATGAAGTACCCACATATTGAATCCAGGGATATTCAACCAACTCATGCTACATGCATCTTTGGGGTTTTTTGAAAGGGAAATTATTAGATTTTATGACTGAGTGAGAGTGTAGAGGAGGTCAGGCTTTGTATACATACAACTGAAACTATATTCACGATAACGAATAGATAGAAGGTTTCATTTGGTTATTTATGTTATGGTTGGACAGGCTTGGGTTTTGTTCCTGCTTTTTTCTCCGTCTACTTTGTCTCCTGTCATGTTCATGGTATTTGAGGATCAAATTCCATGAGCTGACTGGATGACTAGTGCCATTGTTCTCTACGTTGCCACTCTGTTGGTAACTAGGGCTTGCTTCTTGCTACTAAAACTTTGTGCTTTCTGAACAGTGTTCCTCCATTAACTCTTATGAGTCATGTAACAGATACTACCTGTAAGACAAACCTAAGCTTAAAAGCTGGGGTAACCCACCACGACCAGACAAACCTACCAGCATCTCTCCACTGATTTCCTCACCACTCCTAAAGAAAGACAGCCTATTAACCAGTTCTCCACAACTCCAGTTGAAGGGAACAGGAAGCCCAGAAACTAATATAATAAACAGAATGGCTTGTTTAAGGATTATTGTTGTTTACTGAAAAATGTAATGCTTAAAGAACTTGATCAAAATTAAGTAACACCACTTAACAGTAGCAGCACTGTGTCTTATCAAACACAGTGCTGTCAACATTGTAACTCCTCCTACATAAGACTTCCTCCTAATGACTCTCCTAGCTTTGATCAGTCGCCCTATAATATCTGCATTTTTGGTTTCATCTCCTCTGATGCTTTCAGCAGAAGTAGTACTTCACTCATCTGTCATTTATTTTTCATGGGAGTAACACAATGGAGTGGACAATAAGTGTTACAACTTTATTGTCAGGTAAGACAGGTTTGTGCATTCTGATTTAGTCTTTTATTCTCTAATAATTAACATCTCCAAATAGTGAAGATACAAATGACATTTAATTAAATCTGCAACCTGTGTTTCCACTAAATAAAATCTATAAGCAAATGGAATTCCACATCTAGCTGTTTTTTTCTTCTTCAGTTCTTTAGAAAAGCAAATGTATGTATGGTTGTTTTTAAGTGAATATTGCTCCAATTCACTATGTTCAGAACTTAAATCAGAATTTCTGACTTTGTTGCTCTTTAGTTGGAATACAAAATGAAATAAACAAAACCCATTGAAGTAAAAAAAAAGTGACACAGTGTATACATTTTCTTGTATACCTTAAATATAGATAACTATAACTACATAATCGTCCATTACATGAGACTATGATGTTCTTTCTTCTTTAATTCTCAGTATTAAATGCTGCACTTTGTTTCAACATTGATCCTGTGGCTTGGAAGACCCTGAGGAGTGCTGCTGCTGGTTTTGGCTACCAAGTGGTGCAAAGACAATCAGAGTAAGACAGAACAAGGATTATTATGTTTAATGTGGATTTGCAACTGCTATGTATTTTGTATTTTTAGAACAAAGATCTCTGTTATGGCCAACAGAAATAATTAAACAAGCATACAATATTTCTGAGCTTATTGCTCTCTAGACTTACATCATTCTCATTATTCTGTTATTTATTTCCTTAGTTTGCTCATCAGTGCTCCACTTGAACAGTATTCACAAAATGGAAGAGGGAAAATATATACGTGCACCACCTCCTCCCCAAAGTGCCAAAATATTGAATTTGAAGGTAGGTAACTGTTTGTCTTGACAGGATGTCCTGAAACTTTGACTTTCCACATCCAAGCCCAGAATTAAATTGGTTAAATCAAATCATAGTTTGAGTAGATTTCCAAAACAAATATTTTAGTATGTAACAGTAATGTAGTAAAAATTATATTACTGATGAAGTACACCAAGCAAAGAAAAGCAAATTATTAAGATTATTCTTTTTAATTTTTCAGTTGTTATAGCTGTCATGTCAAAAAGGAAAAAGTTCTTTAATTGTGGTACTTTGGAGTTGTCAAAAGTTTTTTATGAGTGTTATAACAAATGTAGAATACTTTTATTACAGCACCAGGTTTTGCAGTCAACATGTCGCTTGGTTTAACAATGAAAAGTGATCCCACGGCACAAAACACTGTGGTGAGTTGTTGAACTACAGACATTACCAGTGCTTTGTTAAAAATCACAAAGGATGAAATTCTTCTGTCCTCTGCGTCTCAGATGTTTTCTTATAGTTAGAAAATAAATCATGAGTTTGTGGCATGCCCTTATTATTTTTTTGGTGGGGAGGGGTTGAGTTACAATAACTTCAGAATATTTAATAAAGACATGCAAAATTTGACCTTTATACGCTGAAAAGAATAAAAATTAATAAAACTGGGCCTAAAGGTCTTTTTTTTGTAATTCAGGTTTTTACCATTTAAGCTGTGTGAAAAGCTGAATGTAATTTTTTTTTAAGATTTGGTTGATTTTATATGGAGCAAACTATTGCTTAAAAGAAATGGAAATAATCAACTCAGTGTATTAATCACAACTTGACTTTTTCTCCTCTCAGGTGTGTGGGCCAACCATTCCAAATGACTGCAATAGTATCACCATGTACAACGGTGTGTGCTTTGAGATGGATCACTCTAGTACATTTGGAACACCCAGACCTGGTTTTATTCAAGGTAACAGTACATGGAGCTTGGAAAAATATACCTCAAATCATTAAAATCCTGCCTAAAAAAAAAAAAAAAAACCACTTGCATTTTATACTTCATCATAGTGTCAAAATCTTTTATGTTTGTGCCTTTCTATTATTTTGTACATATTCCTCTAGTTTATATAGCTCTTCTGTTGGCTATTTATTTCTGATGTCTTTACTATTTTTTTTTCACTTACAACTGCAGAGTTGGGATTATACATGTACAATGACAATAAAAAGCTATTTTTTCTATTCTATTCTGTAAGTAAAGCTTATTTAAGTAAGTTTTACTTAGTTTTTTGAGGCAACAAGTTTGCATAATGTTTTAAGTTCTGGTAACTAATTGGATTTTATAGTGTAATCTCTAAATCTCAGCACAACTGAAACTGTATTATGACTTTATATTTCGTATAACTGAAAGTATGTTGAAACCATTAAAAACATCTATTAACCCATTAAAAATTTATTTCATTTTGAATCTATATCTTGAAAGCGTGCCCGCCCCAAGCAGACATTGCCTTTCTGTTGGATGGTTCAATCAGTGTGTCTTCTAGAGATTTTCAAACAATGAAGAAGTTTGTGAAAGATCTAATCCAGTCATTGCTTTCAATTGATACACAGGTGAGGTTCTGTAATCCTTTAAATACTAGCACACACATAAAATAGTTTCATTGTTATTTCCATTTAACTTCACAAAACATGGCTGTTTTACGTGTTTTAAATATTTTTTCTCCTTCCTTTTTAGTTTTCTGTTTCCCAGTTCTCTACTTCACCACAGGTTCATTTTTACTGCACAAAATTTTCATCATCTACATCACTGGATACTACCATCAAAGAAATTAGCAAACTAGGAGGAACTACTTACACAGCGAAGGCCATCAAACATGTTGTGTAAGGGATGCAAAGATATTATTATTTATTCCCTAACTCTGTAAATCTAACCACACTGAGCACTGTGGTCCATGTGTTCAAGCTTTTTGAAAGAGACAATGAAAGACTTGTGTTTGGGGGTATTCTACTAATTGTGAGATGGCCCAAAGAAAACCTCAATTCAAATACTTGCAAAGCTAATTTTGAAAAAAAAAAAAAAAAAAAAAAAAACTCCAATAAATAAATTTGCTAAGTACAAAAATCCGTCTACATCGAAAGGTAATATGAAAAAGAATGATGCATGCTGAAATAATACTCAATAATTCTCAAGATGTTTTGACATTAGATTTTTGTTTTTCATTTAACAGGGAAAAGGTTTTCATACCACAAAGAGGTTCCAGACCAAATGTGAAGAAGGTCTTGATAGTAATTACCGATGGGCAATCCCATGATCGAAATCATCTGCACAGTGCAGCACAGCTAGCAGAGAGTAAAAACATTGTTCGATTTGCTATTGGGGTA
The DNA here is from genome assembly GCF_964374335.1 of Astatotilapia calliptera. Classification (NCBI taxonomy): domain Eukaryota; kingdom Metazoa; phylum Chordata; class Actinopteri; order Cichliformes; family Cichlidae; genus Astatotilapia; species Astatotilapia calliptera. The sequence continues at coordinate 16,656,902 of NC_137429.1, forward strand.
AGTACTTTGATTATTTAAGCTTGCAGAATGTGTAAAGTTGTTTGACCATCGGAACCAATGCCATGAAGGTTCTAATGCACTGTTTTTGTTACCAGATGAAATTATTGCGTAAGCAGGGGGTGTCCAATGCATTATGTACCTCAGCACAGCTGTATTTAATTATAGTGAGCATGTAATCATGCGTAGTATCAGAACTAGAGATGGCACGATACCACATTTTTATGTCTGATACCGATATAAATTTGGATATCTGCCGATACCGATATGAATCCGATATAGTGTGTTTTTTAATCAATAAAACTGTTTTTATTAATATCTTGCTGCTTTTTGTATAAGTTCAGACTCAAATTAAAAACTGTGGCTCAGGGGGTTGGGAATTGCATCTGTAACCGGAAGGTCGCCGGTTCGATCCCTGGCCTCTCTGTCCTGGTCGTTGTGTCCTTGGGCAAGACACTTTACCCTACTTGCCTACTGGTGTTGGCCAGAGGGGCCGATGGCGCGGTATGGCAGCCTCGCTTCTGTCAGTCTGCCCCAGGGTAGCTGTGGCTACAACTGTAGCTGCCTCCACCAGTGTGTGAATGTGAGAGTGAATGAATAGTGGCATTGTAAAGCGCTTTGGGTGCCTTGAAAAGCGCTATATAAATCCAATCCATTATTATTATAAAAACAAAACACTAAAGCTATTCTGTTATAAAAAATGCACTGCACCCAGAATATTTCATAGTTCAGCAATACTGATCAATCTAATAAACCTAAACCTACTCCATCCTCCCTATTCTGGTATTTTAAAGAGTAAGCAACCTAACTAATAGGGTTCTAAAACTCCCAGCAAAAAAATAAAATAAAATAGGGAATCACCCTCCACCTCGTGATGCTTAATCGACGTAATCAACTTTAATTTGATGCAGTGTGAAAAAAAATGCACAGAAATCTATTATTTTTCAAGAGTAATTAAAGAGATTCAACATCTTTCTTCAACAGAATTGCAGACTGCACAGATGGTACCTTCCCAAAGGAAAAAGTACTATAGCTTACTAGGGTATATTAGATTTAATAGTTACTATATACAGTAATGGACTTCTATACATTTTACATCAGATTAAAACTTTGGGTGTAAGATTCGGATAATTATTTATTAAAAGCTAGACATTTTAAATGAGAATAAGAAAGGAAAGTATGTCTTTGTGCCCCCCTTTTCCCTGTTCATGCCCTATCGGCCCCCCTGGCTAAACTTTGCTAGATCCGCCCCTGCACAGTTACCAGCCGTCAGCTACGTAGAAAAGGATCCTGGTGTAGAAAGTAATATTAAATACATTCTAACAACAGCTTATCAAGGTTAAACGTGCTGCTGTTGTTCAGCCGCTGGTTTCCTCTTTCTGGCGCGAAGTGGGCGATAAACAAACAAGAGAGACTGACTCGCAACAGAAAAGCCGATCAGCTGATCATTAATCAGTTTCACATAGCAGCAGGAGAGAGAAGAGGCAGTCGCTCCATATATCGGTTGTTAAGCTTAACGTGAGAATTCTTTATAAACATTCAGAGATGAACTTACACACTTGCTTTACTTCTCTCTGGGATCACTTCCTCAGAGATGAAATGCCGGATTGCTAGCAAGGCTACAAATACACACAGCCGCTCTATCACATGACGCATACTGCTCCGAGGTGCTACGGTTATGAGCCGAGTTACGCCATGTCGCAAGTTTTTTGAGGTGCTTTTTTGATATTTAATGGATCGGATTACTTTTTTTATTTCCCTCCGATATCCGATCCAGTAATTTACGTCAGTATCGGACCAATACCGATACTTAATATCGGATCAGTCCATCTGTAATCAGAACCCAAACATATTTCTAACAAATAATGCATAATTCCTGTCTGTAAATGATATATTATAATGGGGTGAAAACGTTAAGTTTATGATTGTATTTTGTTAAAGGGACCAAATCATTTTGCATAGCATGACAATGTAAACATAATTTCCCAACAAACCTAGGTGGGGAATGCATTTACTAAAACTGAAGCAAAACGAGAACTGCACACCATTGCATCGTCTCCTTCAGACAAACACGTGTTTCAAGTGAAGAACTTCAACGCACTTGAATTAATAAGACAGAATCTGCAGGAGAAAATTTTCTCCATCGAAGGTACAAACATGAATTTAATGCTAGATTTTTGTTTCCTTTATTGGTTCGTTATACTACTGATTGACTAAAATAACATACATTGTAAATACATTGTATTAACCTTTTTATTTACTATATTACTTTATTGTGTCATGGCAAAATATCTCATCACTATACATTATTGAAACTGAACACTAATTGCCACTTCAAACCTAATGAAAGGATTGAAAGAATTAACTTGTAAATGTTGTATTGTGTCTCTTTTTTACCTTCTAGTTTATTTTTGTGTTTATAATAAATAGCAAAAAAAATAAATCTTTTGAAACTATTACTTGAAGCATAATGAATTTGTATTTACAAAATTTGCAAAGTGAAATTTGTTTTATGTGTTTTATCATCTTGTTTTTTATGTTACAGGATCTCAAAGCAGTGGAGAGTCACTGAAAATGGAAATGTCTCAAGAGGGATTCAGTGCAGTTTATGTGCCTGAGGTAATTAAAACCACCTGAAACTCACCAGACAGTATAGTCATAGAAAGAGAGATTCCTGTGTGCCAAATTTTGTGACGTAAAGGCAAACAGACAGTTATGCAACTGAACACCATCCAGATTTTAAATGCAAAGTAAATTGTATTTTAAATGTATTTTCTGTCTGCACTGTAGGGAATTCAAATGTCTATTGTTGGTGCAAACCAATGGAAGGGAGGCTACGTGCAATACACAACAAAGGGCCAGAAAGTGAAAACATATGAGGATGTGTCTTTGGAGCCTGACAGTTATCTTGGTAGTTTTTAACAATTGAATTCATATATCTGTCTTTGTGTGTATAGCTCTACTGCAATTAATTGACCAAAACACATGTATCAGTTTGCAAAATGGAAAAAGTCGCAATAAGGAGTCTTTCCCTTTTGATTACCTAAATTCTAGGTTACTCCATGGCAATTGTTATAACCAAAAATGGCACACTTACTATTATTGGTGCTCCAAGATATAAACACAGAGGAGTGGTGGTCGCTGTTAACAGACAAAGCTTTGAAACCCAAAAGATTGAGCCCTTTTCATCACAGGTATGTACTTACAGCAATACAGATCTGAATTACATTGTAAACTGTACATAAATTATTTCCTAAAACAAAAGCTTTTGATTAAAGAAAACATGAATCATTTCATTAATAATATCTTCCTTACACAGTATCAGACTGGTGAATATTTCGGGGCAGAGGTGTGTACCATGGACATAAATAATGATGACATCACTGATCTAATCTTCATATCAGCCCCAATGTACACGGAGCCTGATAGAGAAGGAAGAGTTTATGTTTGCAGATTAACTGGTTTGGTAAATTGCATTTTAACTACTGCCATGGAATTAATCGGTTTATTTGTATACTTTTTAATGATGATAAAAAACACTCTCACTTTCCTCCATTTAGTTTGTGGAGTGTAATTTTGATGATCCATTAGTACTAAGAGGACATGCAGCTGTCAAAGGAAGGTTCGGCTCTTCTCTTGCTGTGCTGCCTGATCTAAACTCAGATGGATTCAGGGATTTGGCAGTTGGAGCACCTTTGGAGAATAGTGGTGAAGGCAGCATCTACATATTCCACAGTGAAGGAGGAGGAAGAATCAGTTCTACTTACTCACAGGTACACAACATCAAAGAACTCACAAGATGACTGAAATCATCTACCATGTAAATCCAATATCTAAACAATCTGCAGCTTAATTAAAATATGTCCATGTATGCAGAGAATAACTGGCTCTGAGGTCCAGTCAGGACTGAAGTTCTTTGGCCTGTCCATCAGTCAGTCGTCTTTTGACCAGAGTGGTGATGGACTTCCTGATTTAGCGGTGGGTTCAAAGGGCACAGTTGTCTTACTGAGGTAAGTCCAAGATACTCCAGTCATGCACTATTGTTGTCTGTCGTAATTCTACAATCTTTGTTGATGGTCCAACTTAATAAATACACTAATTGTATAAAGTTCAGGTCAGTTTGTATGCTCAATATTCTAAGAAGAGTGCATATTAAGTTGGTCAAAAATGATCAGGTTTTTCATGATAAGGGATTATTGAATTTTAATCACATACAGCTATCATATTATATGAAGGTTTGTTTTAAAATCCTCACAGACCATTGGCATTTTTGGAATTGACTTACCACAAGATAAGAAGCACAGATTAAGCACAGCTCCTGTGGGTTTCATTCAAATATCAAAATGAAATATGAAATGCATAACAGTAGCCTTTTCCTAACAAACATGAACAAATGCATACATTACCTAACAGCAGAAGATGTCATTAAAAGGGTGGTTAGTTCAGAAGACCGTAATGTTCAAATCGTTCTTATTTAGTGAGGCTATTACCATGATGAAGTTGCACCACTGGAACATAAGAGTGATAATCTTAAAAAAGCGGTAATGTTCTAAAACTTTGAAATGTTGGTAAAGCAAATATTTGACTGATGCTAATTCACGGTAAAACACCAAAATTGAAGGGCAGCTTTTAGTTTGGTACTATTTAAAGAGCCAAATCTTGTTCTCATTTGTTTTCCTACTCTCCAGATCAAGACCCATAGTACTGATTGAAGCTGACGTGTCATTCAGCCCAAACCGAATTCCTACTCAGAATGTAGACTGCTCAAAACCATTGGAGAACACAGCTGAAATCTGCTTTACTATGAGTACAATATCTACAGTCAACACAGGTTCATCATTCTCCTTGTTTTCTCTGAACTACAAAGCCACTGTCCAGCGATTTAACTTTTTATTTATTTATGTACATTTGCAGCATTGAAATCAAACACTCATTTATTCCAGCTCAAGTGAAGATTAATTATACTTTAACACTGGATGCCACTCGCAAGCCTCCAAAAAACCGAGCTTACAGCAGCGGGAAACAACAAGAGGAGTCCGGATCAGTTATTATTGACTTAAGAAGAAAAAAGTGTTCAACTATAAAATTTCTTATTGAGGTAAAGCCTAACAACAAAATATTTTGTTTAATGAATTTTATTTTTAAGACTCAACCAAATCTGAATTTAAACTTAACACTGCTCCCTTCTTGCAGGCCTGTCCAGAAGATGCTCTTAATGAACTTTCCAATTATCTTGAATTTTTGTTTTATGGGTTGCCCTCCAACACAAATCTCAGACCAAGTCTTTCCCAGCAAGCTCAAACAACAACAATTTATCCAGTAAGTGAACTTTAAAAAACAAACACCAGACACCTCTTTGCTGGTGCTTGCTAAAGGATGTGGTAAATGTCTCCACTTGACTCAAAAAGTGAGAAAGAAAATGAAAGAATGTGTACTTTGTATCAGATCAGAGAGCGGCTTTTTGACTTCATAGTCACTATAGGCCACATTACTGGCACCATAGACAGAAAGAATTTGACCCTCTCATGCCTGGGTGTTGCTGCTAGTCCAGTTTCCTCACGAATGGGGCAAGCTAGGAGCTAAGCAAAAAGGTCTGGGTTAGCTCCACACCTAGCAAGAAAGAGCCATGTACTACTGTGGGAAGTTCCATCCTCAAGACATTCTCTATCCTGAATGAGGAGGATTTCCTCAAAATATAAATATGAAAGAAATGACATTTGATTCACCTAAACAATGTTTTATTTTGTCGGTAAATATTATATTTAGTATATGCTCTTTACATCATGTCATCTTTCACAGTTGAGGTTTGAGATTAACTGCAGGACTGACAACAAATGTGTTGATAACCTGAAAGTGGATTTCAACTTCACCAGGTGAGTTGATCTGCTGAGAATCTTCCTACATAAACAGATCACAAGAATGTCTCCTTATTATCCCCTTTTGCACCAATTTATGTCCCCTCAATACAAATTTTAAGTGCTTTGTTAAAGCTTTAACTCCCCCACCCCAATTTCCATAACGTACCGTTAATAAAACGAGAAAAACTGATGACAGCCTCAATGGTTCTTTACGTCAGCAAATTTGAGCATAACTCAATAAATTAGAAAGGTAAAAATATATTCCCACATCGCACCCGTGGCCCTTTGATGCATGTCTTCCTCTTTTCTGTCTACTCTTCATTGTTAAGCTACTGAATAAAGACAAATAGTCTGAAAACAAATCTTAAAATAGCATGTTAGCATTGGGCTCAAAGCTGAATATGATGGCGCTTCAATAACTTTTGTGTTGCAGCAGTCTTATTTTCCCCCCCTTTCTTCTGATCCTCATTCAAACCACCAGATCCTCAGTGGTTAAAGTGGGCATTGATGAGCTTCTGAATGTCACAGTCACAGTGGAGAACAGAGGAGAAAACTCCTACAACAGTCGTGTTATTCTCACGTACCCAGCTGGACTCTCCTACAGGAAGTTCACCATTCAGCAGGTAAAACATCAGAATCAAGTCTGTATCAGTTCATCACTGATCTGCTGTTCTTCCAATGCCTCCAGCAGTCATTTTCTTTTCTAACAAAGGGAAGAATTGAGTGCAACTCCTTGGACAGTGAAGATGGTTTATCACAAGGAATGACAGGCTGCACTATTGACAAGCCAATTTTCAAGAGCAAAACTGAGGTTTGTTTTTTTTAATGTTTTTTTTTAATGTAGAACATCTTTTCTCACTTTTAGTGAGAGTTTTAAAGACAAAGCACTCTTATCTCTCTCAATAAATTCAGGCTTCTTTCATTGTCGCCTATGAGATTAAAACCAACAGTCAACTTGAGAGGAAGATTTTTGTCACTGCAGATATCACCAGGTACTGTTCCTTTGGCACAAGTACATTTCATGTAAGCATAGATACAGTACAAATGTTTTCACTTTTCTCTTTTAGTGGAAATCAGGAGCATGCCCCTACAAGTGAACTTTACAAAAAGCAATGGATTGATGTGAAATACAGCATTTTCATGACATTTGAAAGGTGTGTGTTGTTCTGTTTAAAAATAAAAGAAGTCAATTAGAAATTAACAAATGTTGTCTTGCATAGTATTTATTTAATCTTTAACATATGTCTTTTTAGCTCCCTTAGCTACAACAATTTCACATTTGGGATGACATTTCAGAAACCAGTCCAACAGTCAATCAAAGTATGAAATAACTTCTTGAGTAAGTTCCTTGATTTAGAATGAACGTAACGATTGGTGTTCCTTTTCTTTTCTTATTTAGGTTACAAATTATATCAGAACACTTAACTTTACCGTGGTGATCAGGGTTCCAGTGAAACTTGGTGAAAAAGACATTTGGGTGGATTTGAGCAGCCTACAGGTAATATATAAATGTTTTGCCATGATGCAAAATCATGGCAAAACCAAGCATACATAAATCAAATATACTGCAGATTTCAGACTGTCAGAGTGGAAATGATGAAGAACCAGGTGCCACAGATTTTGTTCCAAAGATACAAAAGGATAAAGTGGTGGTAAGTATGCCTCTGCACTTTAGCTGCTGAAAATCAGACTAATTGTAGAGTTAAAAACACATTGCACACTACACTGATCTTTATCTAACAATGTAAAGCATCTTGAAGCAACTGTTGTTGTGATTTGGTACTATATAAATAAAATTGGATTGAACTGAATATATCACAATACACTGGATCACAGCAAGTGTACTCTTTTTAAATCACCCACAGGACTGCTCTGTAGCCATGTGCAGAGTGTTCAAGTGCAACACATTCATGGCAAGGCTGCAGAGTAGGACGTACAAAATCTCTGCCAACCTCAGTTCAAGATGGATAGAGCAGGTAATTAAAGGGTAATTGTGGTAATAAAAAAAAAAAAAGTACAACTGTTACTATGTACTTGTAACTTCATTAAATTTTTCAGACATTTACTCTTAACTCATTCTTTTTTTGTTGTTGTTGTTTAAAAGATTGGACTTCAATCTGCCAAATTCCTCTTGACCAGCACAGCCAGTCTGGAGTACGATGAAACCCAGTACATCTACTTTTCAACAGGGTCCAACAGTAATCCTCCTGTATACAAGGTGAGTACACAATATTTCCTCTTGTTTCAGTTATACAAGAGCTGGAAAGTCATCCACATTCTGTCACCTCATTTTTCAGATAGAGGCAGAAGTAGACGTGTGGCCTGAGCCAGATTTTACCAAAGAGATCATTGGAGGATCCCTGGGAGGTTTGGCCTTTCTGGCTTTACTCACTGTTGGCCTGTATAAGGTGAGATGGTCTACTTTTTTTTCCAGTCAATATCACAATTTTAAAAATGTTTAAAAGAGTTAAAGAAACTGTTTCAAAGCTTATTATCTTTAGTCACTAACTTTTTATTACATTATTATTATATTATATCATTTATTTTCCTTTGTCATTGCAACTCCATTGTATGATTGCTGCCTTTTTAAATGTTTTTTTCCTTGCACTCCTAGGCTGGATTTTTCAAGAGTAAATATAAACAGATGATAAATGAAAATGCAAAAGACAGCAGCTAATGCAGGTGCATCCCCAGCGGAATTACCTAAAAAGAAACAAACATGGTGTGTGTAAATGTTCATGCCACCACATTTGAAGAATTATACAAAAAAACAGCTGTGTCTGAAATCATTCCCTCACTCACTCATTCACTATTATCTATAACATAGGTTCCTACCTGGTGGTCATGACCCTAAAAATTGGGTCACAACATAAACCTCAAATATCAAAGAAATATCAAAGAACGTTTATTTTTTTACAAAGTACCTTCAGAAGTGCTTCATAGTCTTTTACAGGATCATACACATTCATCAGAATATGAGAAAAAACTCCAAATTAAGATGTCTGAACAGAAAAACATAATTGTCAATTTACTGCTTAGATATCACACATTCACCCCAAGGTAAAGCATCATAAATATATATAATTCAGACTCCTGGAAAAGACTAAATGTAGTGAACTACTGGATCGGAATAGAGGGATTTTGATCCAATCCTGTGGTAGATCTTTTCAAAGTGGCTGTATATTTTTTAGGAATCTTATTGCTCATCTCAAGGGTGTAGATTTGGTTTTGGTATTGGTGGGGACGGATGATTCAACCACCGAACCCTGCCCTGTTTCTTTTTTTTTTTTCTTTTGTCTTTGCTTCTTGATAAAAAAGGAAAAATATACTTGCCTACATATGCTATTCTACATGCTTTTAAACCATTTAAAATTACAATTCAGAGTTTTATATGTGAATTATATAATGTTAAGTTACAATTAAATAAATGACTAAGTATTTTAGACTTTAGTTTGCTTCAGCCATATTCCATATAAATCAGGTATCATACAAAAATAAAAATACAGTCATGACAATAAAAGAATATGACTTTAAGGACTTAACAACATTACTTCAGTTATAGTACACCAACATCTCTGATACATTAGCACTATGGGAACACTGAATGACTTGGTGGTTTTTGTCCATAAAACTACTCATCTAAGATTACCACAAAGTAAAAGATCTCTCAGCAAAATAATGCAACATTTTAGGCACACTATTGCCCCTATCAACTCAGTGAGCTGGGATTTTTTATTCTAAACATGAACTACTGTTACAGCAACAGACATGGACGACTGGTGTCCCACACAACAACTCAATGTCCACTATGTGAAGGAGCCAAATACATGTCTTCTCCTCTCGTTAACTGAGATAAACTGCTGGCATATTTGTTTTATATATATACTGTCCAGTCTCTCCTGGTGGACATGGCATACAGCAGCATTGTTTAATCTCATTTGAGTCATTGTTGAACTTAGCCATGTTTTTAGTCTTCTGAGAGCACTGAAGCTTCTTTCAGCCTCAGCTGAGGATACTGGGATGATGATAATAAATACTAGTTAATCTATAGCACCAAAACATCAGTCAGTCACCTGTGACCTCGTCTCTTCACCTCTGTCCGAGCTACAACATGGCAGAGCTGCCTCTGTCACTTGATAAGTAACAGTGAGACATTCCAAATACATGCAGTCACACGTGTTTTAAATAAAGTAATGAACCAACAAGTCATCATCCAATTTCACCTGTGATCTTGTATCCCCATTACTCTGAGCTTTATGTTGGTTCTTCTGTCACCTGACAAATAGGACATACATGACAATACGAATAAAATGGGTAGCTGCTTCAGTGTTTCTATCAATTTGTGCAGATCTTGACTCATCAGTAATGTTTGTAGGGTGAGTGCATTTTTAAAACAATTTGTGCAAAATGCACTACAAGGTGGAATATTTGCAAAATCATGACTAGAGATGGACCGATCCGATATTACGTATCGGTATCGGTCCGATACTGACCTAAATTACTGGATCGGATATCGGAGAAAAATAAAAAATGTAATCCGATCCATTAAATATCACGAAAGCACCTCACAAAACTTGCAACACGCCGTAACTCACCTCAGAACGTTAGCACGTCGGAGCAGTATGCATCACGTGATAGAGCGGCTGTGGCATGCGGGACCTGTCGGTGGTCTGGATAGCATGTGGAGCTTCGCTAGCAACCCGGCATTTCATCTCCGACAACGTTATCCCCGAGAGAAGTAAAGCAAGTGTGTAAGTCCATCTCTGAATGTTTGTAAAGCATTCCTGCGTTAAGCTTAACAAACGATATATAGAGCGACTGCCTCTTCTTGCTGCTACTTCAATCATGAAACTGCTTAACGATCAGCTGATCGGCTTTTCTGTCGCCAGTCGTGTCTCTAGTTTGCTTTTGGCCCACTTTGCACCAGAAAGAGGAAACCAGCGGCTGAACAACAGCAGCACGTTTAAGCTTGATCAGCTGTTGTTAGAATGTATTTAATATTACTTTCTACTCGAGGATCTTTTTCTACGTAGCTGACGCTGGTAACTGTGCAGGGGCGGATCTAGCAAAGTTTAGCCAGGGGGGCCGATAGGGCATTAACAGGGAAAAGGGGGCACAAAGACATACTTTTCTTTCTTATTCTCATTTAAAATGTCTAGCTTTTAATAAATAATTATCTGACACCCAAAGTTTTAATTTGATGTAAAATGAATAGAAGTCAATTACTGTATATAGTAACTATTAAGTCTAATATAAATACCCTAGTAAGCTATAGTACTTTTTCCTTTGGGAAGGTACCATCTGTGCAGTCTGCAATTTTGTTGAAGAAAGATGTTGAATCTATTTAATATTTCTTGAAAAAGAATTGATTTCTGTGCATTTTTTTTCACACTGCATCAAATTAAGGTTGATTACGTCGATTAAGCATCATGAGGTGGCGCGTGAGGGGTGGTTCCCTATTTTTTATTTATTTATTTTTGTTGTTGCTGGGAGTTGGAGCCCTATTAGTTAGGTTGCTTAATATTTATGCTAAGTACTCTTTAAAATACCAGAATAGGGAGGATGGTGTAGGTTTAAGTTTATTAGATTGATCAGTATTGCTGAACTATGAAATATTTTTTTTGTATACAGGTATAACAGAATAGCTTTAGTGTAGTTGTTGTTTTAAACTTGAGTATGAACTTGCAGACTTGCAAAATGCAGCAAGATATTTTAAAAAACAGTTTTGTTGATTAAAAAACGCTATATCAGATTCATATCGGTATCGGCAGATATCCAAATTTATGATATCGGTATCGGTATCGGACATAAAAAAGTGGTATCGTGCCATCTCTAATCATGACTACCTTGTGATATTTCGTCTCAAAAATTAAATATCCTGGCTTGCTCAAGGCTGCCGTTTTCTCTGACAGTTTCAATCAAAATTTGAAATGCTACTCTGCGAGACTGAGATAACTAATAGTGCTGCATGTTGTGCAGTTAGTTTCCAAAACACGTTATTATTGGTTACATACAATTTTAGACTAATGTGGGCCAAAGCCTAGCATAGCCTGTAACGTTATTATGATGGACACATATTATGAGTTAACTTGGCTTCAAGTGACTTACAGGTTTCTTTGAAAAATTTCTCTTTGCTGCCATCCTCCTCTCCTCCTTGCAGGTCCTGGCAGCGCAGGCTTGCCACTGCCAAAACTAAACAGAGCTCCCTGAAAGGCACAGCCAATCAAATTGGCCATATTTGTCACATGATGTAGGACTCCAGTAGAGAAGTAATTTAACTCTTTCTGCACTGCTAGGTGAATGAGATGTTGACAGATCGATTTTTTTCTTTCTGTCGGTTTTGTTTTTCTTTACTCGAAGAGATCAAATTATTGGTGGGTACAATTCAGTAACTGCTGGATATTGGTGGGGACATGTCCCTTCCATCCATGCCAAATCTACACCTTGGCTCATCTATGTTGTAACTTGTGTGAGTTTAAATTTCTGCAAACATTTCACAATGATTGTTTAGAATTTTTTTGCTAGGTGAAAAGAACTTTCATGGCATCATGTATTGTAAAAATGTATGAAATTCGGTGGATATATTTCAATACTTAGCTTGCTTATAAAACCCTGAGAAATGTGACTTGCTTTATTCAGAAATAAATTAAAAGATTTTTCAGCTTTGTGTTGTATTATATGAAAAAGGTATTTCATATTTCAGTGTTAATCATTTGCTGTATGTAAACATAATAATTAATTACTGATCTCATATGACTCATTAACACATTTTTAATTTGAAAAATGAAAGTATAGCGTAATAAACATATTCTTGGCTAATGAGTTTGGATCATCATTATGCAAATTAATGCACTCTTGATGAGTCCTTCTGAAGCAGGGATGTCAAACTCATTTTACATTGTGGGCCAGTAAAACTTCTTTACACTCCAGTTACATATTTAACTGTTTTTCTACACGATAAAGAGAAAACTGTTGTGACAAAGAAAGAATTCTGTCAGCATGACTCTTTGGACTTAAATTGTCAAAAAGAGAAACAGAAATTTCTATAGTAGAAAGTGAAAAACAGAAAAGTTTCTGTTTTTCACAAAGTTACAGATTGTTTTTTTAGAGACATAGCTAAGAGTTTTGCAATTTGGCATAATTTGTGAAAGCTTAAATTACTTCGGTACTGAATGTCAGAAATTAGGCCTTATTGTCAGAGGTTATTTTGGGGAAAAAACAACAACAACAACAAAAAAACCCAATACACTTTCTGTCTTCGGAACAACTGCCCCCCTTCCTTCTTTCATGATAAAACGATTGGCCGCAAGTCCCACCTCTGCCCGCATGGATTCTTAGGAGGGCTGAAAATTCGGCTCCAACATATAGACTGGCCATTAATAACTGACATATGAAATTGTCTTGCAGTCCAGATATAATTCCCTCGAAGCACAGGCAGACGCAAGTGGTTTTCTGTCACTGATTTATTTGAAGACTTCTCTCCAAAGCCACCATAAAAACTATACAGCATTAACAAAATAAAACTCAACGTAAGACACAGCACCAAAAATAACACCGTACAACAAACACGATAAATCAATAAATATCTCGTTGGCTGCATGCTGCAAAAAGCGAATAAGCCGCCGTTCTTCTGAGGTTTCCTTTAACCGTCTGTAGTTAAAGTCCACTTAACATGACTTTCAATAAAGACCATTTTTTCTGCATGCTTACAGGTGTTTTCGCCTTCTTTCTACCCAAAGAGGAAACTAGCGCAACTGGTAAGCGAGCTTGACTTTCAAAATAAGAGCACCAAAACGTTAACTGCATAAATGGTGTATGGGGAAAGAGGACCCAAGATGCAGGACTCTGCGATGCAAACAGTGCGTTTATTTACAGTGGAGTAAACAGTACACAATAAATTCCCCGTGCGCCTCCAAATCCCGTGCCGTGACTCCTTCTCAGTGCCCGTGCTCAGTGTCTCCGCTCCCGTGAAACTTGTGCTCGCTGCTCTCCCGTTCCCGCACTCCTGCTGGAAAACTACAAAGACAGCCGTTAACCCACAACTTAACAGCGATAGACTTAGCATGCACTGACTTTGCTGGAAACACTGACGGGTAGTGACTCAACGATCCAGCGTCGAGGAGCTCTCAGCCACACTGCTTTGTAGCTCCGCTGACGAGGCTTGATCGCGCCAGGTGTGTGTGGAGATCCTTGAGTGTGCCTGTCACCCCCACGCCCACAAACACACACACACACACCTGCCAAAACACCTGCCAGACCCAATCCCTAAATAAACAAAAACAAAACCCTCTCTAGGGCCACAGTCCAAAAAGTCTGACCGAGCACCCAGCAGCGGTGTGAAAACTGTCCCCACAAAACAGTTCAGGTGGCCTATCACGGGTGCAATGGCAGCAGCGCTGCAGCTCCGGGGAGCAGCCACGGATCCGGCGGAAACAGTGTGGCGGCTCCGGCAGCCTGCCACGGGTCTAGTGGCAACGTCGTTGCAGCTCCGGCGGCCTGCCACGGGTGTAGTGGCAACGTCGTTGCGGGTCCGGCAGCCTGCCACGGGCCCAATGGCGATGATGATGACGGGGCTCAGGCGGCCCGCCACGGGTCCAGTGGCGGCGATGCTGCACCCCTGGCGAGTGGCCACGCGTCCAGTGGTGGCGGCGCTGCAGCTCAGGTGAGCCACAGTGTAGAATGGCCCATGATCCCTGAAGTGCTGGCCGAGCTAAACGTGGACGACATGGAGGCCACGCTGGATGTGGAGGGCGCGCTGGACATGGGGGTCCCTCCAGCACACTGACCTCCTGCCAAAACACAAACATGGAGCACAGGAAAAGCAGCAGAGCAGAACACCCCCATAAAATACAATAATAATAATAATAATCATAGTCCACACTGCTGACAGACCCCGAGTCCCTGGAACCGGGTCCGTGAAAATAAAATAACAAAACATAAAGTAATGTACAGCTTAAACAATTTACAGTAATGGCATGGACCTTGACAAGATAAAGAAATAATCCAAATTATATAAACAATGTCATCATGCCAACAGCTACACTCCCACCAAATCGCACTAATCTTCATGTGGGATTTTCCTAATGAAATAGTGTCTTTAAACAAGCATTTCTACTTATCACCAAAGAATGTCCTGTTATCAACTCTTTGTCAGGTAACTTCTAGCAAACAACCCTTTAGTCTGCTTCTAAGAGAGTAACCACCCTTTGAACAGGTCTCTCAAGAAAAACTGTTTTAGCTGTGGGGGTCCCACCTTTGTCATGTGTATTATCACCAATGAGCAACTTTATTTTCCTCACTCGATTATCTGATCCTGGATAAACTTCTGACTCTAAGATAAACATCTTCTTTGACAAACTCTCCAGGCGGGGGCAGAACGATCTTGGACTTCATTGTTAAGATGTGGTTTGGAGTCAGTGGTTCAGGGCCTGATGGATCATTCAAATGTTCAGTTGTGAGTGGTCTGCTACTGAAGATAGCTATGACCTCATACAGAAAGGTTCTTAAGGAGGTGCAGTCAAGCCTTTGTGATGACTGATCGTAAATAGCAGTAAGAACACTTCTTATAGTCCTTATTTGACGCTCCCAGACACCTCCCATATGACTTGCTGGGGGGGTTCATGAGAAATTCACATCCCAGAGTGCTAGCCTTTTCTTGATCATTCCTTTCATTAACTCCATGATCTCTCTCCTAGCACCAACAAAATTTGTTCCTTGGTCGGATCTTAGCTGTCGAACATTTCCTCTTATCAATGAATGCCCTTAAAGCATTGAGAAATGCATCAGTTGTCATGTCATCAACCACTTCTATATGTATGGCTCTTGAACATAGATAGGTATATAAAAGACCATATTTTTTGAGTCTTTCTTCCTTCCTTAACATAGATTGGACCAAAGCAGTCCATGCCAAAGTAAGTAAAAGGCGGTGTTGTTTCTGTCCTATCTTGTGGCAAGTCACCCATTTTTTGCTCTTCAGTGGATCTTCTGTAATTCCTGCAGGTCACACATTTAATAATATGTGATGAAACTGCACTGCTGCATCCCAGGATCCACCAACCATTTGCTCACAGTTCGTTCATTGTCATTCCACATCCTTGATGATGGATTATTTTGTGAAAATGCTTGATTAGTAAAGCTGCTACATAGCTATTCTTTGGTAGAATTGCTGTATGCTTCACATGAGGGCGCAACGTGGCTTGACTTAAACATCCTCCCACTCTTAAAATCCATTCTTCATCCAAGAAAGGATTTAACTTGCACAGTGGACTGGTTTCAACTATTGTTTTTTGTTTCAAGCTCTTTATCTCATCTGAAGCAACTTGGCAATAACAAGTTCTGCTTATTTCCTTTCCTCTAGACTTGTGCTATCACTTGTCATTCTGATGTATCGTTTCAGTCTGGCAACTGCTCTCGATAACTTTGACCAGTCAGGGAATTTCTTGAGGTGATCCAACAATGATTGGTCTTCCTTTGACTTAGTGTTACACACAATCAGTTCAGGATCATCCTCCTTGATTTCTCCCACCTTGCATTGTCTGCCAGGCAGTGGCATTTCAAAGTGACCTGTATCATTTTAGATGATGTTTTCTCTTAACTTTGTCAGGAACTTGAGATCATCTTGAGACACAACATCTTCTCCAGTTCTTTCTGAAAAGTCTGATTCCAAGACCCTTATGATGTCTGAGGGAGTGACTTCCTTTACTTTGGTTTGGCTCACATAATGAACTACCCTTTTGAGGTTGACAGAAGACAACATCTGGTATCACTTGTCTCACAACTATGCGATGACTGATTCCAGTTGCGTCCCCATAAGCAACACAGGAGTTCCCATTACCAACAATACTCCATCCAAGGTCTGTACGTTGGGCATAAGGCCCATTCTCTTTGCCAGACACAACCTCTCTTGGAAGTAGGGCTTGTGTACAGTTGTATCCAATAAGCAGACCCACTTCACTGTCCTGCAGAGGTGCAATTTCTGCCTGTAAGTGTTCTAGATGGGGCCATTCCCCTGCAGTTTCATTACCGTATTTTCACGACCATAAGACGCACTGTACTAAAAGGCGCAGTCTCAGTTATGTGTGCCATTACTGTATTTAACACACACATAAGGCGCACTGGATTATAGGGCGCATACAAGTACCGTATGCGTATTTAAAAATAAAGCGGGAGCAAACCTGAGTTCGGTACCTTACTCACATTTCTATTACCGGTAATCGTCATCATCAACAACACACAAGCATACAAGTGTGCGTATTTAAAAATAAAGCAGGAGCAAAACGAAGTTTGGTACTCACATTTTTATCATCAATCAAACCCATCGAAGTCCTCATCCTCTGTGTCTGAATTGAACAGCTGCGCTAAATCTCCATCAAACATGCCAAGTTCACTTTCTTCACTGTCAGAGTCACTTTCCGTGCCGTGCGGCTCCTCGGAAATGATGCCGGCTTTTGCGAAAGCTCGAACAACAGTGCCAGCAGACATGTTAGCCCAAGCATCTACAATCCATTGGCAAATTGTGGCGTAACACCCCCGGCGCTGCCTTCCACTCTTGGTGAAACTGTGGTCTCCATCGGTCATCCATCGCTCCCAGGCCGCTCGCAGACTTACTTTGAACGGGCGGTTCACACCAATGTCCAGCGGTTGGAGTTCCTTTGTCAGGCCTCCCGGAATGACAGCAAGCTCACAGTTCATTTGTTTCACTAGTTTTTTCACATCGGCTGTGAGATGGGCACGCATAGAGTCACAGATTAAGAGCGATGGTGATGCGTGGAAAAAACCACCTGGTCTCCTTACATACACCTCCCTCAGCCACTCTTTCATCATTTCCTCATCCATCCAGCCCTTTTCATTTGCCTTAATGATGATTCCTGCTGGAAACTTCTCTTTAGGCAAAGTCTTTCGCTTAAAAATCACCATAGGCGGCAGTTTCTGTCCATTAGCATGGCAGCCAAGCACAACAGTAAAAGAAGACTTTTCATACCCTGTTGTGCGTATCGCTACCATGCTGGTCCCCTTCTTCTCCACAGTGTGACTCACCGGGATGTCAAAAGTGAGCGGGACCTCGTCCATGTTTGTGATGTGGCTGGGCTGGATGTTTTTGTCGCCGATGTGTTTGCTGCAGTAGGAGCGGAAGATGGCCAGCTTTTCCTTATAATCCGCTGGAAGTTGCTGCGCTACTGTAGTCCTGGTCCGGATGGAAAAATGGCACCGTTTCATAAAACGAAAGCACCAAGACGGACCTCCTTGGAAATGTTCAATGTTCATCTCTTCAGCTAGTGAAACTGCTTTTAGCCGAATGGTGACCGTCGAAACACTTCTCCCGCTCGTTCTTTGCTCGATGATCCACCGCTCACACTTCACCCTTTAGCGTTCTCATGGTGTTCTCTACTACGTCCTCCTTACAACACACAGGGCGCACTGCGCTATAGGGCGCGCCGTACTTTTTGAAGAAAATCTAAGACTTTTAGTCTTATGGTCGTGAAAATACAGTAGCTGGGAGTTCTGTTAGCTGGGATGAAATCACGCATGTACACTGGTGGTAAGGAGATTCTCTTGCTGGAGTAAAAGCCACAGACTTTATTAAGCCCGATTCTTTTATCCCCATGATAGAACAGAGAAAACCCAACTTAGAGTGGTCAAAACATTCAGAATTCTTTTATTCAATCATCTTCCGGAAGAGAGAGCCCTGCACAGCCCAAAGCCAGTTGCAGAATCTCTTAACATTAGAAGCTAAAAAATGTGTCTCATATAGGTGTTATTCTGGTACTTTACACGTCACACACAGTTTTGATACAAACAACTCCTTATATTTTACTAGTTCCTCTTTTTCTGTCTGGCTTCCTATATTTATTAATATGCTTGTACAGCTCTACAGTAACTTCCTGTTTTTCAGTCTGGCTGAGCACTTAGTTTGTGAGTCAAACTGGCCTTGGTTTACAAGCCTTTGTTACTAAGATACATAAAACAATATCCTCAGAAAATAAGCACTAAGAATATATGTTTATTCCATAACAATTTGTAGGTCATTACTCTTTGAGAACTCACAACTGTAGTTCTTGACGTCATGATACTGGGGAAACTCTGATAGGAAGAGGTCTGGCAGACCCAAAGCCACAACTGAATCAGAGGACAAGTTTCTGAGAGTTAACAGCTTGCGTGATAGGTGGCTCACAGGACAACAGCTTCAAGCACAGCTTAATAGGGGTCATAGTAAGTGTGGGAATATATTATTATAACTCTAGGGATTTAGCTGCGTAACTGTTAGCAAAGCATTATATTTGTTAGTCATTTAAGTAGATCATAGGTCAGTAGGTCATACTAACATGCACACACATAGAGAGAGAGAGATAGAACTCGGAGAGTGACCGCAGCTGGACAGAAGCAGATAACACCTTTAAGTGTTAGTTTCTGTGAGAATGGGAAACAACTCCTTAAAAGGAGATAACAGTGAGCCTGTGGGACCCCTGTGAGGATTTTACTTTTCCACTAAGGTTGAGAGTCGGGTGACAGGAGGTGGGGGTGCAAAGGTATAAGTGTAACTGCTGAGTCAGGAGGGTTCAGATCAACTAGTGTTATGTAGGGCATACCATGGTTTGTGTGCAATTGGTTGATCTCCAAATGCGAATTTGTTTAATTTGTTTGCAATGAAAAGTTGAACCTAGTCTATTGTCTTGTCGCGCTTCTTCTGCCAAAAAGATCGGGGAGAGACGGTGAGGGCTCTAGTCTCTACAGTTTTGGTGTTTCTGCCCGGTTATTGGCAGGAGTTTTGAACTGGTCGAGGCAACGCCGGCTTAAAATAAAGACAAAGCACGTACAAACTCCAAAAAGCACATACAAATTCCAAAGCACAAACAAACTCCAAAACACATTTCTAGCGTTAACTGAACTTCCAAAACAGAGCTACCTAGATCACTTAAATTACACAATTAAAAGCATATGTGTATTGTTTGTGTATTTATACACAAGCACTCATATATTCAAATAATTAAAAAAAAAAAGTTCATTTACCTGTTACTAACACACACCAAATTCGGTCGTTGGTACTTCCTGGCTTGTGTAGCCACTAGCCAGGAAGCAGCACAAAAGCTCAACACTGCGCCGAGCATCCTGGAGCACTTCTGTTATGTTTCGTACGTGCTTCGGACTTTGTACGTGCTTCGTCTCTAGCGGCCACTGGAAATATACTTTTATTTATTCACTCCACATAAAATGTAATAAATAAATCATATAATACAAAAACCAACTATTTATATTTCAACTTTTAACTATTTAAATTTTCAGCTTTCCTTTTAAACAAATTTAAAGTGAAACAACACAAAACACTGCAAATCACAACACAAATATAAATTAAAATATGAAAACAAAAAGAAGATGCACATTCTCTGTCATATGGGCCTGCATGAATAAACTTTCTGAATCCTTTATCATCTGCAACTGAAAATAGTTGTGGATGATTACTATACGTTTCTAATGTGACGTTATTGTCCCTGGCTCTCTTTCTCTCTTTCCCTCCTGCTCTGTTCCTGTGCTATTGCGAGTGTTACTACCGCCCCTCCCCTATGAGGTGCCGTAAGGGACATTATTACTGAAAGGCTCTCACACACACAACTGAAATGCTCTCACACACACTACTGAAATTTTAGCTCTCACACACACTACTGAAACGCTCTCACACACACTACTGAAATTTTAGCTCTCACACACACAACTGAAACGCTCTCACACACACAACTGAAACGCTCTCACACACACTACTGAAACGCTCTCACACATACTACTGAAACGCTCTCACACACACTACTGAAACGCTCTCACACACACTACTGAAACGCTCTCACACACACTACTGAAACGCTCTCACACACACTACTGAAATTTTAGCTCTCACACACACAACTGAAATTTTAGCTCTCACACACACTACTGAAATTTTAGCTCTCACACACACTACTGAAATTTTAGCTCTCACACACACTACTGAAACGCTCTCACACACACAACTGAAACGCTCTCACACACATTACTGAAACGCTCTCACACACACTACTGAAACGCTCTCACACACACTACTGAAATTTTAGCTCTCACACACACAACTGAAACGCTCTCACACACACTACTGAAATTTTAGCTCTCACACACACAACTGAAACGCTCTCACACACACTACTGAAACGCTCTCACACACACAACTGAAACGCTCTCACACACACAACTGAAATTTTAGCTCTCACACACACAACTGAAATTTTAGCTCTCACACACACTACTGAAACGCTCTCACACACACTACTGAAACGCTCTCACACACACTACTGAAACGCTCTCACACACACAACTGAAACGCTCTCACACACACTACTGAAACACTCTCACACACACTACTGAAACGCTCTCACACACACTACTGAAATTTTAGCTCTCACGCACACTACTGAAACGCTCTCACACACACAACTGAAACGCTCTCACACACACTACTGAAACGCTCTCACACACACCACTGAAACCAGAGGCATTTCTGCTGAACAGGAAGTTGTTTCCTGACAAGGAAACTGATGGAAAAAGTGGTATATTTCAAAACACTACAAGGATTTCTACTCAGCAACCTGCTAGTACAGCAGTCCCCAACCTTTTTTGCGCCACGTAAACAATATAAAAAATAAAAAAACGATAAATACCATGAAAACCATAAATAGAAATGTGTTCGAATTTTTGTGGAGGAATAAAACCCATTACATAGAAAGATCTCAGCTTGTGAAGGGATACAATAAAGGTGGTATCAAAACTCCAGAATTGGAATTTATGGTTGGCACCCTTAGAATTAAATGGTTAAAATCTTGTCTGTCACAGCCAGACTCTACTTAGCCCCACATCCCATGATTCTTGTTTAATAAAATAGTATACAGGATTAGACTTTATTTTGAAATGTGATTTTGCGGCAAATAAAATCCCCATAAAGATATCAAACTTTCCAAAACAGACGTTGCATTTTTGGGAAAATGAGATTTACCCACAACTTCTCCCCATAATTCAACCTTATGGAATAATAGGGTAATAACACTTAATCAAAAATCAATTTTCAAGAGTGACTGGTTTGAACAAAAATATTATATTCATAACAGATTTGTTGGATGATAACGGTGTCATTCTAAGTTACACAGACTTTTCAGAAAAATATTGTCTAAACTGTTCTCAAAGAGAATATAACAAATTTTGTGAACTGGTCCCACTGCCTCTGCTTCATTTGATTAAAATTTTTATGATATACAATAATTTCTCATCAGTGCTCCCAAATTTATTGCTAGGGCAATGTCAGCTGTTTGATAAAAATGCAATAAGAAATTTGTTAGTAGTTTCTTCAAAGACAAAATATTTCATAGTTACAACAGAATGGTTACATGGCATGGTTCTAATTTAGTTATTTCATATACACTGGATAAAGCATACTAAAAATTTATGAAATAGCCTATTCTACCTAAAGTTAAAGAAACACACTTTAAACAAAACTAATACTGTGGCAGAATTTCTAAAAAAAGAGATTTGGCTTTGAGGTGGATCAGTGTTCTTTTTGTACTGATGAAGATGAAACCCTAGAACATCTTTTTTTTTCCTATGCCCTATCACACAATGTATTTGGTGCAACTTAAAAAATTGGATTTCCCTAAATATTAATGATGTGCCACTGTTTGAATTACATCATAATTTTTTTTATATGGATCATCTAGCATTGGATGTCTCAGACATTATTAACATCATCATACTTGTTGAGTATTGCAGCATCGACAGCGATCAACTCGAAGGAAAATGACGACGGAGGAAAAAATGTCCTTAATATTTTTGGGAACTTTATTCCTCATCAACATGCGGCAAAACTTTTCTCATGGGTGCCATTTTCGTTGTGGTATACTTTTTTTTTTCTTAGGGGCGTGATGACGCAGCATCCGTGCTCTTACAATGAAACAGTGCCTCCTTGTGGTGGCAACTAAAATACTGTCTCTGTTAAACCACAGTAACCATAATGCAGTTAAACACTGTACAACATGAGTACACACAATGAATATCTTAACAATACTTTTGAGTAAATATCATATCCATTGTGCTAAATGGAGGAACGCTAAGCCTTCTCTCCCTGGTTTTATTGATGATTTTAAGATATTTTTCTTTGCTAAAAAAGACAAAAAGCACATATGCCAAAAAAATAACCAGGATAATGCACGTCTCCCGCTATTCTAAATTTTGACTTATGCTGAGGCTAATATATTGTTAAGTAATGCAGCTGTCTCACTAAGGTCCAGAATCGATTTGTTCCACGATTCGATTCAATTCAATTCGATTTGATTATGGGGAATTTTGACAGTCAGAAATATTATAATTCAGATCAGTACATTTACATATTTTTGTATTTAAAAAAAGGAAGCTGACACACGCAAGACTTTATCAAAGGTGTGAGCATCACAGCAGATGCCTTTGTGTCAAAGTAGCTGAAGATAAAACACATAAAAACATGAAGGTGGTTTTCCTGGCCTGGGATTTTATAAAAAATATTCTGCAGTACATCAAAAACGAAAGAAAACCATTAACATATGAACGTTACCTCTGACGTTACAGCGGTTTTATTAGAGACACGGCTAACGTTTTGCATTTTGCATAATTTTAAAAAGTTTAAATTTATTCAGTATTGAACGGCAGAAATTAGGTTTTCTTTTCGGAAGTATGTAAAATGAAAAAAAAAAAAAAACAGCGGCCGACTGCGCTGTAAACAACAGTAGACTTGTGCCTAACAAGCAAGCGAATAATACAGAAAACAGATTTTTAGACGGGAAACTGTTCTTGAAGTACAGAGAGAGAGAAAGAGAGAGAGAGGGCTGTGCATGACGTGCGATTTTATCGTGGTGGAAGCAAAACAGTGAAGGAATTCATGACGATTTTTATGTGAAGCGCAGTTTGGATCTTCTTTTGCTGCTGGTTCAGTCAATATTGTTTGGAGAGAGATAAAACTAACAGCTTTAGAATCGGCGCAAAAACGGGGTGAAAACAAAGCGCGGACCTGCCGACAGATCAGAGTCAGCGAGCTGTCGGCTTTCAGCCCCGACCGTGTCCGTGCTGTCGGGTGAGAAAGGCGACATCTCACTGATTCTGATCCGCGGGTCCGCGCTGTGTGTTTACGTCTTTGTGCAGAAGCCATGTACCTGCCCTCATTTACTGTCTTAGCTGTTTGGTGGTTGTTGAAATTTTGTGAGGTTTCACCAGAGATTCTGGCATTTCGGGTAAAATAAATTTATATTAAAAAATCGATTCAGGATTTTAATGAATCGATTTCACGTTATCCAAGCCAGAATCGATTTTAATCAATAAATCGATTATAAAAACCCACCCCTAACTAACAGGTTGCTGAGTAGACATCTGTGTAGTGGTTTGTTTGAAATCTAACACTTTTTCCTTCAGTTTCCTTGTCAAGAATTAACTTCCTGTTTAACTGAAATGCCTTCCTGTTTAACTGAAATGCCTTCCTGTTCAACTGAAACGCCTTCCTGTTCGACTGAAACACCTTCCTGTTTAACTGAAATGCCTTCCTGTTCAACTGAAATGCCTTCCTGTTCAACTGAAACGCCTTCCTGTTCGACTGAAACACCTTCCTGTTAAACTGAAACACCTTCCTGTTTAACTGAAATGCCTTCCTGTTCAACTGAAATGCCTTCCTGTTTAACTGAAATGCCTTCCTGTTCAACTGAAATGCCTTGGTTTTTCAGTAGTGTGTGTGAGAGCGTTTCAGTAGTGTGTGTGAGAGCTAAAATTTCAGTAGTGTGTGTGAGAGCGTTTCAGTTGTGTGTGAGAGAGCGTTTCAGTTGTGTGTGTGAGAGCTAAAATTTCAGTTGTGTGTGTGAGAGCGTTTCAGTTGTGTGTGTGAGAGCGTTTCAGTTGTGTGTGTGAGAGCTAAAATTTCAGTAGTGTGTGTGAGAGCGTTTCAGTAGTGTGTGTGAGAGTGTTTCAGTAGTGTGTGTGAGAGCTAAAATTTCAGTAGTGTGTGTGAGAGCGTTTCAGTTGTGTGTGTGAGAGCGTTTCAGTTGTGTGTGTGAGAGTGTTTCAGTTGTGTGTGTGAGAGCGTTTCAGTTGTGTGTGTGAGAGCGTTTCAGTAGTGTGTGTGAGAGCTAAAATTTCAGTTGTGTGTGTGAGAGCGTTTCAGTTGTGTGTGTGAGAGCTAAAATTTCAGCTGTGTGTGTGAGAGCGTTTCAGTAGTGTGTGTGAGAGCTAAAATTTCAGCAACAGCAACATTTTTCCACATTTAGCTCTAAATCTTACAAAAACATGTTTTTTCGAGTCATTTTTTACAACATTTAGTAAAATATTTGTAACTTTTCATATTTAAAACAGGATTTTAAATGTTAAATCTAAATGCTAAATGTTAAATGTAAATATTATATTTAAATGTAAATGTTAAATGTTAAATGTAAATATTATATTTAAATGTAAATGTTAAATGTTAAATGTAAATATTATATATAAATCTAAATGTTAAATGTTAAATCTAAATGTTAAATATAAATCTAAATGTTAAATGTAAATATTATATATAAATCTAAATGTTAAATCTAAATGTTAAATCTAAATGTTATAGTTAAATCTAAATGTTAAATCTAAATGTTAAATCTAAATGTTAAATCTAAATGTTAAATCTAAATGTTACGGGAAACTAAATATTTAGCTAATATGCAAATTTATTGTACGGGTCAACGGAAATACCAAAATAAAAGCTTCAAGAAAACCTCCCGCGCTAAAGTGTGCCGGTCGCGGTCAGTAACGGTGTTTGCGCTCCTCTTACGGTCACTTTTGACTGCCATGAGCTGCTTCGACTATTCCCTAACAGCATGTCCAGCGATTTAGCTGAAAACATTGGAAGAGCCGTTTTGTCGGCCATCCAACGATTCAGCGGTAATGCACCCTCGACCTCACAAACGCCGCAGCACTTGGTAAGTTTATTGTATAGCATTTTGGACGGGTTGATAGCAGTGTTAGCAAAACTAGCAAAGCTAAATTACTTAGCTAGTCCTCAATTATTTCATTTGGTAGGCAGCAGACAGAGATCGAACATCATACAACTCTATTTATTTATTTGGTAGGTAGGTAACAGTCGTTCTTGATGTAAATGTTTCCTTAGGAATCCAGCAATGCACCTGAACCAAGTAGACCTGCCGTCTCCACTGGGATACCATACTGCTCGGTAGGCCTTCTTACACATATCATTTAGCTGACTAATTTTTGTTTTTTCTTTGGTGTAATATGTCACCTTAAATTAAATCCTGTCAAAGTAATGATTCTGATTCTACATACATTTCATCTTCTTAGGGGTCCATTACTAGCAGTGTCACATCACCACCAACAACATTCACAAGTTTTACGTCATATTTTATTACTCTTTTTGCTGTGAAGTGTCTTTTGATTGCTCACTTTCATATTTTAAAACTATTGATAAAATATTACTCTAGCTAATCTGTCACAGTACAATTGCCTCAAATTACCCATCTTTTGTTATAGAATTGTGCTCATTGAGATTTTCTGTGCCGTGTTCTAGGATGGTTACCAAGGAAGGCTTCAGATTTCCAAAGAGGAATTGGAAAATGTTCTTTCCCTGAAAACATCTTTTACTGAAGCTGCATCTATCCTTTCCATCTCCAGGCCCACTCTGTATAAGTTACTGCAAGACTATAATATCTCAGAGTCAAAATTCAATGTAATCAGTGACCATGAGTTAGATCAGATAGTGTCCCAGATAAAAACTGAACATCCAAATGTTGGAGAAGTGATGCTGATGGGTCATCTGCGTTCCAAAAACATAGTGGTTCAAAGATGGCGCGTAAGAAAGTCACTGCGGAGGGTGGACTCGGCTGGTGTTCTATCCAGGAGAAGAACTGCAGTTGCTCGGCGAGTATATTCTGTGCCTCATCCAAATTTCATATGGCACATAGATGGAAATCACAAACTGATTCGTTGGAAGTTTGTTGTTCATGGTGCAATAGATGGATACAGCAGGATGTTGATGTTTCTTCAGTGCTCCAGCAATAATCGAGCTGAGACTGTGAAAGCCCTCTTTACTGCAGCTGTTGGACAATTTGGCAGACCCCTGCATATCAGGACTGATCACGGAGGAGAGAATGCTCAGATTTGGGAGGACATGCGAGCAAGCAGGGGTGAAAGCTCTGTCTTAATGGGAAGTTCTGTGCACAACCAGAGGATTGAGCGTTTCAACCGAGACTTAAACAACAACTGTAGCCGCATTTATGCACCTATATTTTATGAATTGGAATCACTTGGTATCCTAGACTTAGAAAATGCAACAGACCTATTTTGCCTTCATTATGTGTTTCTACCACGAATCAACCGCACTTTGAAGGAATTCAAAGCTGGATATAACAATCACTCTGTTTCCACTGAAGGTAATAGAACTCCCATCCAGCTTTTTGCCTGCGGAACTCATGTGTCTCATCGTCACAACCCAGAACTTTCTACGGCAGAGGTCTCCATACCCTCCTTGTCAAACTCTGAAAGTAGGTTTGTCCCATTAAATGACAGCGATTTACAAGAGCTATATACAAGCATTCACCCTTTTGAAGAAGACAACAATAATGGTAAAACATTGTTTCAACGAACACAGCAGTATATTTTTAACAAACTTGTAAATGTGTGACCTCAACCACAGGATACCAGTGATGTTCTAAAGAGTGATGACACTTAATATTCTTAAATGCTGTACAGTAAATGCATTTTTTGTACTACTGCAGAAGCCCCTCCCCTCTAGCAGTGATGCCTCCTGCCACATAAGGACTCAGAGTTAATGACTGACAGTGACTCATAGGCTATTCAGAAGGCTACAACCACTTTTAGTTTATGGGTAAAACCAGTTATTCAGATTGAAGTAAAGATCAAATTCACACTGTAATACAGTATAACAGTGAAAATTATCAACACAGAACAGTCAGTCTTTAAATCAATTCACAAGATTATCTACAGTATTGTTTTAATCATTGTAAAGTTGCAATAGTCTTAATAAATGTTGCTGTTAGATGTCTAAGTAATCCTGGCTTGTTCTACAAAGCATGTTTAGTATACTCTGTGCATAAACTGTTTTGAAGTGTCCTTGTTTAAAAAAGAAAAGCTTAATAAAATTATTGTATTACACCAGTGACTTTATTGATTTGTCGTTGAAAATACAGAGTTAGCATTTTTATAAATCTATTGAAGCTTTGAAAATTATTACATTTCAACATTAAATGCAGTCAGAATTTATTTCAACTATCTTGTATGAAGCAAAGTTACTTGAAACTACAATTAATGAACAGGATTAGAGTTAACAAACCCACCATTTTAATTTCACTTTTTTGGAACATGTTTAGATGGTGCTGAATAAAGCTCCATTCATGAGTGCTACTAAGAAGCAGTAATGAAAAGCATCATCATCAGCCATTGTTGTTTCATTCACAAAAAGCTGAAGCTCATTTGCACATGTGTGTGCAATCGGGAGATGTTTGCTTTCATCGTGAATGAATGTTATTTTAGGAGCTGGTTGAAAACCTATGGCTGGAACCTTGCTGCTCCCGGTGGCAAAAGCCAAGATGTGACCAGGCCTCAAAGCCTTCACAAATGCCTCTTCATCCTTGGTAAGAGTCCTTTCTCCAAGTGAGTCTCTCAGCTCTTCATCTAAAAACAAAGAAAAACCACCGTTAACCTGGGGACACTAAAATAGTTAAAGCTTGAGCTAACAACTAAATGATGGCTAATGTTTTTATAAAAAATACAGAGGTTCTGTCTTTGCCTTGCTTGTCAGTTGTAAGCTATCATACATCTTTATTCCTGTTTTGTGTGTGCGCATGTGACATAAAAAGACAAAGTTTTACTTTAGTGTCCCGAATTGTTTCATGGCCAGACTACATTATGTGAATTTCTGCTTAATTTCGACACACTGGAGAAATTCCCGAAATTTGACCACCATCAGCTCCTCTCTTACTCTTCTGTTGCTCCCAAGGACAGAATAGCTTGGCCTGAGAACCCCAGCAATTAAACTGGCTGTCAGATCTTTGTCCTCCCCAGATAGGTCAAGCAGAACATGCAAACTGGGGTTCTGTCATGGTCCTGGGCCATGTGGGCCCAGTATTCTTAGTTTTCATGTATTTTTGTATTTTGTTCTTTATTTAGGCCATGCTTCCTGGGTTGATCTGTTACGTTGTTCCTTATGTGTTTTCCCTTCGTGACTCTTACCCCCTGTGTGCCCCTCCGTGTATTTATGAGCCCTCGTCTCTCTTTGTGCTTTATTCTATGTTTTCCCCAGCCCGTTATGTCTGCGTTCTCCCCGTGCTCTCTCTCCTCCTGTTTGAACCTCTGTGTACTTCCTGCTTTACTTTGCCCATCTCCCATCAGTGTTACGTTCACTCCTGCCGTGTCTTGTTATGATTATCAGTGTCACCTGTGTTCCCCGTGTGCATCCACTTCCCCTGATCATCCCTCATGTGTATTTAGTCTCTGTGTTTCGTACAGTCTGTGTCGCGTCGTCTGTGTTCCCACCCTCCGTGTTTCCATGCCCGGTCTATTGTATTCCAAGTCATAGCCTTACCTTAGTTTATTCCCAGTTTAGGTTTCTGTTTAGTTATTGCTCTTGTGCTGCCCTTATTCTGGTTTGCTTCTTTTGTATTCATCAGCCACAATAAAAGGCTCGCTTTTGTTTAAAGTTCACTTCCTTATCACTCGTGTCCGCACCTGAGTCCTCCACGCACTCTCCACACGGTCTGTCACAGCGGACCGTGACAGTACGACGCGACCATGTCGGACTCAGAGGACATTTCGGAGGAGGTGGGAGAGGAGCTGAACAGGCTCTGCCGCGTTATGGATCGCATCATCGGATGCACGGATCCGAGAGTGGTTTCCACAGGATTGGCGGCCGTGGACGCCATTATGTTGCGGGAGCCGCGGTTGCGACAGCTCCCCCGCCTCGTCGAGGCATTTGACTCCCTGGGCCCCCTGAAGGAGGAGCTTCGTGCCCGTGCGCTGGCCCAGAGGGTCCTGGATGCCGCCTCAGCACCCACACCTCCACCCCGTAAACGGGTGTCGGCGCCGCTGCCTCATGAGCCAGAGGCTGCGACAGGGGGAACGCTGAGGTCCACTTCCATTCAGCCATCGCCTCACCGTGGATCGGCTTCCTCGTTTCCGCCACCGTCATGCTGCACTAACCGGCACACGGAGGCGGTGGAGGCCATAGACTTCGGGGACGATGAGCGTCAGCAGGTGTTACGGGCTTATCGGGAGGACGAGCTCCGGTGGAAACCCTGGCTCATCCCAGAGGAGGAACTCTCACCTGCTGCACCGCCTACCAGCCGCTCGCCGTCTCCAACCCGCTCAGACTTCGCTTCCCCTGCCTCGCCGTTAGCGAGGATATGGGCAGAGGAGGGTGTTGCCGCTACGCCACCCTCTGCAGTGGTGGCATCAGCGCCCATCGCGCCAGCTACCAGAAGGGGGCGGCGCCGGCGCCGCCGTTGCACCGCACTAACTCCGGTGAGTGACTGCGTTTTTGCGCCTCACGTCCCTTCTATGAAGCAGAGTGAGATGAGTGTTGATTTGCCGGGACCGGAGACTATAACGGAATTGGGCTCCAGAGCTGAAAGAACTGTGTGTAACTGTTTTGAAGGAGCACACAACGAAACCACAGACCATGTTCTTGTCTCTGTAGAATCCAGGACTTTTTCTAGCGTTGCTCTCATAGTCGTACCACATGAAGCCCAGGTTCATGAGACAGCGAAAGGGGTTCACACGTCGGCTGTACAGTTTGCTTCTGAGCCTGCTAGGAATGGCGTGAGCTTTCTCTCCGCCTCAGACTGCTTTCTGCCCCGGCCGCCTATCTCCGCTGGAGGGTCCGAGGGGCCTGTCCAGCCTCACGCCTCGTCAGCTGGAGGGTCCGAGGGGCCTGTCCAGCCTCACGCCTCGTCAGCTGGAGGGTCCGAGGGGCCCGTTCAGCCTCCTGTCTCCGCTGGAGGGTCCGAGGGGCCCGTTCAGCCTCCTGTCTCCGCTGGAGGGTCCGAGGGGCCCGTTCAGCCTCCTGTCTCCGCTGGAGGGTCCGAGGGGCCCGTTCAGCAACCTTCCTCGTCAGCTGGGGGTTCAGGAGAACCGCACCAGCCTCATGCCACCTCAGCTGGAGGGCCCGAGGAGTCCATCCAGCCACCTTCTGCTTCTGCTCCTCCTAGTCCAGCTCCAGCCCGTGCTTCGTCAGCCGCAGCTCCAGCCTCAGAGTCTTCGTCAGCCGCAGCTCCAGCCTCAGAGTCTTCGTCAGCCGCAGCTCCGGCCCCCGCATCGCCAGCGACGCCTGGTCCGGCCCCCGCATCGCCAGCGACGCCTGGTCCTGTGCCCACCAGGCCATGGCCAGCACGCCTGAGACTGGAGAGCCGCCGCTGCCTTCCGCGCGGCCGGCCCCCTGAACTGCTCCGTCGTCTCCCTCGCCGCCGCCGCTGCCTTCCGCGTGGCCGGCCTCCGGACCAACTCTGTCACCTGTGCCACCCGCCTGGTCGGCCCCCCGACCGTGTGACCCGTGAACTCTTGTGCCTGTGGGCTCTGGGTCGGCCCCCCTGAACCTTATTTGGACTAGTCATGTGCTCCTGTGTTTTCTGTTGTTTGTTTTTGTTTCCCGTTCTGGTCCCTCCGTCCTGGTCCCCCGCCTCCCGCCCTGGGTGGGGTGTTTTCTGTTTCGCTTGTGTTTTGTTTCTCGGGTTTGGGCTGTCGGGAGCCAGCCCTTTAGGGGGGGGTGGTGTCATGGTCCTGGGCCATGTGGGCCCAGTATTCTTAGTTTTCATGTATTTTTGTATTTTGTTCTTTATTTAGGCCATGCTTCCTGGGTTGATCTGTTACGTTGTTCCTTATGTGTTTTCCCTTCGTGACTCTTACCCCCTGTGTGCCCCTCCGTGTATTTATGAGCCCTCGTCTCTCTTTGTGCTTTATTCTATGTTTTCCCCAGCCCGTTATGTCTGCATTCTCCCCGTGCTCTCTCTCCTCCTGTTTGAACCTCTGTGTACTTCCTGCTTTACTTTGCCCATCTCCCATCAGTGTTGCGTTCACTCCTGCCGTGTCTTGTTATGATTATCAGTGTCACCTGTGTTCCCCGTGTGCATCCACTTCCCCTGATCATCCCTCATGTGTATTTAGTCTCTGTGTTTCGTACAGTCTGTGTCGCGTCGTCTGTGTTCCCACCCTCCGTGTTTCCATGCCCGGTCTATTGTATTCCAAGTCATAGCCTTACCTTAGTTTATTCCCAGTTTAGGTTTCTGTTTAGTTATTGCTCTTGTGCTGCCCTTATTCTGGTTTGCTTCTTTTGTATTCATCAGCCACAATAAAAGGCTCGCTTTTGTTTAAAGTTCACTTCCTTATCACTCGTGTCCGCACCTGAGTCCTCCACGCACTCTCCACACGGTCTGTCACAGCGGACCGTGACAGGTTCTCTCTCAGGAGTGATAAAATCTAGACAGAAAAGTTTAAATAATGGTTAAATTCCAGTTTTAAATATAAAAAGTAGCTCACTCTAAATGATTATAAAATAATGACCAATTGATACAGAAAAAATATAAATCTCACTCCATAGTAGGACAAGCCATCAGTTAGTTGATCGAAACAGCTTTGCCGTTGCAGAACTGCAAGGTATAGAGCTGCATTTTTTCACAAACAGATCTTTATTGGCCATGGTGACTGTGAGTGGAAGACCTTCAACTTGATATCGCCATGAGTCGCAGCAGCTGACTGCTTCCTCCAAATCATGTTGAGTTGTTGCATTTACAACCTAAATATTTAAGAAAAACACTTTAAATGTTTGTTTTTTACCAGTGTACACAAATACTGCAGATGGTTCATTTTAATTGGACTCGAAACGTTTTTGTTTTGGTTTATTTGGCTGTATTTCACCAATATTTTTTTTTTTAACAAAAAGGAAACAAATTGAAAATATAATACATGGAATTGCCTCTAATAACCAAAAGTGTATTTATTATATATTATAAAAGAAGACCAGAAGACTTGTGAATATAGGAAATATTACAATATTCTTGTTATAATATTGCAATTCACCTTTTTCAGATTCTCTCTTAACTCAGGGTCACCTATATCATCCGGTGTTAGGTGTACTTGAAGAATGTCTCCTGACACAATGTAGTCTACTACATGTGGAGAGAGAAAGGCAGGTGCTTCTCCACCTTGCACTATTATCGTGGACAACATCCTGCCAATGGTTCGATATACTCCATTTTGCAAGTGTAGGATGTTAAATTTCAGTGTGCATCCATTTGGTGTAGCTGAAAAATAACACACAAAAAAGTATATTCTGTACAGACCCCAAACTGATATCTTGAGATTGACAGACAAAAATGTATTACTTTTTTTTTTTTTTTTACTGTTTCAGACACACAGAACATAACAGATTTATTATCTGTAGTCATTTATTAACTTGTTAATGTTCTGTCAAACAATGTTCAGATCAGGTGGTTGTTGCGTTTGTAACATTATAAAAACGAGTGTTGTCAACAAGCCTTTAGGCCTTGAGTAAGTAAGTTAGTTAGTTTGACTGTGAAATCCTATTACCTTCAAAAGCACCACTGTCCTGAAAGATGGCCTTCACCAGTAAACGGAAAAACTCCCTAAATTACTTAGCTAGTCCTCAATTATTTCATTTGGTAGGCAGCAGACAGAGATCGAACATCATACAACTCTATTTATTTATTTGGTAGGTAGGTAACAGTCGTTCTTGATGTAAATGTTTCCTTAGGAATCCAGCAATGCACCTGGACCAAGTAGACCTGCCGTCTCCACTGGGATACCATACTGCTCGGTAGGCCTTCTTACACATATCATTTAATTCATTTATCATGAAATTTCCCCTTGTGGGACTAATAAAGGTATGTTATCTTATCTTAGCTGACTGGTTTTGATATACAGTCAGGTTCATAAGTAGTTGGATACAGACACATTTTCTAATGTTGCTTCTGTACATTACCAGAATGAATTAAAAATGAAACTACTCCAATGCAGTTGAAGTGCAGACTTTAAGTTTTAATTCAGTGGGTTGGACTAAATGAATGCATAAAAATGTGAGAGGGAAAAATTAATTTGTAAACACAATCCTATCATTTCAGAGGCTCTAAAGTAATTAGACAAATTAAATAACTGAAAATAAAATGATAATTTCTATTACTTTATTCAAAACCCTTTGTTGGCAATGACAGCCTGAAGTCTTGAAGTCATGGACACCACCAGATGCTGGCATTCCTCCTTACTAAGGCTCTGCCAGGCCTTTACTGCATTGGCTTTCAGTTGCTGTTTGTTTGTGGGCCTTTCTGTCCTAAATTTAGTCTTCAACAACTGAAATGTATGCTCAATTGGGTTAAAATCCAGTGACTGACTTGGCCATTCAAGAATATTCTATTTCTTTACTTTATTAAAGTCATGGGGTGCTTGGACTGTATGTTTTGGGTCATCTTCCATCGTTATTATTAAATGCTGCCCAATCAATGTGACTACTTTTAGCTGGACTTAAGCAGACAAGTATGTCTCTGAACACATTCAGCTGCTTCAGTCCTGTGTCACATATTCAGTAAACACTACCAGTGCCACTGGCAGCCATGCACGCTCAAACCATCACACTGCCTCTGCCATGTTTTACAGATGATGTGGTATGCTTTGGATCATGAGTCGTTCCACCCTTCTCCATACTTTTTTCTTGCCATCATTCTGGTAGAGGTTGATCTTGGTTTTATCTGTCCAAAGAATGTTTTTCCAAAATTTAGCTGGCTTTTACTAGATGTTTTTTTTTTTTTTTTTTTTTTTTTGTTAAGTCCATTCTAGCCTTTCTATTCTTGAGGCTTATGAGTGGCTTGCACCTTGCAGTGAACCCTCTGTATTAGGGCTGTTTGATATGACAATATGAAAACATCTATCATTTCATATTATACGCTATCATTTGTTCTGTGGTGTCGCAAAATAAATTTTACGTCAATATTTTTCATCGTTTTGATGGTCACTGTAGTGGCTGTATTAATTTCTTAATTTTCTTTTTTCTGTTATGTTCTCTTTGACCGCATGTTGTCTGTTCACAGTAAAATTTTCAAAATGCAAACACTACGTCTCAAATCAATTCCAGGCCTTTTATCTGCTTAATTGGTAATGACATCATCATTTTAATATGGATACCCTAAATTAAAGCTGAGTCTGCACATCATGTCCATGATATAATTTTGATTGGAATATGTTTCAGTAAACGGGCAACAAAATAAAACTTGTTAGGGTCCAAATACACACTGACCTAACTGCAGGCCTTTTCTACTCTAATTGAGTGCTCAAAGCACTTTATACAACAGATCTCATTTACCCATTCACATGCACAGATTAATACAAGCACTTTTTCTGTCCAACATTCGCACACAGTCATAGTCGGATAAACTCATTGGGAGCTCTAGATTAGAGCACCTGGGAACTGAATCACCAACTTGACCAACAATCACCAAATGCTAATCTACAAGATACAAAAGGTTCAGTTTTCTGTGTAATGGGTAGACAATAGTAAGATGGTCTGAGTCTACAGTTTGTTTGTTTGTTTTTAATGAACAGATAACAGAAACCTTACGGATGTATTGTAATGCATAGGTGTCTATCTGTATCTGTGTTTGAATTCATTTCAGGTTCCTCTTCCATCAGTTCCTCAAGCTCATGCTACGCGCTCACATTTTGTGAGAAAAAACAAGACCTGCAAACACTATACAAAAGATGTTGTGTGCTTGCCCTTGTCTTCAGCATCAACGTTTCTCATACCGAGAGGGGATTCACGAGCAAAACTAGCACAAGATGGCCTTATTGGGAAGATCTCCTTTACATCTGACTGGTCTGAAGCACAACTTAGAGAAGAAATAGCAGCAATCTTCAGAAGAACATTTGCACTGTCAACTGGCCAGACATTCCCTTTTGAGTATTTGAGTACAATTAGAGGATGTAAACGACTAATGAAACCAAATGTTTCTAGCAGTTTTCTTTGGGGTGGCCAAGAAGTTGGCTCGATTTGTTCCACCACCTGCCTCTAATGGCAGGGATACAAAAACCTGCACAGGTAAACATTTTATATTGCAGTGCAGAAATATTTATTGTCTAAAAAGTGAGTCTGTTCCCTTAACATAATTTTATTAATTGTATTACGGTAATTAATATTGCAGTTTCAGCAGGTGTAAACAGTTTTTAGTGCAGCCATGTGCCTCTGTGTTACCAGTGATTTGGTGCAACTGTATTTGATTTTATGTAGAACATGCTTTCTTTTCCCTCAGGAGGAACCAGAAGAGCTGTCTGACAGTGACTTTGAAAGTCCAGTCTGCCGGAGAAGACGAGGTATGTGACGTGAATGAAAACCTAGTGAGGTTCTAAGCTCGATGACCAGTTAGATTTTGTTACTGCAGTGCGTAATAATTCCTGGGGGGTTTGTTTGATGAGAGCATCGTTAATTTGTCCGATTGGGGCGATCGTGGCTCAAGAGTTGGGAGTTTGCCTTGTAATCGGAAGGTTGCCGGTTCGAGCCCCGGCTCGGACAGTCTCGGTCGTTGTGTCCTTGGGCAAGACATTCACCTACCGCCTACTGGTGTTGGCCAGAAGGGCCGATGGCGCGATATGGCAGCCTCGCCTCTGTCAGTCTGCCCCAGGGCAGCTGTGGCTACAACTGTAGCTTGCCTTCACCAGTGTGTGACTGGGTGGATGACTGGGTGTGTAAAGCGCTTTGGGGTCCTTAGGGGGACTAGTAAAAGCGCTATACAAATACAGGCCATTTACCATTTTAATGTTTACGAATTATCACAGGTGATTACAGCCAAGGAGGAATATGTGCCCAACTTTCACTTAAACTAATATAAGGATATATAAAGGCTCTGTTAACATTATGAAGCAAGTCATGCTGACCTTCTTTCCTTTGTTCAGTGCATCATGCGTTGTCTACAACACCAGGTGAAAGTGAGGCCAAGCATCAGGAAACAGAGAGCTGCATTCAAGAGAGTGAAAATGAGGGACAGGCAGAGGGACAGCAGATGTTTCCATATAATGTGGCAGAATTTGTGTAAGCTGTTGTCTAGGGGTTAAAGAAATCCTTCATTTTAGATGTTGTTTAGGATATTGTTTTGATGCAAGTTTCCAATTTGCATGTTTGGGTTTTTTTTGCTGAATGACTGCAACTTTAGGATTTACATTTAATTTTTTTTTTTTTTAATGATGTAGTGTGAGAAATTCTTCAAGGCTGACATGTTTTATGATTTCTAATATCTCTTATCTACTTAGCCCTATTTTTCTGGAGGAAGATGACGCTCTTGAAGAGGCAATTCAGCGTAGCCTCCTAGAAGAGTCTGATAGACAGAGTGAAGTTCATATTTCAAGGTAAGATTTGAAAGTAACCTTTGATAATTGAATATTTTATTTGCATCTTTACTTGCATCATTTTTTTGCAGTTACACAATTACAAAGGTAATTGCTCATTTCTGACTAATTTAATATGGACTATCACAACATAATTATATGTTGTAACTCTGTGCACTTGAGTCAAATGTACAGCAAATTTCCATTTTTCCCCAAGATCTGTTTGTCATTGTCCCTTTTTTATATAG
Source organism: Astatotilapia calliptera (assembly GCF_964374335.1). Taxonomy (NCBI): domain Eukaryota; kingdom Metazoa; phylum Chordata; class Actinopteri; order Cichliformes; family Cichlidae; genus Astatotilapia; species Astatotilapia calliptera. The sequence goes on from NC_137429.1 coordinate 16,694,400, forward strand.
GTCTTTTAAGAAGCTCAGCAAAGAAGAAATTGAAGGTCTTCTTAGAGCTCATAGTGAGAAAGTCATTACACCAGGAACAAGACAACTCCATATCAGTCGAGCCAATGTGTGGTCGACTGCTTTGCGTCAGTTCAAGAGACCCAAGTTTGCAGAAAGCTGTGAGATGCTTTATGTCATATTTGCAAGCGATGAACATGATACAGAGGAAGATGCTGCTGACCTTGGGGGGCCAAGGCGGGAGTTTTTCCGTTTACTGGTGAAGGCCATCTTTCAGGACAGTGGTGCTTTTGAAGGTAATAGGATTTCACAGTCAAACTAACTTACTTACTCAAGGCCTAAAGGCTTGTTGACGACACTCGTTTTTATAATGTTACAAACGCAACAACCACCTGATCTGAACATTGTTTGACAGAACATTAACAAGTTAATAAATGACTACAGATAATAAATCTGTTATGTTCTGTGTGTCTGAAACAGTAAAAAAAAAAGTAATACATTTTTGTCTGTCAATCTCAAGATATCAGTTTGGGGTCTGTACAGAATATACTTTTTTGTGTGTTATTTTTCAGCTACACCAAATGGATGCACACTGAAATTTAACTTGCAAAATGGAGTATATCGAGTATATCGAACCATTGGCAGGATGTTGTCCACGATAATAGTGCAAGGTGGAGAAGCACCTGCCTTTCTCTCTCCACATGTAGTAGACTACATTGTGTCAGGAGACATTCTTCAAGTACACCTAACACCGGATGATATAGGTGACCCTGAGTTAAGAGAGAATCTGAAAAAGGTGAATTGCAATATTATAACAAGAATATTGTAATATTTCCTATATTCACAAGTCTTCTGGTCTTCTTTTATAATATATAATAAATACACTTTTGGTTATTAGAGGCAATTCCATGTATTATATTTTCAATTTGTTTCCTTTTTGTTAAAAAAAAAAATATTGGTGAAATACAGCCAAATAAACCAAAACAAAAACGTTTCGAGTCCAATTAAAATGAACCATCTGCAGTATTTGTGTACACTGGTAAAAAACAAACATTTAAAGTGTTTTTCTTAAATATTTAGGTTGTAAATGCAACAACTCAACATGATTTGGAGGAAGCAGTCAGCTGCTGCGACTCATGGCGATATCAAGTTGAAGGTCTTCCACTCACAGTCACCATGGCCAATAAAGATCTGTTTGTGAAAAATGCAGCTCTATACCTTGCAGTTCTGCAACGGCAAAGCTGTTTCGATCAACTAACTGATGGCTTGTCCTACTATGGAGTGAGATTTATATTTTTTCTGTATCAATTGGTCATTATTTTATAATCATTTAGAGTGAGCTACTTTTTATATTTAAAACTGGAATTTAACCATTATTTAAACTTTTCTGTCTAGATTTTATCACTCCTGAGAGAGAACCCCAGTTTGCGTGTTCTGCTTGACCTATCTGGGGAGGACAAAGATCTGACAGCCAGTTTAATTGCTGGGGTTCTCAGGCCAAGCTATTCTGTCCTTGGGAGCAACAGAAGAGTTAGAGAGGAGCTGATGGTGGTCAAATTTCGGGAATTTCTCCAGTGTGTCGAAATTAAGCAGAAATTCACATAATGTAGTCTGGCCATGAAACAATTCGGGACACTAAAGTTAAACTTTGTCTTTTTATGTCACATGCGCACACACAAAACAGGAATAAAGATGTATGATAGCTTACAACTGACAAGCAAGGCAAAGACAGAACCTCTGTATTTTTTATAAAAACATTAGCCATCATTTAGTTGTTAGCTCAAGCTTTAACTATTTTAGTGTCCCCAGGTTAACGGTGGTTTTTCTTTGTTTTTAGATGAAGAGCTGAGAGACTCACTTGGAGAAAGGACTCTTACCAAGGATGAAGAGGCATTTGTGAAGGCTTTGAGGCCTGGTCACATCTTGGCTTTTGCCACCGGGAGCAGCAAGGTTCCAGCCATAGGTTTTCAACCAGCTCCTAAAATAACATTCATTCACGATGAAAGCAAACATCTCCCGATTGCACACATGTGCAAATGAGCTTCAGCTTTTTGTGAATGAAACAACAATGGCTGATGATGATGCTTTTCATTACTGCTTCTTAGTAGCACTCATGAATGGAGCTTTATTCAGCACCATCTAAACATGTTCCAAAAAAGTGAAATTAAAATGGTGGGTTTGTTAACTCTAATCCTGTTCATTAATTGTAGTTTCAAGTAACTTTGCTTCATACAAGATAGTTGAAATAAATTCTGACTGCATTTATAAAAATGCTAACTCTGTATTTTCAACGACAAATCAATAAAGTCACTGGTGTAATACAATAATTTTATTAAGCTTTTCTTTTTTAAACAAGGACACTTCAAAACAGTTTATGCACAGAGTATACTAAACATGCTTTGTAGAACAAGCCAGGATTACTTAGACATCTAACAGCAACATTTATTAAGACTATTGCAACTTTACAATGATTAAAACAATACTGTAGATAATCTTGTGAATTGATTTAAAGACTGACTGTTCCGTGTTGATAATTTTCACTGTTATACTGTATTACAGTGTGAATTTGATCTTTACTTCAATCTGAATAACTGGTTTTACCCATAAACTAAAAGTGGTTGTAGCCTTCTGAATAGCCTATGAGTCACTGTCAGTCATTAACTCTGAGTCCTTATGTGGCAGGAGGCATCACTGCTAGAGGGGAGGGGCTTCTGCAGTAGTACAAAAAATGCATTTACTGTACAGCATTTAAGAATATTAAGTGTCATCACTCTTTAGAACATCACTGGTATCCTGTGGTTGAGGTCACACATTTACAAGTTTGTTAAAAATATACTGCTGTGTTCGTTGAAACAATGTTTTACCATTATTGTTGTCTTCTTCAAAAGGGTGAATGCTTGTATATAGCTCTTGTAAATCGCTGTCATTTAATGGGACAAACCTACTTTCAGAGTTTGACAAGGAGGGTATGGAGACCTCTGCTGTAGAAAGTTCTGGGTTGTGACGATGAGACACATGAGTTCCGCAGGCAAAAAGCTGGATGGGAGTTCTATTACCTTCAGTGGAAACAGAGTGATTGTTATATCCAGCTTTGAATTCCTTCAAAGTGCGGTTGATTCGTGGTAGAAACACATAATGAAGGCAAAATAGGTCTGTTGCATTTTCTAAGTCTAGGATACCAAGTGATTCCAATTCATAAAATATAGGTGCATAAATGCGGCTACAGTTGTTGTTTAAGTCTCGGTTGAAACGCTCAATCCTCTGGTTGTGCACAGAACTTCCCATTAAGACAGAGCTTTCACCCCTGCTTGCTCGCATGTCCTCCCAAATCTGAGCATTCTCTCCTCCGTGATCAGTCCTGATATGCAGGGGTCTGCCAAATTGTCCAACAGCTGCAGTAAAGAGGGCTTTCACAGTCTCAGCTCGATTATTGCTGGAGCACTGAAGAAACATCAACATCCTGCTGTATCCATCTATTGCACCATGAACAACAAACTTCCAACGAATCAGTTTGTGATTTCCATCTATGTGCCATATGAAATTTGGATGAGGCACAGAATATACTCGCCGAGCAACTGCAGTTCTTCTCCTGGATAGAACACCAGCCGAGTCCACCCTCCGCAGTGACTTTCTTACGCGCCATCTTTGAACCACTATGTTTTTGGAACGCAGATGACCCATCAGCATCACTTCTCCAACATTTGGATGTTCAGTTTTTATCTGGGACACTATCTGATCTAACTCATGGTCACTGATTACATTGAATTTTGACTCTGAGATATTATAGTCTTGCAGTAACTTATACAGAGTGGGCCTGGAGATGGAAAGGATAGATGCAGCTTCAGTAAAAGATGTTTTCAGGGAAAGAACATTTTCCAATTCCTCTTTGGAAATCTGAAGCCTTCCTTGGTAACCATCCTAGAACACGGCACAGAAAATCTCAATGAGCACAATTCTATAACAAAAGATGGGTAATTTGAGGCAATTGTACTGTGACAGATTAGCTAGAGTAATATTTTATCAATAGTTTTAAAATATGAAAGTGAGCAATCAAAAGACACTTCACAGCAAAAACAGTAATAAAATATGACGTAAAACTTGTGAATGTTGTTGGTGGTGATGTGACACTGCTAGTAATGGACCCCTAAGAAGATGAAATGTATGTAGAATCAGAATCATTACTTTGACAGGATTTAATTTAAGGTGACATATTACACCAAAGAAAAAACAAATTAGTCAGCTAAATGATATGTGTAAGAAGGCCTACCGAGCAGTATGGTATCCCAGTGGAGACGGCAGGTCTACTTGGTCCAGGTGCATTGCTGGATTCCTAAGGAAACATTTACATCGAACGACTGTTACCTACCTACCAAATAAATAAATAGAGTTGTATGATGTTCGATCTCTGTCTGCTGCCTACCAAATGAAATAATTGACTAGCTAAGTAATTTAGCTTTGCTAGTTTTGCTAACACTGCTATCAACCCGTCCAAAATGCTATACAATAAACTTACCAAGTGCTGCGGCGTTTGTGAGGTCGAGGGTGCATTACCGCTGAATCGTTGGATGGCCGACAAAACGGCTCTTCCAATGTTTTCAGCTAAATCGCTGGACATGCTGGTAGGGAATAGTCGAAGCAGCTCATGGCAGTCAAAAGTGACCGTAAGAGGAGCGCAAACACCGTTCCTGACCGCGACCGGCACACTTTAGCGCGGGAGGTTTTCTTGAAGCTTTTATTTTGGTATTTCCGTTGACCCGTACAATAAATTTGCATATTAGCTAAATATTTAGATTTAGATTTAACATTTAGATTTAACATTTAGATTTAACATTTAGATTTAACATTTAACATTTAGATTTAACATTTAACATTTAGATTTAACATTTAACATTTAGATTTAACATTTAACATTTAGATTTAACATTTAACATTTAGATTTAACATTTAGCATTTAGATTTAACATTTAGCATTTAGATTTAACATTTAGCATTTAGATTTAACATTTAAAATCCTGTTTTAAATATGAAAAGTTACAAATATTTTACTAAATGTTGTAAAAAATGACTCGAAAAAACATGTTTTTGTAAGATTTAGAGCTAAATGTGGAAAAATGTTGCTGTTAATTTCGGCATGTTTCAGTTTACAAACGGCGCCCCATACAATACTGTCCACGCAATCCTCAGTTCTTGGGAGAGGATGTGAGTCAGCCACAGTCATAGAGTTCACCTTCCGGAAGTCTGTGATAAAACGGGGTGAGCCATCTGGCTTCGACTGGGCTTCGCTAAGCCATGTTGCAGCAAATAGTCAACCTCCTGTCTCATGAGCAAGCATTTATGGGGGCTGGCTCGATAAGGATGCTGCTTAATAGGCTTAGCTCCCTGGACATCAATATCATGCTCTAGCACTGTAGTGCGAGTTGGCACATCCCTGAAAAAACAGGTGTATTCAATAATCAAGACAGTTATGTCTTCTTGCTGCTCTGAAGACAGATGCTCGAGCAAGCTAGTTAATGCTAGCTTTCTAGTTTTCTGCCGGTACACAGCGGGCATGACAATCTGCTTGACTTTACTCCATTCTGCACCTTTTGCACCTGGTGGAGACCACTGACGCATTAGAACATCATGTTCTACAAAATAGGCTTGTTGTTCTTTATTGACTTGCTCAGCACTTACCGTATGTTTAAAACAGTTCTGCAGTGTTTCATCAGCTAATTGAGCTGCTGACAGCTGGTCTCTAGTCAAGGGCAGCGAAGAGACCTTTGGAAATGGATCAGGCTCCTCAGGTTTCGCTGAGTCTGGGGGTGACAAAACATTGTTTCTTTTAGTTTATACATCATTCTCCTTGGAACATCAACACCGAATCAGAGAGGGCAACATTAGTATCTTTATGAGCTTTTGCCCGAGTAATCGCACAGGTTGGATACAGCCCAGGGTGCACGGAAACATCAGAAGTCTTCTGATTTAGGGGGTTGTCTAAAACCTCCAGATGAGGGAGCACTAACCCTTCCGCAATATCATTGCCCAACAACATGGCCACACCCTCTATTGGCAAGGCCGGGCAAACAGTAACAGGGAAAAATACTGTGACAATTTCTGGACAAGCCCCCACTTATGTTATGCCCCGGCTCTGCTAGGTGACAGGGGAGGTAACATAAATGAGGTAACTTAAAAAAACACAAGGTTCATTACCACAACTGAAAACCGTTAGTGAAACGACTCACTAGGCAATGAGGCAATTTAACAAACAAAAAACCCTCATATTTTCAAATAACACAAGAACACTAATCATCTCACAGGCGGCAACTCAAAAAGAGTGGGTAAAAAAAAAAAAAAAAGCAGCGGTACAGCGGCAGGAGGGACAACGTCTGTTCAAACCAGTCCCCCACGAGTGACGAATCCTCAGCCTTTTGTATTCCCAGGTAAACACAGGCAGCCATGTCATTGGTCCACGGTGTCCGAGGATCCCACAGCAGCCAATGGTGTGTGTGGACTGGCACACTCCGATCTGCATGAAGTTGGGCGGGCATAGGTCCCTGACCAGCCAATTACCTGTGAGTCCTGGCACGCTTCAATTTCCATACAGGAAGGCGGGCCCACATGAGGCCAGGGGCCGTAACATTAGCTTCACTTCCATGTGTTCCTCATCCTGAAAAGCAAGCTCCAAGGACGTTAACCTCTCCCTGAAGATGAGAAATGCAGTTCCAAAAGCAACAACATGGCAGGCCGAGAGACAACAGCAGTGTCCTGAGCAGTGAGCAGGTCCAGCAACAGCAGTATGGGCAAACTGCATCAGCAAAGAGAAAAACGCCATCATCATGACTGGATGGATGGAGATGCGATTCCAACAAGCTGCAACTTGACTGTACACTCAAAAAACAGATTCAGGTCCTCCTTTCAAAGAACACATGCAAATTATGTTAGTTGTTCACAAATGCAATTAAAAAATACCAAATTAATTTGATTTTCTTTGTGTAAACCTAAAATTATTCAAAACCAGCAGAGGCTGATTCTGAACACAAAATGAATGAGTTTGTTGGGGCACTGGGGGTAGGAGGAGTACATTTTTGCACTTAAGTATTTGTAAAGTCAAAGAAATAAATTCAAGCCCCTCTTTAAGCTTAAACATTATTTTTAATCTCATTCAACGCAAATGTAGCACTCCAGCGTTACTGCAATTATTATTCGTGTGGTGAACCTAAATTATTTTCTCTCAAAGCAGTCTTTGTCACAAGAACACAAAGTTATTGAGTTACACAACGGTCCGCCTTCTTTGAAAATTTTGCGCTCTTTCAGGATCACCTAAATGAATGCAGCTGCTCTTCGCCTCTCTGTACTTTTTGGATAAAACTACACCTTCAGGTAAGGTAACATATTATTTTTTCATATATCCAATTGTGTATTTCTTTATCAGCTAAATCTATGGCAATGCTATTTATCATAGAAGCTTGTAACAGTTGTTTTTTGAACTTTTGGTGGTGCTACCATTCTCTTCTCTGCTTGAATACTATTTTTTTTTGACAATATAGCCAGGTCTTTTCAAAAGTGCCTTGTTTTAGAGGAGAAATTGTGTAGCTGCCAACTTTTAAGTCGGAGCGTGTGCTAGCTTATTAGCAGCTAGCCATTGTGCTCAATGAAAGATGATGTCCTATAGCTAACTTCTTTCTTACTGTTTTCTTTTTATAATCTAAAAATATGGTATTCTGTGTTTATTATTATATGCCATTTTCTAGTAGAAAGTATCGTTTTGAGATGTCTTTAAAAGCACTACATAGTTTACTGAGGGTGCTACCAAAAGCGAACCATGTGGCCGGAAGAGTAACTGCAGGCAGCACAATGCGCACTCCCATGACGTTCAAACCTATTTATTATTATAAAAGATTTCGGCTACGTCCACACTTACACAGGTATTTTTGAAAACGGAGATTTTCCGTTTTCGTTTTAAAAAATAATCCCGTCCACAGGTAAACGCAAAAATGAAGGAAAACGCTGCTAGGAACATGCCAAAGCAACAGGTGGCGATATATTCCTAAACTCAGCTAAAAACAGTTTAGGTCTTGACAAACTTCACTGATGGTTCAAATGTTTAGCAACTTTCAGTGTGTTA